>NC_135232.1:112874604-113182104 GCF_051348905.1 Ranitomeya variabilis
TGATGAGCAAGTATACTCGTTGTTCGGGTTTTCCTGAGCACGCTTGGGTGACCTCCGAGTATTTGTTAGTGTTAGGAGATTTAGTTTTCATCACCTCAGCTGAATGATTTACAGCTATTACCCAGCCTGAGTACATGTGGGGGTTGCCTGGTTGCTAGGGAATCCTCACATGTAATCAAGCTGTCTAGTAGCTGTAAATCATTCAGCTGCCTCGATGAAAACTTAATCTCCGAACACTAACAAATACTCGGAGGTCACCCGAGCGTGCTCGGGAAAACCCGAGCAACGAGTATACTCGCTCATCACTACTGCTTAGTAATTGCTGAATAAGTGAAAATGAAATTTAAACTTTGCGCTCTCGCCATGTAAATCAATGTGAGACTAGTCATGTGCGTTAATTTCCCCAGACTAATCTTCCCTCTGGTGTGAGCGACATAATTTGCAAATGTCATCAAGAGACATTCTGACTCTCTAGAAATGAGCAAATAAGTCAGGTGTGCGTTCCCGACTTTGTCAGTGCATCGCATATGCCCAGGGAGTCAGCAGTGACATAGATCTCGACCAGTCACTAGATTTGCAAAGATTCGTTACTCATGCCCCCGGGGTGTTCTTACATAATGAAATGGAAGATTTGTCTGAGAAAATCAACACCCTTCTCCCCTCCCCAAACTAATCACCCATGTTTAAAGTTCATTTTACATTTTCTCAGCAATCGCTAAGTGTCAAAAAGTAGTTTGTAAGAATGCAGTAAAGGGGTACAGTACAAACTTGGTAGTGGGGGACAGAGCTAATGTCAGATTCCCTTTAAGTGAACAAATACTGTATAACAGCTCAACGGGGTCATTACAGAAAACTATTTGGAACTGGAATATCAGAATTTACAACATTTTTAAAATTGCCACCGTATTAAAAAATTGAAACAAAAAACTTTTCCTGTATTAAGTTAATCAGCTTACTCTGTTATTATAGTGCCCAATTACTACTACTTTTCAGCAAGAAGTATGTGTGTGTCACCGATGCAAGTGCCGGTGCTCCTTGTATTCTGGATAACAGTGTTCAGATGAGTGATCTGATTCCTGATTTTTGTGTTATCACGCCGGAGAAAAGCCAATAAATTAGCTAAAGACTTGTTTGTTGGGTGATTGCATTGTTTATACCGCCATAAAAATCTTCGGTCTCAGCAGCACAACTCCCCGTTTAAAGAGGTTCTGTGCCGCAGAGAACATGATGCTGTATGGGGACGGAATGATTGCATTAGCCATCGTTCTCATCCCATCAGCACGAACGCAGATTGACTTGTATAAAGCTGATCAGCCCTTCTGCATTCCCCTTAAGTAATACAAACTATTGGGCTTCAGACATTCACATTCCATCACCTTTCATCGGAAGTGTATGAGAGGAAGAACTTTTAAATCTCTGCTTACTACATACTGCCACCCGGCGGGTGTTGGTTGAAGTACTATAAAATACTATATGCGAATTGCCTCTTCTGAGAAAAAGAGGACTTAAACTCTATAGCGCCACCTGTTGGAAGTAGCCATCCTACAAGTCACAATCAACCCTTTAACGAGTCGTGCAATATGACTTAGGATTAAAGCCAAATCAGTATCTCATCTTGCGAATTGAGATACTGATTTGGCTTTTATCCTAAGTCATATTGCACGACTCGTTAAAGGGTTGATTGTGACTTGTAGGATGGCTACTTCCAACAGGTGGCGCTATAGAGTTAAGTCCTCTTTTTCTCAGAAGAGGCAATTTGCATATTTAATTTCCCAGAGGAGCATTGTACGGCAAATAAGCCTCCTTACCTTGACAAGCCAGCTGGTATGTCACTCTCCATAAGGAGAAACGTTACCCTATAAAATACTAGTACTTATATCCCTTTCCCGTCCACGCATTTTAAAATTTTTTCATTGCACTTCTGTTTTCATTTTTCCAATTTCCAAGAGTTAGAACCTTCTTTATGTCTCTGAAAGCTGTGCGGTGCTTTTTATTTATTTTTTTTATACGGCTAAACCAATCTTAGATTTTTTTTATGTTTTTCACAATTTAGTGGTAAAAAAAAACATTTAGAAAGTTGCAAAAATAAAAGTTACAGATCTAAGAAAATGTTTTTGTTTTCACCTCTGCTTTTTTAATTTTTGCAATTTTATTTTTATAGAGCAGGTTCAGCTACTGAACCTGCTCCATTGACAATGTACCTGACTGGTGCCAAAAGAAAAAACCGCATCACAAGTCATTAAGAAGTTAAGGCCTCCCCTACGCACTGGAGACAGGTTGGTGAAAGAAGGACCAGGTGTGCTTAATTTCAATGCCCAATCCTTTAATCTCTGCAGTATTTTGCCAATGAAAGTGTGATTCATAATACATGCATGGTGCTACATATAGATACGTTGCCCAGTAGACTTCTTCTGATTATTTTGCAAACGGACACTTCTACTCAGCTGAGCAAGGACTGGCGGGAACTAGTGATGAGTGAGCATGCTGACTTTGGGGTGCTCGAATATTACACTCGAGTCCCTAGCCATGCCTCTCGGCTATTCGACAGCCGCAACACATGCAGGGATAGCCTATCAAACTTTGCCTGTTATTGGCTGCGGGCCCTTTAATTGTACAGAGGTGCGCGTGGACAGCCGCTCTGTGGCCCAATAAAGCCCCCATCACTCATTCAACTTATCGGCATCATAGACGCCGATACAGTTGAAAGCAGAGATGGAGGAGAGAGCGTCAGGCGCTTCCTCTCCCATCACTCCCCCTCTGCTTAAGACTCAGCGGGCGCACGATGACGTCACTTCATCGTGCGCCAGAGACTGGAGCAGCGCGGGGAACAAGGAGGGTGAATATTGTGTGAGTGTGTGTGTCTGCACTACACTGTGTATTGGGTGAGCTGCGCCTGCACTATACTATATGTTGGGGGGCAGCTGCACCTGGACTATACTGTGTGTTGGGGGAGCTGCACTATACTGTGTGTTGGGGGGAGCTGCACTATACGGTGTATTGGGGGAGCTCCGCCTGCACTATACTGTGTGTGGGAAACTGTACTGTGTGTTGGTGGGAGCTGCACTATACTGTGTGTATGTGGGGGAATATGCACTATACTGTGTGTGGGGGAATTTGCACTATACTGTGTGTGGGGGGAGCTGCACTATACTGTGTGTTGGTGAGAGCTGCACTGTACTGTGTGTTGGGGGGCGCTGCACTATACTGTGTGTGTGGGGGGAGCTGCACTATACTGTGTGTGTGGGGGGAGCTGCACTATAGTGTGAGGGTGGAGCTGCACTATACTGTGTGTGGGGAGGGAGCTGCACTATACTGTGTGTGGGGAGGGAGCTGCACTATACTGTGTGTGGGGAGGGAGCTGCACTATACTGTGTGTGGGAAACTGCACTGTACTGTGTTGGGGGAGATGCATTGTACTATGTGTGGGAGGAAGCTGCACTATACTGTGTGTGGGGGAGGGAGCTGCAATTTATTTAAATCAATATAGTTCGTTAACTTTTAAGTTAATACTTTAAATACAGCCACCGAACGCCATTATAAAATTCAAAATGGCCCTTGGCAGAAAAAGGTTCCCCACCCCTGGTCTAACAACTGCGAGACATGCAGCCACAGGGACTTGAAAATATTTTTCAAGCACGCCGAAGACACTCTGTTAGCATATGTGCATGCTTGGATTAGACTTTATCTGAGCCCTCCGAGGAAGCCCACGCGAAACGCGCGTTGGGGCTGCACTACTCAGGTGACCGCAGTGGAGACTATGGGTAAGGATATCATTGTACACCCCTAATGTGAATGTATCTTAAAGTGATACATACCTAATTTTGTGCTGGGTTATGTTGTTACTGGTTGAGCGTCTCACTGCTTTTCAGTTTTCTTATAGCAGCACCTTATATTTTGACTTTGTATTTATGGATATACAGTTTTAGAAGCGGAGCTAAATTATTGTTCTCAGCACTTTGATATCTCCTACCAATGACATTATTTACCCAACGTGATAGCATATCATACATTGTCTGTGGGATTGGTATTTTGGTGTCCTCCCACTTTGATATACACGGTATCTGGGTGTTATACGTGTAATGTTAGCTATTCCACTTTGTCTATTTGATTCTTTTGTGGTTATTTTGTAGTGTCTACTTGTATTCTTGGAATAAATTATTTGGATTTTATTTGTGACTTTTTGTGCTCTTTTTCTTTCTGTGCTACATGATTATTTGAGAGTGTCCTGAGCTAATATAGCACCCCTATCATGTAAATTAAGGGGAAGAAGTGATCAAGGAAATGTTTTCTGTTCTAGAGTTTGTGTTTCACTAGCATCTAACTGCCTGGGCGTAACCATGGATACCTAAGGAGAGGAGCTCTCCCTAGTGGCGAGTTACGGCATAAGCGGCACGGTGGCGCAGTGGTAGCACAGCAGCCTTGCAGCGCTGGAGTCCTGGGTTCAAACCCCACAAAGGACAACATCTGCAAAGAGTTTGTATGTTCTTTCCGTGTTTGCGTGGGTTTCCTCCGGGCACTCCGGTTTCCTCCCACATTCCAAAGACATACTGATAGGGCATTTAGATTGTGAGCCCAATCGGGGACAGCAATGATAATGTGTGCAAACTGTAAAGCGCTGCGGAATATGTTAGCGCTATATAAAAATAAAGATTATTATTATTATTATTATAAGCCTTTTTTGAACATTAGCCTGTGAGGAAACACTGAGGCAACACTGCAAAGATGGATCAAATTGAGAGCGCTGCTGCATGTAGAGAAGCGAATTGCATACGGATGCGTAACCTGAGTGTTAATGAAACAGAAGACTAACGAAATTGTCAAAGAACTGCTGATGCAGCCTGACAGAGGGCGGCCAGAGCAAGAGAATCAAATGAAGTAACTGAATCACGCAGAGCATCTAATGCTGCATGACAACGAGCAACACACAATGCACAAAGTGACACACATATTTCACAAAAAAGAGAACAAGATAGAATACGTGTCCAAAATGCAAGAGCAGCTCGACGACAGCAAGTTACATTTGCAGCTTGAGGACTTCTCAATCAAATTGATGAGACACGTATTGAAGAGCACAACGCTGGCGAACTGACATTTCGATGTCAGTTCTGCCATTTTGATGTCAGTTCTGCCAAATCTAAAAATTTTAAACACGAAATGGCACAGTGCAAAACATTTGCTTCCTGCTGCAAGAAAGGGCGCATCCAATTACGTCCCATTCGTATGGATGATCAAGTTGATGAAAGGAGAGCATCAGCACTCCAATAACTTTATGGCTAATATAAGGCAATACAATAGCTTGCTTGCTTTGGCATCAATGGGAGCACAAGCAGCGCCACCTCCTGGGCATGGTCCATACTGTTTTCGAATTCATGGACAAATTTACCACAGAACTGCCCCATTGCATCCCACTGTGGGTAGTACTCCTAAGTTTGCCCAGATTTATATCTTGGACAGTGAAGAAGCTTTAAGTACAAGAAGTCAAGCAAATAAAAAGTGCCTCCCAGCACGGATATCATCTCTTGGAGAGAAAATGAAAGCCATTAACCCACTCGCAAGAGCCTTCACAATGATGAGGGAATTTGAAATAGAGGAAGAGAGGATTGCTGAATTAGAAAATCGCGATCCACTCGAAATAACAATGTCAATTATTAAATGACTACACTCCCTGACAGAAGTTATGTCGCTTATCCATGTTATGTAAATAAAAGCTTATAACCTGAAGTTAAATTCATCCATTGATTGTATAAATTATTCTTTTGAAAGCTGAAACCCTCCGAAATGTGGTTTAGGTTAAGAAAATAAATTGGCATCAATGCAGAAATATTGATCAGTTAATGGACACAGAATGGTCAGATTTTGGAAAGACAAAGTTGTGTCGCCTGGTCATACAAATGCACCCAATCCTAGTTTACATCCTCACCTGTGCTCAGTAAATGATCAGTTAATTAGTGTGTGTATAAAAAGAAACCCAGCACCCCAGACCTTCACTTCAACTGCAACTTGAGCTCTGACAATATGCCAAAAATCCACCCTGCGACCAAAGCCTGTCAAGTACAATGAATTAAAAAAATATGTGAAGAGACTGGAGTTGTGTTTGACAAGCCCAGGTCCGGCAGACCCCGCAAGACAACTGCTCAGGAGGAAAGTTTGTTGGTTAGAAAATCCAAAGCAAGCCCCTCTTCCACTGCCGCAGAGCTCCAACAGGCCTGGTCACCTCAAGTCCCTGTGTCAACTAGAACAGTTTGTAGGATTCTGTCTCGAAATGGCCTCCATGGTCGAATCAGTGCCCAGAAGCCAGAACTAAACAAAAGGCAAATAAAAAACTGTGTGGCATTTGCAAAGTCCCACAGCCTGCTAAACAGATGGACGCTGGAAAAGTGGCAGAAGGTGGATTTCTCTGATGAGTCTTCAGTAGAATTACACCACAGCCACCGCAAATACTGCAGGATACCTACTAGAGCCCGTATGGATCCAAAATACACCCAGAAAACAGTTAAATTTGGTGGTGGAAAGATCATGGTCTTGGGTTACATTCAGTATGGGGGTGTGGGAAACATTTGCAAGGTGGAAGGCAATCTCAATAGCCTAAAATATGAAGAAGTATTAGGCTTCTTTCACACTTAAGTTGTTTGGCGTCAGTCTGCTCCGACATAGTGATGGATCGACGGATCCGTCACAATTGTTGAGAAAACGGTTCTAACGGTTCCGTTTTTTTGACGGATCCGTTACTTGGGGGTTGTCTGGGAAAAGTATCTACTTTTTGGAGCATGCGCAATTGAAAAAGCGGATTGGGGCGACGGATCCGCCAAAATGACGGTCGCGATGGATCCGTCGCCCATTCTATGGAATGGCGGATGCGACGGATCCGTCGCGAACCGCCATTTCGGCGCAGACAAAAAAACGTTATAATGTCCGTCTATGTCTAGATGACGTCCGCTGTTGTGAATTTTCCTTTTGGCTCCCTCTAGTGGCTACTAGTGATTTTACTCTGGGTATGTCTATCATCCCTTGTATGCTCACCTGGGTCGTTAGGTCAGGGGTGTTGCTATATAAGCTCCCTGGACCTTCAGTTCAATGCCTGGCAACGTTGATATCAGAGCTAATCTGTAGTGCTCTTGTCTACTGATCCTGGTTCCTGCGTTATTAAGCTAAGTCCGCTTTCTTGCTTTTTGCTATTTGTTTTTGTTTGCATTTTTGTCCAGCTTGTTCATTATCTGTATCCTTTCCTTGCTGGAAGCTCTAGGGAGGCTGGAGTTCTCCCCCCGGGCCGTTAGACGGTTCGGGGGTTCTTGAATCTCCAGTGTGGAATTTTGTTAGGGTTTTTGTTGACCATATAAGTTATCTTACTACATTCTGCTATTAGTAAGCGGGCCTCTCTTTGCTAAACCTAGTTCATCTCTGTGTTTGTCATTTCCTCTTACCTCACCGTTATTATTTGTGGGGGGCTTGTATCCTACTTTTGGGGTCTATTCTCTGGAGGCAAGAGAGGTCTTTGTTTTCCTCTTCTAGGGGTAGTTAGTCCTCCGGCTGGCGCGAGACATCTAGCGACCAACGTAGGCATGTTCCCCGGCTACTTCTAGTGTTGGCGTTAGGAGTAGATATATGGTCAACCTAGTTACCACTGCCCTATGAGCTGGATTTTTGCACTTCGCAGACTTGCTGATATCTCTGAGACCCTCGCCATTGGGGTCATAACAGTCCGCCAAATTTCGACGGATCCGTCACATCGAGGATGGAACGGACGACCATCCGTCACAATCTGTCGCTAATGCAAGTCTATGGGAAAATAGCGGATCCGCCCAAAAAAATGGCGGATCCGCTATTTAATGAAAACGGCGGATTCAAACTGACGCCAAAAGACTGAAGTGTGAAAGAGGCCTTAGCTACCTCATATTCCAAATCACAAAAGGGGTCAAATTCTGCAGAAGGATGGTGCTCCATCTCATACATCCATCTCTACAACAAAATTCATCCAGGCAAAAAGATCAAGGTGCTTAAGGACTGGCCAGCCCAGTCACCAGACATGATCATCATTGAGCATGTTTGGGGTAGCATGAAAGAGGAAGCTTGGAAGACAAAACCAAAGAATCTAGATGAACTCAGAGGCATGCAAGACTGCATTATTTGCTATTCCTAATGACTTCATTAATAAATTGTATGAATCATTGTTGAACCGCACAGATGCAGTCCTTCAAACTCATGGAAGTCACACAAAATATTAAATATGACTAATAGCACCAAAACTTCATTCACCAATGTTATGAAACATATATTTGTATTTTAAGTTAAATTATTTGTTTCAATATCACATTACTTTCTGTGGGCAACAAAACCTTTGTCTTGCCAAAATTTGACCATTCTGTGTCCATTAACTGATCAATATTTCTGCATTGATGCCAATTTATTTTCTTAACTTAAACCACATTTCGGAGGGTTTCAGCTTTCAAAAGAATAATTTATACAACCAATGGATGAATTTGTCAGGTTATAAGCTTTTATTTACATAACATGGATAAGCGACATAACTTCTGTCCGGGACTGTACAATGATGACCAGAGGCGCTACAATGCACCAAGGTGCAATGAAGTAGCTATAATTTATCAAAATGCAATGGGTGAAACCCCATTTAATAGGGACATCAGAGTTCACCTCAAAAGTGAAAACCAAACTGTTCAAATGAGCTTTCTTCACACAAAGTGTGATGCAATGACATATCCACTTCTATTCCCATATAGGGACAGTGGATGGACAATAAATATGACAACTCCAATTGCCCTAAGTGTGCAAAATCAAGAAATTGGCGACATTCATCTACCATCCATACCAGTGGATCAAGATCGACAAGAAAAAAAAATCACCCTGGTGTAGTACTATGCATACAGGCTTGCCATTCGTGACGAGTTCAATCCCCTTTTAAATGCTGGGACGTTGACGCAACAATTTATGGTTGACAATTACGTCAAAATTGAATCCGACAGGATCGAATATATAAAACAAAATAAAAAGGCATTACACGTCGACAGTTATGCCAGCGTTATGGGTCACATCCATAATGCTGCATTACACTAAGGGCTAAAAGCTGGGACACCAGTAATTTTACCGTCCACTTTCATTGGAAGCCCAAGAGCTATGCAGCAAAATTGCCAAGACGCCATGACAATTGTTCGAAATTTCGGAAAGCCAGATCTTTTTGTTACGAGGACCTGTAACCCAAAGTGGAAAGAAATTACTGAAAACTTAGAACCATAGCAAATGCCAGAGTTAAGAACAGATTTGGTTGCACGAGTATTTAAAATCAAACTCCCAGCCGTGCTTAAAGGGAACCTGTCACCCCCAAAATGGCTGGTGAGGTAAGCTCATCGGCATCAGGGGCTTATCTACAGCATTCTGTAATGCTGTAGATAAGCCCCCGATGTTACCTGAAAGAGGAGAAAAAGACGTTAGATTATACTCACCCAGGGCCGGTCCCGCTGCGGTCTGGTCAAATGGGCGTCTCAGCTCTGCTCCGGCGCCTCCCATGTTCATTCCATGACGTCCTCTTCGGGTCTTTACGCCGCGGCTCCGGCGTACTTTGTCTGCCCTGTTCAGGGCAGAGCAAAGTACTGCAGTGCGCAGGCGCCGGAAAGGTCAGAGAGGCCCGGTGCCTGCGCACTGCAGTACTTTGCTCTGCCCTCAACAGGGAAGACAAAGTACGCCGGAGCCGGAGCCGCGGCGTAAAGACCCAAAGAGGATGTCATGGAACGAACATGGGAGGCGCCGGAGCGGACCGGAGACACCCATCCAACCTGACCGCACCGGGACCGCCCCTGGGTGAGTATAATCTAATGCCTTTTTCTCCTCTTTCAGGTAACATCGGGGGCTTATCTACAGCATTACAGAATGCTGTAGATAAGCCCCTGATGCTGGTGAGCTTACCTCACCAGCCATTTTGGGGGTGACAGGTTCCCTTTAACGAGATTTTGAAGAAACACATTTTTGGCCGTGTAGTTGCCTATGTGCATGTAATAGAATTTCAAAAGCGTAGACTACCACATGCTCTTAATCCTCGGAGAGGAAGATAAACCAAGGGACAAAGAAATAATTGACGAATTGGTCTCTGCTGAAATCCCAAATGAGACAGCAAATCCAAAACTTCATGAGGCAGTGATGAAGCACATGATTCAAGGCCCATGTGGCGAAGATCAACCTGGTGCTATATGCATGACAGATGTTCAATGCGCAAAAAAATTCCCAATAGAATTTAATACAGAGACAAACCCCAATGTTGATGGTTACCCACAGTACCATTGATGCAATACTGGGAAAACCAGACGAGGAACGTGAGAAATCGACAATAGATGGGTAGTTCCATACAACCCCTATTTATTACTCAAGTACAACTGCCAATATAAGAACGTCTCAGGACGAAGTTGAGTGCAAATTATGGTTACTGAAACTTGGCAATGGAGAGTTGTCAAATGTATATGGTCTACCAGAAGACACAATTGAAATCCCGAATTCTTTTATTGAAGAGGGTGATTTAATTACAGCTAATTTTGGTGACTCAATTGAGATTACCGATGCAACGGTAGAAGCAATTGCCAACAAAGCAATTCTTATGCCATTGAATGATTACGCTCACACCTTGAACAACAAAATTCTTAGTCAAGTTCAAGGTGAACACTCAACATATCGCTCCTTCAACACAATTGCGGAAGAGGAGGGTGTGATTCTCACACATTACCCTGTAGAGTTTCTTAACTCTTTGAATCCCTCTGGGATGCCTCCTCATGAACTAAAGCTGAAACCAGGAGCTGTAGTTATGCCCCTGCGTAATCTTAACAGAAAGCGTGGCCTTTGTAATGGCACAAGGCTTTATGTGAAAAGCTTAAAAGCAAACGTTATTCATTCTGTCACCTTAAATGGAATAGCAAAGGGTCAGACAGTTCTTATTCCAAGAATTGACCTGATTTCCAAAGATGAAAACTTGCCAGTCCAGATGCGACGGCGTCACTTTCCTGTCATGTTGGCGTTTGAAATGACCATCAATAAATCTCAGGAACAGTCCTTGGATATTGTAGGAATTTATTTGCGTCTCCCAGTGTTTTCATGCGGGCAGTTATACAGTGGGGCAAAAAAGTATTTAGTCAGTCAGCAATAGTGCAAGTTCCACCACTTAAAAAGATGAGAGGCGTCTGTAATTTACATCATAGGTAGACCTCAACTATGGGAGACAAACTGAGAAATAAAAATCCAGAAAATCACATTGTCTGTTTTTTTATCATTTTATTTGCATATTATGGTGGAAAATAAGTATTTGGTCAGAAACAAAATTTCATCTCAATACTTTGTAAAATATCCTTTGTTGGCAATGACAGAGGTTAAACGTTTTCTGTAAGTCATCACAAGGTTGCCACACACTGTTGTTGGTATGTTGGCCCATTCCTCCATGCAGATCTCCTCTAGAGCAGTGATGTTTTTGGCTTTTCGCTTGGCAACACGGACTTTCAACTCCCTCCAAAGGTTTTCTATAGGGTTGAGATCTGGAGACTGGCTAGGCCACTCCAGGACCTTGAAATGCTTCTTACGAAGCCACTCCTTCGTTGCCCTGGCGGTGTGCTTTGGATCATTGTCATGTTGAAAGACCCAGCCACGTTTCATCTTCAATGCCCTTGCTGATGGAAGGAGGTTTGCACTCAAAATCTCACGAAACATGGCCCCATTCATTCTTTCATGTACCCGGATCAGTCGTCCTGGCCCCTTTGCAGAGAAACAGCCCCAAAGCATGATGTTTCCACCACCATGCTTTACAGTAGGTATGGTGTTTGATGGATGCAACTCAGTATTCTTTTTCCTCCAAACACGACAAGTTGTGTTTCTACCAAACAGTTCCCGTTTGGTTTCATCAGACCATAGGACAGTCTCCCAAAACTCCTCTGGATCATCCAAATGCTCTCTAGCAAACTTCAGACGGGCCCGGACATGTACTGGCTTAAGCAGTGGGACACGTCTGGCACTGCAGGATCTGAGTCCATGGTGGCGTAGTGTGTTACTTATGGTAGACCTTGTTACATTGGTCCCAGCTCTCTGCAGTTCATTCACTAGGTCCCCCCGCGTGGTTCTGGGATTTTTGCTCACCGTTCTTGTGAACATTCTGACCCCACGGGGTGGGATTTTGCGTGGAGCCCCAGATCGAGGGAGATTATCAGTGGTCTTGAATGTCTTCCATTTTCTAATTATTGCTCCCACTGTTGATTTCTTCACTCCAAGCTGGTTGGCTATTGCAGATTCAGTCTTCCCAGCCTGGTGCAGGGCTACAATTTTGTTTCTGGTGTCCTTTGACAGCTCTTTGGTCTTCACCATAGTGGAGTTTGGAGTCAGACTGTTTGAGGGTGTGCACAGGTGTCTTTTTATACTGATAAGTTTAAACAGGTGCCATTACTACAGGTAATGAGTGGAGGAAAGAGGAGACTCTTAAAGAAGAAGTTACAGGTCTGTGAGAGCAAGAAATCTTGATTGATTGTTTCTGACCAAATACTTATTTTCCACCATAATATGCAAATAAAATGATAAAAAAACAGACATTGTGATTTTCTGGAATTTTTTTTCTCAGTTTGTCTCCCATAGTTGAGGTCTACCTATGATGTAAATTACAGACGCCTCTCATCTTTTTAAGTGGTGGAACTTGCACTATTGCTGAATGACTAAATACTTTTTTGCCCCACTGTATGTGGCTTTCTCCAGAGGAAGGAAAAGCCAACAAATAAGGGTCAAAATATTTGAGACACAGAAGCAAGGTAAACTTATTCCTAACGTTGACAAATGGTTTACTGTCAACTGTGTATACAAAGAAGTCTTTTATTAAGCTTTTTAACCCCTTCAAGTCGCGGCCCTTTTTCGTTTTTGCGTTTTTCACTTCCCTCCTTCCCAGAGCCATAACTGTTTTATTTTTCCGTCAATACGGTCCTGTGAGGGCTTATTTTTTGCGGGACGAGTTGTACTTTTGAACGACACCATTGGTTTTACCATGTCATTTACTAGAAAATGGGAAAAAAATTCCAAGTGCGGTGAAATTGCAAAAAAAGTGCAATCCCACACTTGTTTTTTGTTTGGCTTTTTTGCTAGGTTCACTAAATGCTAAAACTAACCCGCCATTGTAATTCTCTAGGTCATTACAAGTTCATAGACACCTAACATGTCTAGGTTATTTTTTATCCAAGTGGTGAAAAAAAAAAAAAAAAAGTGCCATTTTCCAATACCCGAAGCGTCTCCATTTTTCGTGATCTGGGGTCGGGTGAGGGCTTATTTTTTGAGTGCCGAGCTGACGTTTTTAATATCATTTTTGTGCAGATACGTTCTTTTGGTTGCGGCGACCAAAAAAACGTAATTCTGGTGTTTCGAAAAATTTTTTCGCTACGCTGTTTAGCGATCAGGTTAATGCTTTTTTTTTATTGATAGATCGGGCGATTCTGAACGCGGCGATAC
This sequence comes from Ranitomeya variabilis, assembly GCF_051348905.1. Taxonomy (NCBI): domain Eukaryota; kingdom Metazoa; phylum Chordata; class Amphibia; order Anura; family Dendrobatidae; genus Ranitomeya; species Ranitomeya variabilis. The sequence goes on from NC_135232.1 coordinate 112,888,069, forward strand.
CAAATACGTGTAGGTTTGATTTTTTTTAATTGTTTTATTTAGGATGTGGCGAAAGGGGGGTGTTTTAAACTTTTTTATTTTTTATATTTTTTTCATATTTTAAAAAACATTATTTTTTTTTTTTTACTTGTGCCATGCTTCAATAGCCTCCATTTGAGGCTAGTAGCTGGCACAACTCGATTGGCTCAGCTACATAGCAGCGATCATCAGATCGCTGCTATGTAGCTGAATTGCAGGTGTGCTGTGAGCGCCGACCACAGGGGGGCGCTCACAGCAGGCCGGCATCAGTAACCATAGAGGTCTCAAGGACCTCTATGGTTACTGTCCTGACATCGCCGACCCCCGATCATGTGACAGGGGTCGGCGATGCGCTCATTTCCGGCCGCAAGGCCGGAAACGGTAGTTAAATGCCGCTGTCAGCGTTTGACAGCGACATTTAACAGGTTAATAGCGGCGGGTGAATAGCGATTTCACCCGCCGCTATTGCGCGCACATGTCAGCTGTACAAAACAGCTGACATGTCGCGACTTTGATGTGGGCTCAGCGCCGGATCCCACATCAAAGGGGGAGACACGACATGCGCAGTAATAGTACGGCGTATGTCGTGAAAGGGTTAACAATTGTAAAAGCCAAAAAATGTTGTACACAAAAGCGGGGCTAACTCCTAGCCGCGGTCTACGGACCAAACATTGGGAATGGGCAGGGCCTTGGGTGCAGATCCCAAGTGAGCTCAACCATGAGAAATAGCTTACGCTCAGGAGCATTGAGGATACCTCTACCCATTCATTTCCTTTAGGAATAGGGCTATGGGATAGCTCTACCCGAACAGATAACTACAGAGCTTTTTCATAGGAGGAGTGGCAGGAGAGGTACACCAGGTATTTATGTTTGCTATTAGTCTGCACATACGCCAGCCTGGTGCATGGGTACACCCCATTGCGTGGTTCGTAATCACAGCACGCGCCCAAAGGGATCGCAATCACTCGTCTATACTAAAAGCAGAGATCCTTAGATCAGAAACAGAACAGACATTTATAACACATTTCATTACTTTCCCAAATTATGAAAACATTTACAGCACATCCTGCATTGTACTACTGTACCCAATTTATTATATATTTTAGGAGTCTGAGTCGGTCCATTTTATACTGACTCCACCAAAATGGACACCGACTCCATAGCCCTGGTGATAGAGTGCATAGATGTAAAATTCCTCGTTTTATTCCAAGTTTCCCAGCTAATCATTAGCCTTTTGGAACCAATCGCTCCAAAGAGATAATTAGACATACAAATGCATGCCTTTGCACTACTTTCCATTAAAGGGGTTGTCCAGTCTTATGCTAAAAGTCTGTAGTCACTCTATGTGACTACAGACTTCTGAATCCTTACAGCGCACACACTGCGCACTGAAAGGATTCTCCGAGATTTCTGCCTTTAGTGGGAGGTCAATTGATCACAAGTATGAGATTTGCACACTTCCAGCCCCATTCTAACTAGATGTACTCAGCCTCACTCAATTCACTTGTATTGAGCAAGGCCGAACATCTCTAGCCGGCACGTGACCACATGTAAGCAAATCAAATACTTTCAGTCACGTGATCGTCCGTTATCAGCAGCAATACTGGAGAATCCTGACAGCATACCTTGGGCACGCTGTAAGGGTTCAGGAGTCTGCAGTCCAAGAGTGACTGCAGACTTTTGGCAGAAGACTATACAAACCCTTTAGCCCCAAAGTCATGATATGAAATGAGTATTTTGCAAAATATTTAAATCTGCATTTTCAATAATTATACTTTAATAACTATAAATTGCTCTTGTCAGACTAAATGGACATTTGTTATCTAAAATTATCTATTTTGGTATAGAAATCTACAACGTATGGGGGGATCCCAAAACCAACATAAGCCACATGGGGGACAGCACTTTTCTCCACTTCTGCTAGGCTTGCGATAATGGGGAACGTCTCTCCCATCCGAAAATCCACAAAAGATGAAGACATCATCACAGGGGGCTCAATCTGCTGAAATGCTGCACTTTAGCATAGGCGATGCTCTTAAACTAAGAATATACATCAGGAGCCCCCTGCACCACTGGGCTCTTCTGGTCAAACCAGCACATGAAAGCAAATTATAACCAATGTAAAAGTGTATCATGTAGGAAGATTACTGTCCTGATTATATAAATAAAATAAAAAAAAAAAAATCGCCCCTAAAACCCATGCTACGTGATAATTTATGTGAGGATAGTGAAAATATCGAGTCCCTGTGGGTGGAGATAAAGGGAGGGAGAAATAATAAACCCCTACCAGTATTTTATTCTTAGTCTCCAAATGTAACGGAAGTGGCAAAAAACATTCCTATAAAGCAAACACATGAGGCAGCGAATCGGGAAGAAGGCATTATCATGGGGGCTTCAACTACCCGGACAAAAATTGGGGTGCAAAAACCTGCAGGCCCAGCAAAGGAGACTTGTTTTTGACAGCGATGATAGAAAATTACCTTTCTCAACTGGTTCGGGACAAGAAGGCGGCACTGCTAGACCGAATAGTAACCAATAGGACAGACAGAATACCAAATATACGGGTTGGGGGTCACTTGGGTAATAGTGGTCACAGAATAAATAATTAGTTTTCATGGGTCCGTTAATAAGATGTGTTGTCGAGAGGCTGCAAGGACACTAAACTCCAGAAAGGAGAATTTCCAAAGGCTGAGAGATGATCTTAATGCCATAAACTGGGACAAAGTCCTGAGACGTAAAAGTACACAAAGAAAATGGGACACTTGTAGAAGCCTCCTGAATAGGAGCTGTGCACAATACATACCCTATGGGAATAAACAAGCTAGAAATAGGAGGAATCCACTATGGCTAAACAGTGCCGTGATGGGCGCAATAAATGACAAAAAGAAAGCATTACAGCAAGAGGGGAGTGACGAGGCATTATAGAAAAAAAATTGTGTAAAAAGCAAGTCAAGGCAGCAAAGATCGAGACAGACTCTGTGCCAAAGTAAGTAAAGAGTATCCAAAAATATTTTTCAACTATAAAAACAATAAGAAACTCAAAAATGATAGTGTTGTCCCCTCACAAATAGTGAAATCGTGGAAGAGGATGAGAGAGAGGCTGATATGGTAAACTCCTTTTTTCTCTCCAGTATTTATACAAGAAAATCAAAATGACAGGCGACGTGATCAAGCATACTAGAAATTCTCTTAATGTCACCAGCTTCCAGCGGGAAGTACAGCACCACCTCAAAATCACTAAAGTAGACAAATCCCTGGGCCCAGATGGCATACATCTCCGAGTACTGTAGGAATTAAGTACAGTGATAGACAATTATTCCTAATGTTCACAGATTCCATATAACAGGGTCTGTACCCACAGGACTGGGGCACAGCAAATGTGGTGCCAATTCTTAAAAAGGGAACAAAAACTGAACCTGGAAATTACAGGCCGGTAAATTTAACCTCTACTGTGGGCAAAACCCTTAAGGGTTTCCTAAGAGATGCTATCCTGGACTATCTCAATAAGAATTACCGTATTTTCTGGGGTATAAGACGACTGGGCGTATAAGACGACCCCCAACTTTTCCATATAAATTATGGAGTTTGGGATATACCCGCCGTATAAGACGGGGGTCATCTTATATGGAGTGTGCGGTGCGGATGGTTCCCAGGGCCTGGAGGAGAGGAGACTCTCCTTCAGGCCCTGGGATCCATATTCATGTAAAAAAAAAAGAAGAAAAATAAAAAATATGGGATATACTTACCCTCCGATGGCCCCCGGCTCTCAGCGGCGGCCTCCGTTCCTAAGGATGCAGCGAGTGAAGGACCTTCGATGACGTCGCGGTCACGCGACCAGTCACGCGACGTCATCGAAGGTCCTTCACTCGCTGCATCCTTAGGAACGGAAGCCGCCGCTTGCACCGCTGAGAGCCGGGGGCCATCGGAGGGTAAGTATATCCCATATTTTTTATTTTTATTCTTTTTTTTTACATGAATATGGATCCCAGAGCCTGAAGTAGAGTCTCCCCTCCTTCAGACCCTGGGAACCATACAGGACCGTTCCCTGCACACGCCGTACCCGGCGTATAACACGACCCCCGACTTTTGAGATGATTTTCAAGGGTTAAAAAGTCGTCTTATACGCCGGAAAATACGGTACCTCGTGACTCATCATAATCATGGCTTTAAGAGAGATCGGTCCTGTCAAACTAATCTGATCACCTTCTATTAGGAGGTAATTCCAGACTGGACAAGGGAAACGCAGAGGATGTTGCCTATAAGGACTTTTCAGGTGTTCGATACGGTGCCACACAAAAGGTTGGTACATGAAATGAGATTATGGGAATATTGGAAAATATTTGTAACTGGGTTAACAATTGATTAAGTGATAGGAAACAGGGTGGTTATTAATGGAGCACACTCGGATTGCGTCACAGTTAACAGTGGGGTACCACCAGGGTCAGTATTGGGCCCTCTTCTTTTTAACATTTATTAATGACCTGACGATGCAGAGTAGAATTTCATTATTTGAAATGGCAATTGAAGTTTAATGTAGATAAATGTAAGGTCATACACTTGGGCTGATGAAATAAAATGCATAATTATGTACAAATTGTAAAACATTGGGTAAAACGGTTACTGAAAAAGTCTTGATATGGGTGGAAGGCAAACAACTTTAGTGACCAGTGCCAGGCAGCTGCTGTCAAGGCTAATAAATAGATGCTTATGACAAAAACAAAGCAATCTAAGTGTGGCTGCACTAGGGACTTGTATAGAGGTAAAACTGTGTACAATTGTGGCCTCCAGTGTATAAGGACATACTAGAGAGGATGCAGAGAACAGCAATCTAAATTATTAAGGAAATGGGTGGTCTACAATACTAAGACTGGTATCAAACTTGGGATTAGTCAGTTTGGAAAAACGAAAGCTTTGGGGTGATCTTATTACAATGTAAAAAGATCACTACTATCCCCTCATATATTTGTACAACTGGGCCTGCAATGGGGACATGGGGCATTCTTTTCGTCAACAGGAAAGGTTTACTCATAATCACAGATGCAGATTCTTTACTGTAAGAGCAGTGAGACAAAGGAGCTCTCTGCCACATGATATTGTAATGGTTGATTTAATTCAAAATGCAATGCCCCCAATCAAAAAATATATTTCTTCAGCAAGGTAGGACTGTAGTTAAATCATAAAATATAACTTTTAATAAATATTACTATAAAAAAGCCCCAGGCTCATAAAACAACATGAATCACAACATACAAATACATATGCTGGCTGCAACAACCAATGAGCTATATATGATAATGCTCCAAAAAACCAGCACGGTGGGAACACACCACCACCTTGTTCATAGAGACTGACAATGTGCAAGAGGTATCTTATCTCCTAGACCTCCTATATAAAACATGTCATCAAAAAATTAATAAATTAAACTCAAGGGGAGTATTTAATTGCTGTCAGTAATCAGAACAATCTCACCCAAGAAGAAGGTTGCTTCACGAAAAGGCTGTGGTCAGGAAATCCATATATGTAAGGTGGCACTCTGCGTGCCCGTTCCAAACCTCACTCGTGTGGATCCCGCCACCTGCTTATTCTTCCCTCATTCAGAGTTTCTCCCAACGCGTTTCTCGTGGCGGTATCATCAGGGGAGAGGCCACTTCACAAAATTCATTTAGAATGTGTGTCGTCCATCCGGCACACCTAGGAGGGTCGGCTTTCCCATGTGCAGCTCGTACCTTTATGCACTGCGCCGCCATCACTGAATGTGTGACGCATCCGGCGCTGCACCCGGGTTCCGGTTTGCATGCGATCACATGATCCTAAGTGAAAGGACCATGTCCGCGTGAAGCGCTAGTGACACGCAAGCGTCACTTCCGGTCACAGAAAGAGGTGGAAAGCTCCACCCACCGGAGAGATACTTAGCGTTGTGTGCATGTAAATGGACACACGCAGTGTCCAAAAGCAGATAAAGAGAATTTTAACCCCTAAGATACCTTAATCACAGGTATTGTAAGTCTTACTCCCATGGGGGAAATCAGTACCTCAAATATATAAAAATGAGAATAAGTCCTACAACCTCCATGTCCCGGAGGGAGAACATAAACTGGCATTGGTGGTCACTGAAGCACCGGGTATCAAAACTGCAGCCTAGAAGCATTTGTAAGGGGTACAAAGAAAATGGCAGAATCCTCAAAAGAATATATAACACTATGCCACAAAAAACGGTAATTAGACATACCGGTAATTATATTTCCAGGAATCCATCCTGACAGCACCATGGAGGACGTCCTTCTTATCCGCAGTGGGACAGGAAACCACGAGAGTTCAAAAGGACCCTCCCCCTTCCACCCTTCAGTGATTTTCCAAGTAATACTTCTGGATGGATGCAAAAAGAATTTATTTGAACACAACAAACATGTATACAAATGTTACATCACATAAGTATGTATTACATGTAATATAGGGAGGGAACTACCAGTGCTGTCAGGATGGATTCCTGGAAATATAATTACCGGTATGTCTAATTACCGTTTTCCAGGTCACCACCTGACAGCACCATGGAGAAGTACCAAAGAAGACTTTTTGGTTCTAGGGCGGGACTACTGCGTGAAGCACCTTCCTGCCAAAGGCTAGCTGAGATGACACAACGTCTAGCTTGTAATGCCTAGAAAAGGTACTGAGACTGGACCAAGAGGCAGCTCTGCAGATCTGATCTGCCGAAGCGCCCCCTTTCTCTGCCCATGAGGTGGCCATTGCCCTAGATGAATGAGCTTTTAAGTTGTCTGGGGGATTCTTACCCTGTGCTTTATAGGCTAGGCTAATAGTGGACCTTATCCATCTAGCGATGGTAGATTTTGAGGCTTTTTTACCCTTATTTGGGCCTCCAAATAGAATGAATAAATTAGTATCTTGTCTCCAAGCCCTAGTCGCCTCTAAATACTTAAGGACAGTTTCCCTAACATCCAAGTTATGATAAAACCTTTCCTTCTGGTTTTTGGGAAACTGACAGAAAGATGGAAGTACTACCTCCTGATTTATGTTTGAGTCTGAGACGACTTTCGGAAGGAAGCCTGGATCCAGCTTTAGAACTAGCCTATCCTCAAAAATCTGCAGATAGGGGTTTTGAACAGAAAGAGCCTGGAGTTCCCCTAGTCTCTTAGCTGACGTGATGGCTACTAGGAACGCCGTTTTGAGAGAAAGATTAGAGATGTTTATGTCCTCAGCTAAGTCAAAGGGATCTTTGCATAACTCATTAAGGACCAGGTTAAGATCCCAAGGAGGGATGGTTTTCCTGATCCGGGGTCTCAGTCTTAATACTGCCCTGGAAAAACGAGCAATCCAGGGATGGGAGGCTAGAGAGGAGTCATAAAATACACTGAGGGCTGCCACCTGGACCCTCAGAGTACTTGGTTTTAGACCCTTCCTAAATCCTTCCTGCAAGAAATCAAGGATCTTGGGAATGTTGGGGCAATCAAGATCAACTATCGTATCTCCACAAAAACTGCAGAACCTCTTCCAAATTTTTAAATAAATTGCAGAGGTCACCGGTTTTCTACTTGCTTGGAGAACGGAGATGACTTCTTCCGATAGGCCTCTTGCTTTCAAGATCTGGCGCTCAGGATCCAAGCCGCTAACTGGAGGCTGTCTGGGTCCTGATGAAGAACCGGGCCTTGGAGAAGCAGATCTTTCCTTTTTGGAAGGAGTAGAGGTTCTTCCACTGCTAGTTTTTTTAACAGGGGAAACCAGCTCCTCTTGGGCCAAAACGGAACCACCAGGATGACCTGAGCTCTGTCTTCGCATATCTTCCTCAAGATTCTTGGGATAAGTGCAAGAGGGGGAAAGGCGTAAAGGAGACCCCTGCTCCATGACTGGGAGAGTGCATCCACTCCTGTCGGATCTTCTCGAGGGTTTAGAGAGTAGAAGGTTCTGACCTTTGCGTTCTCCCTGGTGGCGAATAAATCCACCTCTGGGGTTCCCCATCGCTGGCATAGATCGATGAAAACCTCGTTGTTCAGTTCCCATTCTATGGCTGAAAGCTTTCTTCTGCTCAAAAAATCCGCCACTTCGTTCCTTGATCCTTCTAGGTGAACTGCTGAGATCGAGAGGACACTTCCCTCCGCCCACCTGAATATTCGATCTGCAAGATGCTGTAATCTTAGATGCCTCGGACCTCCCTGATGACGTAGGAAGGCTACCGTCGTTGTATTGTCCGAGAAGATCTTCAGGTGTTTGTTCTCTAGCAGATGTTGGGCTGAATGGAGGACCTTCCAGACCGCGTGGAGTTCTCTGTGGTTTGAGGAATTCATCCTTTCCTCTGGGCTCCACTGTCCTTGATAAAATCTTCCTAGGACATGACCACCCCATCCCTGTTGACTTGCGTCTGTGGTCACAGTGATAGCTGGGGAGAGGATCCATGGTACCCCCACCTGTAGGTTTTCGGGGACCGTCCACCATCGGAGAGATCTTCTGACCTGCTGGGAAAGACGGAACTCCCTGTCCAGAGACGTCTGTCTTCTGTCCCAGGAAGTGAGGACTGCTCTCTGTAGGTGACGAGAATGAAATTGGCTCCAATTGACGCAAGGAATGCAGGCCGTCATCATTCCAAGGATCTTCATTGCGTCTCTGATGGACACTCGGCTTTTTGAAAAATGGAGAATTTTTCTTATAATGTCGACCCGCTTCTTGTCTGGAAGAAAAGACACTCTGGCTTTTGAGTCTAGGATAACACCTAGAAATTTTATTCTCGACCTGGGGGTTAGGTGGGATTTTGACCAGTTTACCACCCAGCCTAAATTCTGCAGAGTGGAGATCACCAACTGACAGTCGATCTTGAGCTGCCCCACAGAATCTGCTGCCAGAAGGAAATCGTCTATATAGGGTACTATCGTGACATTCTGATTTCTCAGATAAGCCACTATCTCTACAATGATTTTTGTAAAGACCCTGGGAGCTGTTGCTAACCCAAAGGGAAGGCAGCAAAACTGGTAATGATAGATCCTTCCGTCTTTCTCTACCGCAAATCTGAGATATCTTTGGTGATCTCTGTAAATTGGAACATGGTAATATGCACTCTTTAGGTCTAAGGTGCACATTACCATGTCTTTGCCTAAGAGGGGAATTGTGGAACGAATGGATTCCATTTTGAACCTCTTGTACACCAAAAACTTGTTTAGGGGTTTGAGGTTTATTATGGTTCTGGATTCTCCGGAGGGCTTTTTTATAGAGAAGAGGCCTGAATAATGACCCCTTCCTATTTCTCCCTGAGGGACTGGGGATATTGCTGCCATCTGCAGAAGATCCTGAATGTCCGACCACATAGGGGAGACGGAAGAGAGATGTACGTTGGACACGAAGTATTTTTCTGGGGGAAGAGAGCTGAACTCTATCTTGTACCCCCGAGAAATGATCTGGCGGACCCAAGGACTTTTGGTAATCTTCTCCCAAGGTACCCGAAAGCCCAACAGTCGCCCTCCTATCCTGATGGCGTCATTTCTTCCGAAATTCTGTTCTGGAAGTCGAGGGACCTGAATCTCTGTTCCTGTTCCTGTCTCTGTCTCCCCCTTTTTGGTAGCTCCACCTCCCCTGCTTGCCCTTACCCCTGTAGTCTGACCTCTGACCGTAATAGGGTCTGCGAAAGGGCTGGTATTTTCTCTTTTTTTCCTCTGGAAACCCCTTTTTTTCGTCAGAGGCTTTTTCCAGGATGTCGTCAAGGATAGGTCCGAAGACCCTTCCCCCTAAGAACGGGATGGCACACAGCTTGTTCTTAGAATGAACGTCGCCTGACCAATTTTTCAACCAAATAGCACGTCTAGCAGCATTCGACAAAGACTGACCCCTGGCTGTAAACCTAACCGATTCTGCTGTAGCATCCGCTAAAAAACCGGTTGCAAGCTTTAACAGAGGAATTGCATTAATAATGGTTTCTCTAGGGGTTTTGGACGATAACTGATCCTTCAAGTCGTCCACCCACAAATGCATTGCCCGTGCTACCGACGTGGCCGCTATGTTCGTGCGGATTACTGCTGCCGAACTCTCCCAGGACCTTTTTAAGAGTCCATCCGCTTTTCGATCCATCGGCTCCTTTAAATTAGAGGAGTCCTCGAATGGAATGGCGGTTCTCTTGGAAACCTTTGCCAGAGGAATGTCAATCTTTGGGATATCCTCCCAGTCCTTGACATCTTCATGATTGAAAGGGAGGCGGAGTCTGAAGTCTTTCGGAATTGACAATTTCTTTTCTGCCTCCTCCCATTCCTCTATAATCATAGAGCGAATGTGAGCATTGACAGGAAAGACCTTCGAGGTATGAGAGCGCAGCCCCCCGAACATCTCGTCCTGCACTGAACGGGTAGATGTGGGTTCTTCAATCTGCATCGTCTGTCTAACAGCACCCAACAGTTCCTCAATGTCATTAGATGAAAAAAGATATCTTTTCCCCTTCTCTGGGGGATCTCTGCTCAATTCTTCCTCCTCTAGGTCGGAATCGAAAGAGCTGTCCACGGACGACAGATCAGACTCTCTCTGCCTTTTCCTGGATCTCTGGGAATCCTGGGGGTCAGACTGCATGGGCTGGGGAAGTGAAAGGCCGGATATTGAAGCCTGCACTTCTTCTCTGATTATGGTCCTCATATTCGTCATCAGAGCGGCCTGCTCTTCCCCCAAGATACGACTGGTGCACGACTCGCATAAGGATTTCTGCCAGGAGTCTTTCAGTTTTACGGCACAGAGGGGACATTTCTTGCCTTTCCCAGATCTCCTAACCGCAGAGGCCTATAATATATAATATATAATATGTATAAAAGGGGTAGTTCCTATATGGCTTCCTTTATGGGGAGCAGGGCCTGGGACTTACATGCGCCTGGGGCTCCTGCTGCGTATCAAGCTTTGGATTATCCTCCATTATCGCTCGACCAGCCACCCCAGCCCACACATACCTTTATACCGCCGCCGCCATGTTCCGGACCTCCCTCGCTTCAGGATAGAAGGAGATGAAAGACGCCGAACCCATGCTGCCGGCCGCGACCCGGAAGTGACGCGCGCAGCAGCCGTGAACCGGAAGTGACTCGTGCAGGAGCGCGATCTCCGAAGTGCTGCGCTCCCCTACCGTCACGTCGATTCCCGCTCTCCAGGATGACCTGTCATACCCCCGAAGCGCTTGATCAGGACTCCATCCCGCAGAGGCGCCCTCCTGCAGGTACATCGTGGGTCTTGCGTCCAGGGTCGAGAGCCCCCCTAGGGGGGAAGCGACCCATAAACCAGGAGCAGCGCTACACCGGTTAAAGCTGAGTGACCCTATAGTACGGGTATCAGCCTGACAGACTCTTCCAGCGGGAAGGAAGAGGCCGAGCCCCCCCGATCCACGCTGTCTGCACGGAACTGACGGGACTCTCGTCGTTCCCATCCACAGTGGGACAGGAAAAACACCGAAGGGTGGAAGGGGGAGGGTCCTTTTGAACTCTCGTGGTTTCCTGTCCCACTGCGGATAAGAAGGACGTCCTCCATGGTGCTGTCAGGTGGTGACCTGGAAAATCTTATATTCCCACCCCAGAGAAGTCACCATTAGAAAAAACATTATTTATATCACAGGAGTCAGTTACACCATCATTAGGAGTCAGTTAAATCAGTTAGACCATAATTAGAAAAACCATTATTTATATCACAGGAGTCAGTTAAACCATCATTAGATGATCATTGGAGACCTAGTGGGGCACGGGCCAACTATTTTCCCTAAAAGGGCCCTACAAATCATGCCTGCCTAGCCAGTGGGGGTTGGCACCCTAAGTACGAGAGTCGGCGCCCCCACTCCGCGGCGGCTATCCCTATAAAGCCCTCACAATCCCTAATTTTAATAATGAACTAACTAAGTGCCCGAACAAGGAACTACAAATATCAGATAGTAAAGATAGAAAAGGGGGAGGTTATTGGGAGAGACTACAGAAGGACCACTGTCAATGCTTATTACATATGTGCATTCATAAAAAACATGCAAAGGTTAGGATCTCATTGAGGCCCAGTGGTTGTTGTGTTTTAAGACGAAATATCCACTTCGTCTCGCATTGCAGTATCCTCCTGTCCCAATCACCACCCCTTACCGGTGCCACTACTCTATCAATCCCCATGAACTTCAGGCCCGATACATCTCCGTTGTGTGCAGTGGTCATATGCCTAGCCAGTGGTGTATCTCTCTTCAAAGCAATGTCCCTCAGATGTTCACCCACTCTTCTCCTAAACTCTCGGATGGTCTTTCCGACATATTCCATGCCACACGGGCAAGTTGCCTTATAAACTACCCCCTTAGACCGACAATTAATGAAGTGACGGATCTTGTATTCTCGTTTGGTGACATTACTTTTAAAGACCAGGCCTGTTTCCATCACCGGACAGCCCACACATCCGCTACAACGGTAGCAGCCTTTAGACTTATTAGTCAACCATATTTCATTTTTTGGAGGGGAAAAGTGGCTATGTACAATTCTGTCTCCTATTGATCTACCTTTTTGAAAGGTGATCAAGGGATGAGGTCCCACCAGGTCCCCAATGTCATCGTCCATCCTTAATATCGACCAATGTCTGTCCAGGATTGATCTCACTTGGTCTGCTCCTGAGTTAAAAGTGGTGATAAACCGACTCATGGCAGATTCCCCTTCTCGTGGGGGTGGATTTAACAAGGCAGTTCTACTTAAACCCCTTGTTTCCCTATAGGCTTTCCGAAGGACACCATCAGGATAGCCTCTGTTTTGAAAACGCTGACGAAGGTCAGTTGCCTGTTCCTGATAATCAGACTCTGAAGAACAGTTACGACGAATCCTCATGTACTGCCCTTTAGGGATACCCTTTTTCAACGGGTGGGGATGGTGACTCTCCCACCTCAAAAGGGCATTCGTAGAGGTAGGTTTTCGGTATGTTTTAGTATCCACATGGCCATCAGGGGTCTTTTGAATCAGAATGTCCAAAAAAGAAAGTTTTTCTCTGTGATATTCAAAAGTGAATCTCAAGCCCAAAGGGTTTACATTCAATTTAGTTACGAAATTTTTCAGCTCCGAGATCTCCCCATTCCAAACTAACAGGACATCGTCTATATAACGTGCCCAAAACATTATTTTTGAGCACTCCACGTCATATAGATCCCCGAAGACAATTGTCTCCTCCCACCAGCCCAGGAGCAAATTTGCATACGATGGCGCACAAGAATTGTGGGAGAAACTCTGAATGAGGGAAGAATAAGCAGGTGGCGGGATCCACACGAGTGAGGTTTGGAACGGGCACGCAGAGTGCCACCTTACATATATGGATTTCCTGACCACAGCCTTTTCGTGAAGCAACCTTCTTCTTGGGTGAGATTGTTCTGATTACTGACAGCAATTAAATACTCCCCTTGAGTTTAATTTATTAATTTTTTGATGACATGTTTTATATAGGAGGTCTAGGAGATAAGATACCTCTTGCACATTGTCAGTCTCTATGAACAAGGTGGTGGTGTGTTCCCACCGTGCTGGTTTTTTGGAGCATTATCATATATAGCTCATTGGTTGTTGCAGCCAGCATATGTATTTGTATGTTGTGATTCATGTTGTTTTATGAGCCTGGGGCTTTTTTATAGTAATATTTATTAAAAGTTATATTTTATGATTTAACTACAGTCCTACCTTGCTGAAGAAATAATGGTTGATTTACCACTAAAATTCAAAAAGAGCTTGGATGTCTTTCTTATGTGGAGACGGAATTGACTTTATCCCTAAATATGAAACCATTAGCATCTTCCCCATGGGGTTTTTGCCTTCCTCTGGATCAACATATTAGGCGATAGGTTGAACTTGATGGACTTAAGTCTACCGTCAACCTTAAAACCTATAGGTCACTATTTTCATGATCAGACCAAATGCTCTGTATCCGAGTGCAGCATTCAGCAGATTTCGATCTTGCATCTTGTGTCCCATGAACAAACAAACAGGCAATAGAGATCAGCAAATCTATTTGCAGGATAGTGGTCCAGAGGCCACATAAGTAGTCCATGGCAGCTGTGGACAGGGAGACATGAGCCTCTTCTGAACTGTAGGTCTAGTACAACGTTGTGCCATAAAGATTATGTTCTGCCGGGTCTATAAGTGCCGATGATTCCGGGACATAGAAAGCAATTCAGTGGCCACAGATCACAGAAGAGGCCGCTGGACCAGGGTCCCGTGAATCGATTCTCTCATCTCTAACAGGAACTTATTTGTCGATATCACCTCAAACTGCGGAAAGGCAGGTATTATATCGTACTCACTACACTACAAAAATGGCCGAAGGAACTCAGTCATGTGGCAGTGCCAGCCTACCTCTAATCTAGACATCATATGACAATACTAGGCTCATTGCAACAGCAAATGAGACAAACCAGCAACATGACACCCAAAACAACAGACAGGAAGATGAAGGACTTTTAACTGTATTAACTTACAATGATGCCATCTGACAAAGTCCAAGTAAAAACGAAGTCGCCTCAAACTTTTTCTTTAAAAGGCGGTGACTGCTCAACCTTCAGAATGATGAAACTGTACATGGGATCTAAAATGCTTACATTTGCTTTACATCAATCCATCCCATATAAAATATATTAAAAGTGGTATAAAAAAAATCTGTCCCCTGGTAATGGCTGGATCATAACGAGGGTTTTACAGCAATCAAGTTCTTTTCATCTGAAATACTTCTTGGTTTGGTCTCTGTGGAGATGGTTGTTATTTTGCTTGCCATAGTAGCAAAGAGAGTGTCCATCATCCCCAAAACTTCTAGGAGCTCTTCTTGATAATTTACTTCTTTTTCTAGTGTGTCTTGAAGCTTCAGAAATAATTTATCCACTACAGATGACTGGTTTATAATGGAAGAATAAATGTCTGAAAAGAAAAAGAAAATGTTTGGGCACTGAACACACATTCAAGAAAAGCCCCAAAACCTAACAGTGCCAACCCAGCCGTAAAGACACATCTGCCTCAGAATCAGAAGACTACCACTGCCTTCCAGGAACTCACATTCATGGCCAATCCTAAGTATAGACAATAGCGCTGAGCGAAAGTGCTCCAATAAGGTGTTATCCGAGCATGCTTGTGTGCTAACCGAGTGACTCCGGCACACCTGAATACTATGTTCAAGCCCCCACAGCTGCATGTCTTCGCAACACATACAGCGGCAGGGACACAAACATATTATTTGAGCACACCAAATGTCACTCAGTTAGTACCCAAGCATGCTCAGATAACACAATTTCGGAACAAGTTTGTCATCACTACTATGTATGCCTTCCCCCCCAAAATTTTTCTTTATTGTTATATTGCTTCCTAAATGCAAAAGTTAAGAAACTTACTAAACGGTTTTCATTAAAAACATTCTACCATTTTGCTGCTGCAGTGTCTGTAAGTCCTTTATCTAGCTGAGTGACCTGCAAAAATGTTACAGATCTGTCAGAGCTCCTGTTGGCTCTCTCCAATTGACTCTGCATTAGGCCAAGTGCTCAGATAGAAGAACATGGCCCAACCGCCGGGACTTCTGAATTAACAGCCTCATATGCTTAAGAGGCAATTAGCTTTGGTCAGAAGAACTGGTGGTTGGGTCTTCCTAACCTAGCATGGTCCTAATTTCAAGGACGTGTGAACCAGATCTTAAAAATAGTTGCAGAATGAGGGTTGTGGTCAGATCAGAGAAAAGACTTCCAGGCACAGCGAGTGTGGAGAAAACAGGCTAAAGATGAGGAAGAACAAACGAGAAGAACAAATAAGTGCAAGACAGAAGTTGGGCTGATTTATGCGTTTATGAAGAAAGCAGCACCCAAGCATTCACACAGACCTCACATCCAGCCTATATTCCTGGAAGATACACTCATATCAAGAGGAAACTCAGAAACTATAATCAGGGGGTCTCAAAACAAATGAAAATGGAAGACCAATTTAGGACAATTTTATTAACTAAAGAACACACACCAATACGTCCAAGAAAAAAAGATCTATGCAAAACTAATGAAAAACACCCCCAAAAATCCTAAGATCAATAGAAAAAAATCAAGTAATGAGTATCAGAACTTCCATAGAGAATACAAGTACAAAAGCAGGAGTGAAGCACAAACGCGCGTCGAGCACGGTGTGGCGCCTTGTTACCTGGCTTTCCTTATAGCAGGTTTGCTGTGCTTCTTATACACCTTATCCGTGTGCTTGATTTGCTTAGTATGCTTTTGTACTTCTATTCTCTATGCAAGATCTGACCGTCATTATTACTGATATTGTCTTTCTCAGCTTTTTTTATTCCAATTATGGTCTTTTGTAATTTTATTTTTTTTTTCATCTTATTACTGGTGACCAGTTACCTCTCTGCATGTTTCTCCATGCGGTACTTGTGTTTTCTTATTAGTTCAGATATGTTTTTAATTATGCTTATACCCCTATTATGCTTCTAGCCGAGCTTCTTTGTGGGTGTTTTTATTAACTACAAGTAATGACTAACGTATGTAAAATATATGTTTTTTTTTTTTTTTTAAGTCAAAGTTGTCCACACCTTTTAAGTCACTGTACAAGATTTCTTCTTTTATAGAAAGAGAATAATTGTAGCCTAACAAACATGAGCTGTAGGACAAGCAAACAGGTATTTAGAGGGTGGGGAAGACCAATTACAGTTTAACTGGTGCCGGTAAATGGAGTTACAAGAGAGCCCCTTTGTCTTACTTACCAATTACTTTCTCTGACACATTTAACAAGATTGATGAAAATCGAGGATCTACTATGTGCCTGTTATAAAAAAAAAAAAAAAAAAAAAAAAGTGATTAATGATACTGACATTTTCTGCAGAGAACCTATCACTTTAAAATCCGTGCTAATAAAAGATCATCTACGCATGATATGTATACTAAGCCACGATCTCATTGTGAAAGATCTGACAGTGCTCCCTTATTGCAGAAAGGAGCGAAGAGCCATTTTGGCAGCACACGATTTTCTAGGCAGATGTGAAGATTTAAGGGAGTTGTCTTTGATTAGAAAAGATGGCCGCACATGTCTCTGGGTTGTAGCTGGCATCACACCTGAGCTCCACTGAACTGAATGGGGCTGAGCTGCGATAGTGTCAATGCCACACACGACCTGTGTCAAAAAATTACCGCACACTCAGAGTTGATATGATGCAAAAGTGTTCAACAAGTTTATTGTCATAACAAGAAATGTTGCCATAAGGTAATATGAACAGTACGAGTAGAAAGAACCCAAAGCTTCGACCCACCAGCGTCTTATTCATGGGGTTACTTGGTTTAAGGATGTGTACAGATAAGTGGCAAAGAAAGAAGGCTGGAGGACAATCCCTCTATTGCGGAGCCTGTCACTTAGTGTACGGCGTTGAGAGGAAGTAAAGCTCCTGATTAGTACTGGACATAAAGGCGGGGTAGCCGTATCGTCCGTAATGGGCTTGTAGTGTCTTGGATACCATATAGAAGCGGCGCTCCTGTGCCTAGTTTGATGTGGGGAGATGGCGGGTTTATGTGCCGCCTGGGGTACCGTTGTATCAGAGGTGCTGGGCCTGCGGTATACTGGATATCCTGCGAGAGCGGCACAGCCGTGCCAAGCTTGATATGGTGTGCTGGAATGAAGGAGGGTGGCGGGTTTGTTTGCCCCCAAGAATATGATGTGACATTGAGCAGGGCACGGGAGCGTCGCTCTTACAGGGTACCCAGCAATCCGCAGGTGCAGCACTCCTGGCATAGCGATATTCTTGGGGGCACACAAACCGGCACCCCCCTTCATTCCAGCACACCATATCAAGTTTGGCACGGCTGTGCCGCTCTCACAGGATATCCAGTATACCGCAGGCCCAGCACCTCTGATACAACGGTACCCCAGGCGGCACATAAACCCGCCATCTCCCCTCATCAAACTAGGCACAGGAGCGCCGCTTCGATATGGTATCCAAGACACTACAGGCCCATTACGGACGATACGGCTACCCCGCCTGGATGTCCAGTACTAATCAGGAGCTCTACTTCCTCTCAACGCCATACACTAAAACAGGCTGTACAATAGAGGGATTGTCCTCCAGCCTTCTTTCTTTGCCACTTATCTGTACACATCCGGAAACCAAGTAACCCCATGAATAAGACCCTGGTGGGACGAAACGTTGGGTTCTTTCTACTCGTACTGCTCATATTACCTTGTGGCAACATTTCTTGTTATGAGAATAAACTTGTTGAACACTTTTGCATCATATCAACTCTGAGTGAGCGGTAATTTTTTGGTATATGACTCTTTGGGCCACAGGGTCCGTCTTACCAGCACCTCCATTTTTTTGACCTGAGTGCACACCATTATTCTCTTCTACACACGACCTGTGGACATGGTTTCTGAATGAAAGCGGCCATGTTTTTCTTCTGCTGCACAACTCCATTAATATTTATGGTTTTCTACTTACTTTATGAGGAAGGTGAGTATTTGGCAGAGCTGTTTCTCATCCCTCCCTGCTAGGGCATTTTTAAGAGTTCCTCTTCGTTCAATTTCATTCATCACGGCAACAATCACTTCTGGGCTTCTGGCCTAAGTAAGTTAAAGACAAATAAGTCATGGAATAAGAAATGGGAGACTTCAAAGAGACATTGTGTGAACAGGACCCTGCGGTACAATGTAACAGTGATCTTGTCCACATCAGCTATGTGACTGCATCAGATGTAATGGCAGCAAGTGCCACAGCCAACAAGTCACTGGTGAGCAGAAAGACAGGACTGAGGAGCATGGAAGAGGGAATGAGACCGAGCTTTACTACCACACACAGCTGCCAGCACACGACAACGCCAGTGCCTGTAATGGCAGAGCTGAAATGCCCACAAGATCACTAAGGCGCTGTCTTTCTGCTGGTTGATGCCACCATATGCTCGACACAGGGTAACACAACACACTCCAGGGTAGGGCATCCAAATTAAGTAGCCGTCTGACGGGGCTTCGGCTGCGCAGGTCACACTAACTCATGGTGGCACCAGTTGGGCATCAGTGACGCAGGGCAGTGTGGGAATAATGAACACCAATTATCCAGTATTCTGCACATTCAAATCTCATCCAAGAGACAAAGAGGACAAGAAATAAAATATATAGTAAATGATAGCAGTCCAGAAAGCAATGAAGGCCCGAAATACACACCCAAAGATGTGACTGCACTGTACACAGACATACAGGGAGATTCACTAGAACGAGGCTCCAAAAATTCTGTAATAACTTTTGCTAGGAAGAGGCAATTTGAGCGAAACAATGCGCTCCTCAGTATATGGAACTTCAAACAAGCCAGGAAGCCATCGAATTGGAGCAATCAGCTGGACAACCACTCACTCCATGATCAAAAAGCCGGAGTGATGTGTTGCGAATCATAGGCCCAGTTTTATTTGACACCACTGTGAACACCAATGAGTATCTCAACATTTTTCTAACAGTTTGTGAATTTCCAGAATTATCGTGAGTTAATGGAAAGACGGAGGAAAGGGTCACACATTGGAAAGGGAGAAACTGAGTCATGTTTTGGCAACAGAGTCATTTCAAAATAGCTTTGGCCACCATGGTCGCCGGATCTGACACCAGACTTCTCCCTTTAGGGTATGCACAAATGAACAGTCTATTGGAACAAGACTTGCACTGAGGAAGATTTTAGGGGAAACATCCAATGTGACATTGCTGCTATTTCCCCCCCCCCCAATATTCTTGCCGATACATTCAGGAACATGGAGCTTCACACTAAAATGTATCTGGCAGAAAATGGAGATAACTTCCAGCATCACATGTAATGCAATAAATTCCACATACGTCATTGTTTGTAGTGTAATGTTTTGGTTCAGACTGCATCATCCTAATGGGAATTGCTACCGAATATTCGGGGCCTCTGTGGAGTGAATCTCCCTGTATATTCCCATTACCAGCTGCTTTCTTACCTCTAATGCAGCATCCAGAGCTGCAGACACCTGGAAACCTCTGAGCAACTTGTCGTATTTCCTCAAGTGCTGTCTTACTGGTTTGCTGACAATGAAGTCATCCTGTGCCAAAGACAGAAAATCAAGAAAATTGTATTAAATCTCAAACTAAACGCATTTCTGCACACAGCCTTACGCCACCGTCTCCCTATCCTGCAGGATCTTCGGCCACTTTACCTGTTTAGGCATGTAGTCCTTCCCTTTCACAAACATTCGGTAACTTGGATGTTTCCTTCGTGCCGGTTCATGTGATTTCTTTTCTTCTGGCTTTCGATGTTTTACATTCAAAACGCCATTGGTCATTCCCACCACGATCATCTCATCATCGGGCTGAAAAACGCATTCGTTAATACCGTTACATTGTGACATTAAGCATTACTTCTACATATGTACTACTAACATTTTTTACTTTTAGAGCACCAAGGATTCCAGCAAGCTGTACATGAGAAGGGGATACATAGAAGACAGAAGTATAAAATAAAGAGAACAAACTAACACTGACAGACTGGTACAGAATGGAGATGGCCCAGCCCTTGCGGGCTTACAGTCTACAGTGTAATGGGGAAGGAGACAGTAGGTTGGTGAGGTGACAGCAGGCTGGAAGCTTTCTTAGAGAGGTCGGTTTTCAAGTTCCATCTGAAGGATGGCGGATAGATGTGCTGGGGCACAGAATTCCAGAGGATGGGGGACACTTGGGAGAAGTCTTGGAGGCGATTGGGTGAGGAAAGAAGAGGTGTGGAGGAGAGAAGGAAGTCTTCAGAGGACCGAGATTACGCGTAGGAAGATATTGGGAGATTAGTTCGGAGATATATGGAGGAGACAGGTTATGGGTGGCTTTGTAGGTCAATGTTAGTAGTTTGAACAGGATATGTTGAAGAATTAGGAACAAAGGAAGAGATTTGCAGAGGGGAGAAGCGGAGGTGTAGTGTGGAGATGTGTGGATTAGTCAGGCAGCGGTGTTAATGACGGACTATAGAGGTGGGAGAGTGTTAGCAGGGAGGCATCAAGAAAACGATATTGCAGTAGTCTATGCGGGAGATGTTGAGGACATACACTAACATTTTAGTAGATTCAGGGTTGAGGTAAGGGCGAATTCTGGAAATATTTTTGAGTTGGAGGCGGCAGTAAGACCTTGGATGTGAGATTCGAAAGACAGGGCAGAGTCAAGGGTACCTCAGAGGAAGCAGACTTCCGGTACAGGGGAAAGCCTGATGTCATTTGTGGTGATATACAGATCGAGCAGAGAGGTCAGGAGAGATGGATGAAAGATGATGGGTTCAGTTTTGTCCACATTGAGCTTTAGGGTAGCATAATAAGACGGATATGGCCAATTGACACTCTGGGATTCTGGACAGCACAGAGGTAGATCGGATTGTATAGATGGTACTGGAAGCCATGGGACTTTATGAGTCATACCTATCCCCTTCCCTGGCTCACTGCAGAACTTGGAATATGTATAGCCACTACCTAGAATAAGCCTGTAAGTCACCTCTACAAAATGTTGTGACTGTAAAAGAGTTTCCATACTATGGCTTTAACATCATCTTATCAATTATGGACAAGCAGATTCCACAGCCACTTGTAGTTTCTAAAGAGAGACCCTAATATGAGATATTAGTGTAGACGTCATACTTACAGCCAATGCCAAGCTTAAGATTGAAGCTGCATAGTCAAAACTATGTACAACTTTGTAGTTCATTGTGCTGTAGACCTTCACATGCCTGAGGAAAAAGGACTGAAATCAGATTACTGTGTAGTAAATAGTTAGAGACAAAATTATTACCCTCCAAAACACTAAGAAAGGTGAGTAAGGAAAATCTGTCAGTAGGATCGTCCCTCCTAAGCCGTCTATATGAATGACAACTTGATATCTGTGATCCGATGTCTTATTCCAGAGAAAAGGAGATTTTTGTTTACTTACCGTAAAATCTTTTTCTCCGAGCCAATCATTGGGGGACACAGACCGTGGGTGTTATGCTGCTTGCCACTAGGAGGACACTAAGTGATACAAAGAAAGTTAGCTCCTCCCCTGCAGTATACACCCTCCTGCTGGCCCTCAGCTAACCAGTTCGGTGCAAAAAGCAGTAGGAGATCAGTAACAACATATTAGCTTACAGCATGTCATATCATATATGAGAGTATAGCATATCGGATTGTAAAAACAAGCATAAGCCAATACTAGGGTGGGAGCTGTGTCCCCCAATGATTGGCTCGGAGAAAAAGATTTTACGGTAAGTAAACAAAAATCTCCTTTTCTCCTACGCCTCATTGGGGGACACAGACCGTGGGACGTACCAAAGCAGTCCCTGGGTGGGGACAACATCAGATCAGGCTCTGTGTAACCGCTACTTACAAGTGCGCCACCGCGGCCTGCAGAGTCCGCCTGCCCAGAGTCACATCTGTGGAAGTCTGGGAATTATAATGCTTCAAGAATGCATGCGGACTGGACGAATCCGCAAACGTGCAGGCGTGTCTTGTTGACGCCTGGTGCCTGGAACCCACGATAGACGGGGAGATAGGCTGTCATCTAACACGGAAGGACTACTGGATGGTGAAAGAATACACCAGGCTAAATGGCCGATGGAGACGGCCAAACCCTTCCTGTAAAAGTCAGGAAGCCTTCCTCTTACCGGTAGGAAACCCAAGATACAGTGTCCAACCTTCGGAAGGACGCCGTCCTCAAGACATACCTACTCAGAGCACTTGCTCTGTCCGGAATATGGGGACCTCATTCCATTTTGTGGAGTGGTGCCAAAAGAGATGAGGGAGGAACTATGCCCTCATGACAGTAGTAATACAATACCACCTTGGTAACTAGGGACAGGGAAGGCTTGAGGACAACCTTGCCTTGAAGGAAATAAGAGAAAAAAGTCTGAAAAGACCCGTTAGCACCGAAGACTCGTCAGGATGAGGATATAGCCGAGAGAAAAGGGGGCAACCTTCCCTAATAGAATAGATCCCAATGATCTAACGGTATGCAATAGGGAAGAATTACATGTGAAAAACATCCTGCGAGGTGGTCCCTACTTGCAGTTTTGTTGCAGAAATACAGAAAGCTACCAGCTCCGCAAGTGAACTGACGTGGTCAGTACGGATGTCCGAGGATCACTGGGGCCCTTTCTGCTTCTGAAAAGTTTTAGGAAGTGGAAACTGGTACCACGGAATAACCGGAGCATGCAGTGCGAAGGCTCCTGGATCTCGAGGCCGAACAACCAACTCCAGTACGCCGGCGATCAGTCAGGACGCTATCCGAGCTACAACTGTAGAGCTCCAGTGAAGGCGGGTCTGATGGAATACTTCCGGTGAAGTTCCCACTCACTTGAGGTGAAACCCTGACGACTAAATATGTTCGCAGCCCAGAGTTCTACTTCTGGGATATGAACTGCCAATATCACCGAGTGATAGATCTCGGCCCATGTGAGGTACTTTGGCCATGGTGCTTGAACGTGGGTACTCGCTAGATGATTGACGTATGACACG
This sequence comes from Ranitomeya variabilis, assembly GCF_051348905.1. Classification (NCBI taxonomy): domain Eukaryota; kingdom Metazoa; phylum Chordata; class Amphibia; order Anura; family Dendrobatidae; genus Ranitomeya; species Ranitomeya variabilis. Next base: position 112,911,506 of record NC_135232.1, read on the forward strand.
GCCGTGGCGTTGTCCAATTGAATTCGGATGGGTTGACCCGCCATAAGGAGTGGACCTACTATAGGACTACCCTTGAGATCTCCAGAGCAATGATCGGGAGAAGAGGACTGGCATTGGAAGTTACTAGTAACCATGGAACCGGGAGAAAAAACTCCGGATGAAGAAGGAACTCAGAGACTATCGTCTGAAAGGCTGCTTGACTTGCTGAAAACTAACGGAGCAAAGGAAACTGTTTCCATTGTCGTCTCCGTTTTTTTTTTTGGAACCCTCCCAGCAAATCGAATGAAATGAGGGGATGAGTGAGCAAGAGCGCGAGCTCCCGTTGAAAAACCATGACCTTGTCCGGAGGGAGATTTACCACCCTTCTGGAGGAATACTGGATCATCCTCAAAAAGGATATCTGCTGGGCTGGAAATGAGGAGTTGTCTAAGTCTAGCCACCAGCCCAGGTGAGAGGGTATCGCAAGAGATATAGACGACTTAGCGTAGTCCTGCAAGGGTGGGTAAACAGTCGGTCAAACAGGATAGGACGACCACGCCTCTAGGTGCAAGATGACAGCCACCATGACCCTTGCGAACACCCTGGATGCGGTAGCAAGGCCGAAGAACAAAGTCGTGACTTAAATGCTATTCACGAATGGAAAAAGCAAAGGAATTTTTGAAGAGGTTAGGCATCCCGAATGTCGATGGATGCCCGAAACTGCACCTTTTTTGTTGAAGTAATGGCTGAGCGGATGAGACTCCATTCGAAGAAGAAGAAGAACCTTGTGAAAAGATTGTTAGAAGTTTGAGGTCCGGAATCGGTCCTACTTATCGTTCCACCTTTTAGTAACCAAGATCCCTTAGATCTAGACTGTCCTGGACAACCCTTTCACTGTTGGTCGGGGCTGCGGAAACGTACGATTGTTCGTTAGTCTCCCGCTCAAGAATATGATTGACCAGCTGAACTGTCTTCAGGAAAGGGATACTGGTGTGAATCAAAGTAGTTAAGGGCTCTAAGCAGGAGACCGTTGCTCTAGCATCCATGCGGCGGATAGGGAGGTTAAAGGGCTGGACCTGTAGTTGCCAAACGGAACAAACCAGATGTGCTATTTGACAGATCGTGGCATTTTTAATTAAGGACATATCGGGCAGGGATACTGGTAGGTAACCCACAGGAGATTGTACCCGGTTAATCTGCCGAGTGGCAGAATGCTTCCAGCAGGTCATTGCAGAGTTAAAAATTAGGAGCCTCGATCCACCATCCTCTTAACAAGGAAGTGGAGAGGGAAATTCGCCTACTTGCATCTTCTGTTAAATAGTGGTGATGCAGAGGGGGGTGCTCAGACGCCCGAAAAAAAAGGATGCCTCTGTACATCCACAGAGTTCAGGTCTCCGGGTGGACAGGACAGGCTGTCTGGCGTTAGGCCTGGACCTTCGAGTGCCCGTCTGTTGATGGTGTGGGGAGACCGGCGCCCATTAAAGTGCCTGTTGCCCTTAAAAATCAGACCAGGCATAGCGTCCCGCGTAGAGGCTTCTGTCCAGTGAATTGCATATCCGGACTGGATGGCAAAAGCTCTACGAGGGAGTTTAGGCTGAGGGAACTAGTTACACTGGGATAAACTGGGCTCGGCGGCAGAGGGCTCCTCAATTATGACCAGTTTCGGATTGGTCATGGTGCCCTCAAGACCAGGGAAAACTGGTCGTGTGCCTTTAAGACCAGGGAAAACTGGTCGTGTGCCTTTAAGACCAGGGAATACTGGTCGTGTGCCTTTAAGACCAGGGAATACTGGTCGTGTGCCTTTAAGACCAGGGAATACTGGTCGTGTGCCTTTAAGACCAGGGAATACTGGTCGTGTGCCTTTAAGACCAGGGATTACTGGTCGTGTGGCTTTAAGACCAGAGAATGCTGGTCGTGTGCCTTTAAGACCAGGGAATACTGGTAGTGCGCCATTAAGACCAGGGAATACTGGTCGCGTGCCTTTAAGACCAGGGAAAACTGGACGTGTGCCTTTAAAACCCGGGAATTCTGGTCACGCGCCCTTAAGACCAGGGAATACTGGTCACGCGCCTTTAAGACCAGGGAATACTGGTCACGTGCCTTTAAGACCAGGGAATACTGGTCACGTGCCTTTAAGACCAGGGAATACTGGTCACGTGCCTTTAAGACCAGAGAATACTGGTCGTGTGACTTTAAGACCGGGAATACTGGTCATGCGGGTTTAGGTAAAATCTCGCAGCGAGCGAGAAGCGCCAATTTAGGGGACGGAGCTACAGGCACGACGTGGGCGGAGCCTCGAAACTTCCATGATAGGCCCCAGCCGGGGCGTAAATTTCTGCAGCCGGCGTCAGCGTAAGAGTCAGGGGAGGTCACCCGTTGCTCGAGAAAATTGAGCGCTTCCGCGTCAGGCGCTAAGCGCCAGGAAAAAAGGCTAAGCCGCCTTGAGGCGACACAGTGCGCTTCTGGAGGTGCGGACTACACATCGGCCGAAGCCGGGAGCTAAATTTGTTAGCCGGCTGGAGCGATACCTCAGGGAGGTGGTCACAGGGAAGTCTGAGACTGCCTGTCAATATCCCGCTGCAGAAGCCCATTGCTGGCAGGATCCACTTACCAACGGTGCGCGTCCCGGCATGGAGCCGCCGCGGATGTCGGGTATTGCAGCGTGGACGGTGCAGGGGTAGAGAGATAAACCTCAATCCATCATCCCTTTGTTAGGGAGGTGGAGAGGAACCGTCCGCCTCCTTGTCCACTTTCACAGTGGTGGAGGCTGCCCGGACCATGGAGGGGGGCTTCTTCCACGAAGTTCAGCCCATCGGGACCATGAAAGCACCTCCGCTCCTGAAAGGTATTTCACTGCGGCCTAGTCCGGCTGCAAAAGCCGGGGACTAAATTTATGGAGCCTGCCGGTGGAGCGCGTCGGCGGGCCGCGCGCCGGATGATTGCCGCTGGCGTACCGGCCAGTGGCACCCCCAAGACCGCATCTTCCAGGCAGGCAGCGTGAGGAAGCATGGCCCCCGAGATCTGCAGGGCGCCTCTCGTCCCAGACGAGAAGCGCCGATATAGGGGGCGGAGTTACGGCCGTGGGAGGGATCTGCCCACTGCGGCCTACTCCAGCTGAAAAGCCGGGTACTAAATTTCCAGCCTGCCTGGGGATGCGCGGCGGCCGCAACGGAGCGACGCTAACCGCCGCAGTTCCCGACCGCCGGCGCCTGTCCCCAGGGGCTCTGCCGAAAGTACCGCCGGCGCTTACCCCATAGAGGCCACTGCGGCCTACTCCGGCTGAAAAGCCGGGGACTAAATTTCCGGCCTGCCCGGCGGTGTGAGGTGGCGCGGCCGCAAAGCGATCCGGAGCGCAGGAGGGGAACTCCTGATGTACTCACAGTCCGGTAATGCAGGTCCCCCTGTCCCTGCGCGCTCCATCCTCATCTGCAATCCCTTTGGGCTCTGCCGCAAGTATGCAACGCCATGTGATGTGGGCCTTGTATGTCGGGCCACCGGAGAGGAACATTAGAGCAGGCTCTATGTGCTCGCCGTCTTGCAAGGGGAAGGGAAATCGGGACCAAAGATGGAAACCCGTTGCCCGAGTAAAATTTGGCGTGCTCCCGCGTCGCAGGAGAGGGACGGGGAGGTATACTCGCCGTGCTCGCCTGTTGCTGGTTCGGGGGAGAGCGGGTCCCATAAAAAAGGATCCGTCGCCCCCTTCACTCCGTTGAATAAAAAATAAAAATTAAAATAAGTTGGGGTCTGAAAACAGACCCAAGTGCCTCCTACAGACACTAAGCAAGAACTGGTTAGCTGAGGGCCAGCAGGAGGGTGTATACTGCAGGGGAGGAGCTAACTTTCTTTGTATCACTTAGTGTCCTCCTAGTGGCAAGCAGCATAACACCCCACGGTCTGTGTCCCCCAATGAGGCGTAGGAGAAATCCACATTTTTCATATGTAAATGAGCTGTTCCGATCTGTATGAGATTCTGCCTCCACAGATTATTTTCTATGAAAGGGGGCCTTACCAGTGTGAGACATGTAAATCAGGAGAGCAAACTGTCAGTCATTATGTGTCTCACACTGGTGACACCCTTTTTATGTAAAATAGGCTCCGGAGGCAGATTCTCAGGCAGATCTAGGTCCGGCCCATAAATCATAACAGCTAATTTACATATAAGAAAAATGTGGATTTCTCTGGAATAAGACATCGGTTCGCAGATATCAAGGAATAATTTTATTCAGCTTCCTATGATCTTGTCTGTCCACATATGTTTGTCCAACAGCTACAGTGTAATTCACATGTGTTAAACCAAAATCCACCAGGTACAAATTATGCAGGTTACTAGGATCATGTAAGGGCAAAACTATGTCCTAACTGATCATAAAAGCAACTCCACATAGCAACATATTCTCCTATCCTTTTATCCTGTATATAAAGTGTAACTCACATATATGGCCGGCGGCTTTAGGTTACAAATGTCACTGGGATGAACCTCTAGCAGAAATACTTGCAAAGGTTTTTTTTCTAGTTCTGTGTCTATGCGCCAAGTAAGTATAGGAAAACCTATCACAGCCAGGCAGTCATGTGTCCCCTTGTACCACCGGTCAGGACACAAGGTGTGTAACATGTGAAATGTGTTTTATGTTCGTGCCCTAATCCCGCCACCACAAAAATCAAAAATATAAACAAATTAGGACTAAAGAGATTTTCGGTGATTTTTAATTGATAGTTAAACCTCAGGACCCCGCTAGTTAAATTGAAGCATGTGCCCCCAGGCTACAGCTGCCAAACACGGGTATCAAACATCGATGGCCTATCTCAAGGTCAGACTTTCAATGTAAAACCTTTGTTCATGAAAAGGAATCTCATTAATTACTTTAATATTTACAATCTTTTCAGAACTTAAAAATTAATTTAAGAAATTTAAAGGAAGTCTATCAACACAAAATGACTGTTCAAACTAAGCACGGCACCTTGTAGGGGACATAGCCCTAACATAAATCATACCTTTAGTGTCTAAATCATTAGTGGATTTGGCAGAGATAGCCTTTAAATTCAAACATGCTAATTAGGAGCTCTGTGAACTCTGGGCATGGCCACACAGTTCAACTTCATGTTCCCACCTACCATATATACTCGAGCACTTTCAGCCCATTTTTTTTAGGCTGAAAGTGCCTCTCGGCTGATACTCGAGTCATTGTCCCAGGGGGTCGGCAGGAGAAGCAGCTGTCACATCATACTCACCCCCACTTGACGAGTCTCTGCACGTCCCTGCTTCTCAGATGGTCTCCAGTACCTGCAGCTCTTCCTGTGTTCAGCGATCACGTGGTACCGCTCATTAAAGTAATGAATATGGACACGACTCCACTCCCACAGGCGTGGAGAGCATATTCATTACTTTAATGAGGTACCACGTGACCGACGAACACAGAAACAAGCTGCCGGCCCGCGCCGGAGACCATCGGAGAAGCAGGGACTTGCAGAGACCACGTCAGGAGGGGGTGAGCCATGCAATATTCACCTGTCCCCGTTCCACGGCCGTGCTGTGTCTTCGGCATCCTCAGGCTGTGACGTTCAAGTCAGAGGGTGTGATGACATGTTTAGTGCGCGCCCTCTGCCTGAACAGTCACTGCAGAGAGCCAGAAGACACAGCGGCACGCGGCGGTGGAACGGGGACAGGTGAATATCGCAAGTGTCGGGGGCCTGAGCCAGCAGCAACTCCGGCACCTAGCCCTCATAGCGCGCCGGTGTCTCCGCCTGCTCAGGACCAGCGATGAGAGGGGAGTATGTAATTTCTTTATTTTTTTTAATCACAGCAGCATATAGGACATATTATTCTATGGAGCATCTTATGGGGCCATCATGAACCTTTGTGCAGCATTGTATGGGGCATATTTTAATATGGAGCATCTTATGGGGCCATCATGAACTTTATGGAGCATTATATGGGGATCCTGATTCAATATGGATATTCAAAAACATTTAACCTACTGATGTCTCAATCAATTTTACTTTTATTGGTATCTATTATTATTTTTTTAAATTGACCAGTAGCTGCTGCATTTCCCACCCAAGGCTTATACTCAAGTTTTCCCAGTGTTTTGTGGCAAAATTAAGGGTGTCGGCTTATACTCGGGTCGGCTTATACTCGAGTATATACGGTACTTATTTTCCTTCAATCTCAGCCCTGCCCTTCCTTGATTGACAGCTGTGGCTTTATAGGCGTCAGAGGAGGAAAGAAATAGATAAAAACCAAATGAATGGGAAGATGCACTGAACTCCGTGGCCATGACCAGAGTGCACTGAGCACTTCATTACCACATCTGAGTAAATAATATCTGCAATGGGTTTGGACACAATTTGAACAGTCATTTTGTACCGACAGACTCCCTTTAATTCAGGACAAAGTGTATGTCATAGCTCCATGTCAAAAATAAAAAAAAATCTACAAATCTACAAGCACACAACATTATCTATTTGCAGGAGTTATTTCAGCAGCTGGAGCTCTGCATGTGCTTTTATTCTGTCTTATCCTATGGCAGTAGGATCGGGCCGGCGTGCGTGTGCACTGACTCCTCGCAGAAGTCACGTCTTGTGTCCGTAGAACCGCTTCATCCATACCGTTTACTATGAGACCTACCTGTCCAGCGATGCAGACAGCAGCCTCTGACCGGAGCTACTGAGGCACAGACTGGTCACTGTTTTGTGATGATTTCTTAATGACACCAATAACTGCCCACCCTTCAGCAGGTCCCACACTTTCACATATCGACCACCTAAAGAAGAAAAGGATAAAGGAGCAAAATGTCAGCAATTAAACACCATATATTGCAGTCGTGTTTAACCCTTAAAGTTGGTTATAATTCAGCATGATGTGCCAGGGTACTACACTGCAAAATCAAGGATTCTCTCAATCTGCGCAATGCGTCACCATGTGGTGCTGGGGCTAAAGAGAACGATCCAAAGACCCCATGTACATATTCTGTCTAATATGCAAAGTTTTACATGATTACCCTCTCTCTGGTGCTCCATTTTTCTCAGAAGCCTTTAAAGAGGTTGTCCACTACTCGGAGAACCCCTTCGTTATGTCCCACGGTCTACAATGAATACTCAAAGGAAAAAGGCGTACACTAAAAGGGAGATCACCAGAATATATAAACCAATAAACTTTATTATAAAGTGCACACAGACCTACAACATTTATAAAAACATTTAAAAACAGAATTGCAAAATATACTCTGTATGATGTAAGCAACCCCTCCCCCCCCTCCTATTATTGAATATTAGAAAAATATATCATTAATTATATCATAATGGTGTGAGGCTTTATTATGACTGGAACTGGTGCGTCATTTTATTTAGCTATGGTTTCTATTTTTCTTGAGAGCCTCAGACAGGCATGTGGGTTTTTGCTATTACAATGCTTGATCTCTCATTTTCGGTTGAGCGTACGAATATACTTTGTCTGGTTGTTTGCTTGGCGCCCGCGTATTGGGATCCACAGCAGCCTTAGTTCCATCATTACCGTTATTTTTTCACTGTTTAACCAGTGCAGGCTATATTGCATCGCGTATATATAATGACCGATTCTGAGGGAGTCTTCTGTATTGGCCGTCTTGCATGTCTATTCATTTGGCTCCCGAGTGTTTCCTGTGCTTGTACAAAAGACAAATACTCTTTTTATGCCCTGACTCCTTTGCTCGTATGGTTTTTTTCTATAGCGCATGCGCACTGTGTCTACTTGTGCTTATACTCGGCGCCTGCGCACTGCGACACATCTGGCGCTTGCGCATTTTGATATTCTGATTTGTCAGTCTCACGGCTATTAGCATGGCCATCTCTCTGGGGTTTGTACCTGCGCAGTCGCAAATTTTTCCGTTCATTAGTTCACCTTCCATAACGCGTGCGCAGTAGTGCTGGCCTCCTGTGTGTCTGGCACTTGCGCACTGTGTCTCAGTGACGCGTTCGGCGCTTGTTACTTCCGGTTGTTCCTATCCTCTCACAGCTGTCACAATCCCAGCTGACTTCGGTATGTACTTCCATTTATGTATATATAGACGGTTACTGTGCGCCTCAGACATACTTACTCTGCTCCTGACGAAGCCACCTTCGTGTGGCGATACGCGTTGGGCTTCGGCTCCCCTCCCCTCTCTTTTGGATCATATTGCTTGCTCCAGCCATGCTATACAGGACTACGTGACCATCTGCAGCTTTTTGCCGCATTGAGTAATGTATTTCTTCATTATCTTTTTTCCGTCCATCTGGTTGTGCATTGGTCATGCTCAATAGTAATTTGCTTTAACATAGTTTGTTTGCCTGATTGGCACTTGGACGTGTAGTGTATTATATGTACATTTACATGCTCATGGTCGACTCCTCTTTACTGAGATAGATTGACACCCTTCATTATATAGGTGCCTACCTGACTAGCTGCATCTGTAGGACGGGTACGTTATAATACTGTTGGAGCATACGTTTTTCTAATATTCAATAATAGGAGGGGGGGGAGGGGTTGCTTACATCATACAGAGTATATTTTGCAATTCTGTTTTTAAATGTTTTTATAAATGTTGTAGGTCTGTGTGCACTTTATAATAAAGTTTATTGGTTTATATATTCTGGTGATCTCCCTTTTAGTGTACGCCTTTTTTCTTTGAGTATTCATGATTGTTTTTTGTACGCTGTGGGATTGATCCCTCTTTGCTGGACTGTTAGTCCTTTAGATGGTGCCCTCCATATGTTATTTAGTCCCACGGTCTACAATGAACACAGCCTGCACTCGCCTCCTGTGCCGTTATGTCACGTGAGCCCGCAGGGAGACAATCAACAGCCGCTTCACTCTCACTGACTTCGGCCCTAACTGACATTTGGAGAAAGTCAGAGAACAGCAGCAGCTCTCACTTCTTCCATGTGCCAGTTTCGCCCACCCGAGGTGAGAGTGAAGAGGCTGTTGATTGTCTGCAGGGTTTACGTGACATGACGTCACACGACTCCCAGAGACTTGGCACTGATGTTGCTGGAATGGCGCTGACACTGGAGGCGAGTACAGACCGTTTTTATTTTAGATGAGGGAATATAGCAATTGAGGGATTGTCTGAGTAGTGGACAAGCCCTTTAAAGACTATATATACTATAGCAAAAGGTTTTTTATGGTTCATTTGTTGCCCAAATACACAGTTAAGCAACTTTATAAACATTCTTCCTTAAAATGTTTTTACCATTGTGCTACTGCGTAATGTCTAAGTTCGTATCTAGCTCAGTGATCAGGAAAACGTTACAAATCTGCCAGCCCTCCTGCTCTTGACGCTTCTGCACAGATCTCCATTGCATGCAGAGAGGTGAAAGCATCTACAGACCCAGGGAGGGCAGAGAAGCCAGGATAAAGAAAAGAAGGAGAGTACATAAAGATAATACAAGCACAGTTCTATAGATATGCTGACTAGTGATGAGCGAGTATACTCGTTGCTCGGGGGTTCTCCGAGTGTTTGTTAGTGTTCGGAGATTTAGTTTTCATCACCCCAGCTGAATGATTTACAGCTGCTAGCCAGGCTGAGTACATGTGGGGGTTGCCTGGTTGCTAGGGAATCCCCACATGTAATCGAGCAGGCTAGTAGCTGAAAATCATTCAGCTGAGGCGATGAAAACTAAATCTCCGAACACTAACAAATACTCGGAGGACCCTCGAGCAACGAGTATACTCGCTCATCACTAGTGCTCACATATGCATCCTGGACACACACAGACTTCACATCCAGCCTAAATTACTGAGGAAAAACACTCATAAGAAAAAATCTGAAACTTGTCTGATTATGAATGAACTAAGGGTAACAACTAACATTTGTAAAAATCATTTTTCCATGTCACAGATACCCACAGCCTTTAAGGTGCATTTTATCTCTGTAACAGCATATCACTTGCTCATGCCCATCACCTAATGATCTGCTGGGGATCGGACCCTTGGAGCATGCACCAATTCCAAAAATTAAGGGGCCACAGCTTTCATCCCTCTGTACACTTATTCCCTCTACAAACAGGCATTCATGCCTACGTGCAGACGTGCCATGCAACTCAAATCTAAGGGCATGGGCCCGGCTGCAGTTCTGGCACCACCTGGTGATAGGGAGCACAGCAGCTCTTCATGAAGTACATCAACAAAATGATAACTGATAACTAATACTCCATTTATGTTATAGCTATATTTAATTTTTGGTCTTGTGCGATCTACAATTTCAAGGCTTCCCTATTTGTCTACAAAATACGATGTACTTGCTATACATAAAATCATAGCACTTGACTAAACATATTATGGCCAGAAAGGCATACAGCATTAGTCGCTGGCTGTTAGTCACTGGGCTACAAGTGGAATGAGAAATAGAACAGGACTATTCACAAATAACAGCCGGGCTTTTTGGCATACCTGCAGAGACAAGAAGCCCCCCAGATGGGAAGAGCAGGACGTTCTCCACTGGTTGTTCATGTTCCATGGTCATCACGCTCTTTTCTGTTCGAGCATCAAAAACCTTTACAGTGTGATCATAGGACCCTGGGAAATAATAACAGCAGATATAACAGTAGTAGGAAATAAGTCTGCATCTATATGGAATTATACACACACTTGTATCATGCAAAGAGAAAGAAGCCACAGCAGTCACCTCTGCAAAAGGCAGATCCCCCAGGAGAACAAGATCTAACGTCTCCATTTCTCCTTTCCTCAGGTCATTGATCTGTATGGGTTACACCCATGTATGTAGTGTATGGGGTCCGCTACAATCAGTATGTTTATTGTGTACATGATGCGGCTGACTGATTCTTCTGCTCCCGTCTCACCAGGGTGGTCTCACTTGTTATTCCTATACTGTGGCCATGGGACAGGTTTCAATATTGGGAAAAACCCTTGAAGGGTACGTGCACACAGTCTTATATCATCGGCATTTTTGCTATAGGAAGACGCTTCAAAAAAACGCAAGCTGTGTCTTATTTGTTGTATTGGCATTGCTGCGCATGCATTAATTATTTTTTACCCTTGCTAGGCTGAATGTTGGAAATCACTTTCATGGAGCAGATGCCTATAATATACCAAGACATCTGTGGTATGACGGGGTGGTCCGGAAGCAGGGGGATCCAGCATACCTGTGACAAATAGATCGTCGTTGAGCTTGCTTGCACAGCCGCAGCGCACGTAGTCTGTATGCTCCCGGTAAGTAGAGATTTCGGTGCCGTTTGGAATGTCCCAGATTTTGGATGCATAGTCATCTGAGCCCGAAACGAGCCGAAAATTATCTCCAGTGAAATCCACAAAATGCACCGCTCTAAGGAAACACAAAGACCATACTGTACTGTGGAGCGACAGTGAAGGAGAAGCTGAAGAGCACTATATATCCAAATAGTAACGTAGCTGCCAGCACTGATACAGCAACGTCCCACCGACACAACCTCACATCGGGAACAGACTGTTCAGCACAAAGACTCAAGATAAATCAATGGGTCGACATTAAGGGGTTGTAGTAAGAAATCATGAAAAATGGATCTCACCCCCACTCAATACAATTAGTACAAGTCGCCTCCATGCATTCAATTGAATGGGGCTGGGCGGTAATGCCGGACACGACGCCTTGGACAAGAATGAAGCAATTTCTGGGGGGGGATGAGCTCTTTTTAGGCATCATTCAGAAGTCTAGGAGCCCCGTACATGTTGTGTTTTTCACAGACAGAACATGTACCCATTGTAGTATATGGTTTAGTGTATTACATCTGTGGGATTTTTTTTTCTTCGAGAGGTCTCTGTTTTGACTAGAGACAAGAGTCAAAATCACCCACAGAAGTAAATGGATGCACAAAAATAAGGAGCAGCACATGGATGCCATCAGGGAGCTTTGTGTTTCTAACATTGTGACGGGAAGAAGTATTGCAATTTTTTTTTTTTAAAGCCTACACTGTGCGGTAATGTAGACCAAGCATACTGATTCTTCATGTCCATGTGATTATAGTGATGCTACACTTCAGATTTTCTTTTTATGCACAATAATGGTCTAAACATTTTTTTTGTAAACTGTTGCAAAAAAAAAGGACCGGCAGCAGGGCGCAGGAGCGCCGCTTATCTACCTGGGTTACAAGACCCCACAAAAGGGCAGCCTCAGCGTGATCTCACGCATTACCACCTGGCACTTAAGTGTTAGCCTCCATCTCCTAGGACTATTATCCTCTCCTCTGTGCACATATAAGCGATTATATGATTAAGGCTCTGGATGAGCCGAAACGTCATAATAATTACCTCTGGTCGCTTTTCATGTCACAGTCAATTTTGTCAATAAATTCTTCACCATTTGCAATATACATACAGAGTGTGCGGTGTACTATCTTCTCTATTTACGTGGGGCTATTACAGCCCACTACACCAGCACCTCGCTCCCACATTATCCTGAGTGCGCGCCCATTTTCTTTACTTACTTTGCAAAAAAAGGAAAACACACAAAATTCATTTGGTTTATGTCCTCATCTTCTGGAGTTGGTAATTTTATTTATTTTTGCATCGAGGGCTTATTTTTTTGTGCAACGAGCTGTATATTTTTATTCATACATTTTAGGGCATATCTGATTGCTTCTTAGTGTACTTTTTCGCATGCTGGGGGGGGGGGTGTGTGTGTGCGCGAGCAAGGACTTAAACCACTGATTACATGACTCAAATATTTTCTCAATTCAGAATATACAGTATGGAATGAATATTTTTTATGCTTTATTAGTTTGGCATTGCTTCGTGCATAATTTCCCAAACATGTTATTTTTGTATTATTATTTATTCTGGGGGCATTGACAATGGCATATAAAAGGTTAAACTGATGTGACAAGATGCTGCTCCATTAGTTAATCTCGGGTGCCGGCTACGTAACACAGCCAGTATATCCATGCTGCCCGCAGCTCCTGAGCTGGCTCCACTTAGTTATGGCACTTGGCCACCATTCATATATGGCAGTGGTCCCTAAGGAGTTAATCGACTGTAAACCCTTTTGCTGTCGGATCATATGTAATGCATCATGACTAAAGGTTTTCCATGTCTACAAAATTAAGAATCGGGGTCTTGGTTTCATGTTAAAGACCAAAATCTTAGCTTTTATATGATGCCTGGCTCCATGCTTCTGTGCATACAAGGGAAAGGTGTAGGGGGGAGCAACAAATTACCCCCAAACCTGTAATTTCTCCCATGTGGGGCCTCCAGTGACCCCATGTCATGGTATTACTGATGAGGGAAGGATTATGGTCTATTCACTACAGGGGAACTATGTGCATTTAGATGCTTCTTGGACTTTAATGAGATGTTGGCCTTGACCTTTAGCCACGAAAGGGAATTATACATTTTTTTTAAAAAACTTTATGCTTTGGTACAAAAGGCAACCATGATTTATTTAAGAGATTTGTTAAACAATGCGGGAAAGAAATCCCTGGCAGGGAAAGGGTTACAAATCATAAGAGTGAGTAATCACATTAAACAAGCTGGACAAGCCCTTTAATATTACTAGGACATCAGTGACACTAGTACGTGGGGCTGTCACCGGTTACTGAGCCGCACTGACAGCTTCTGAGTCACTGGCTATGGAGCGTTGCTGTAAACTACCATAGGAGACACTTACTTGCTATGTCCGATGAACTGTCTCAGAGCCGCCTTTCCATTGATATCAAACAACTGCACAACGCTGTCCTCACAGCCGGCAGCAAGCAGTCTCCCATCACCTCTGTACGCGCCACAATAAGCTGTGTCTTTAAAGCGCGAAAACGTTTTTATAGGCTCCTGCGAATATCTGCCATAGATGTGGATCTGAAGAAGAAAAACAACAATAACCGGACTGATGAGGCTGAAGGTTCAACGCTGTAAATGTCGTATTTTCTTTCTTTCTTCCTACTCTTAAAGGGAATCTTTGTAATCTTAGAGCAACAATATGTAGACCATGATTCCAGCGATGTGTCACTTGATGGGCTGCTGGCTGTCGTTTGGATACAATCTCAGTTTTCTCTGCTGCAGAACTAGCAGTGCTCAGAATGCTGAGCCCTGTATAACCCCATCCACACCACTGATTGGCAGCGTTCTGTCAATGCACAGTGTACACAGAAAGCTGCCAATCAGTGTGGGGGCTGGGTTATACAGAGCAGTTAACTAGGAGGCACAAAACACCTAGTCCTCTAGTGATAATCTATGTAATATATAATTATATTGAAACAACAAAACACAGCCTATTAAGTGAAACATCACTGGAATCAGGATCTCAGCCACAAGATCCTGCTGCTCTAAGATTACATAGCAAAAACTGCTGACAGATTTTTTAAGTAGGTGACAGATACCTTACTTTAAAATGAGCGAGTTGTGTAAGGATGGTCTCATCTTATGAAATATTACTATCATTCGTGAAATTATGACTTACCCTGGTAGATGCTGTGACTGCGTAATTACATGGCTCAGATGGTGAAAAATCTATTTTTGTTACAGCCCCAAATTCCTTGATCTGAACAGGAGTCTAATAAAGACAGAACAAAGGACAGAAAAAGTCACAGCCGATATAAGAAACAACATATCTAGAAGACAAAATGTCACTTCTTCACCCAGTGGTGTAGGCCTTCCTGCCCCTAAAAGTTTCTCTTACATGAAAATCACCATTCCTGATGTCCCCTCCTGTATCCTTCTAGGCCACTGAGGTCTGTGCTGGTCTGGCGTGATATCCGAGTAAAACTATGATAAGACAGTCAGACTTCCTATAACAGCAGTTGTACCAATTCTTATATAAAATAGAGGTAGAAACGCTGGCACCGCTACCACACTTATATAGCGTTAGATCAGGAAGCACCATAGGGCAAGAAGGTAGAGAGGGCGACCAGATCAAGTGGTGCGCAGCTCAAAAAGTGTCAAGGTATAAAAATGCAAAAAGACAGAAGCATTGAAAGAAGGAGCGGCACTCACCACTGGTATGTGAATAATCAGCACAATATTCAGTCATTAAATAAGGAACAAAGACAAGGAATGACTGAGCAACATTGGTTCCACATAAATTAAGCTTCTTCTCTGCTCCTCATGTAATGACCAAATAAAGTGCTGATTATTCACATACCAAAGGCGAGTGCCGCACCTTTTTCTATGCTTCTTTTTCCAATTCCTATATATACTACCTTCTATTCTTCTGACATGATGTTCTTCTCGAGTGATTGGATACATCATACGAAGAGAGCTAAGTAGGCGAGTCTTAGCTTGGGGATCCTTGCTTCGAATTACATCTGGCTTGATTTGTTCCAAAACTGATTTGGTTGTTGAGATCGATCTTCCTACAGATCATTCATCTATCAAGTCACCATGGCTCGAGATTGAGCTGAAGGCCGTTAAATTAAATATATATTCCCAGTTCTTCTCAGTTACATTTTTCCGGCTACAACTGACCACTTATAAGAGCCCCCCTAGATGACATCAGGAACACCAGCACTCAAGGTACGGAACAGATTGGAACCCATAATGGATTGCACATCAGTACCCAAAATCTGAAGATTACACTTTTTCAGTTAGACTTCCAAGACAAGTTATAAGACTGCGGGAAGAGGACAAAACTGCAATGTGGCAGGAGCAAATATCCAAATATACGGTGAATCTGCTGCATATACAGGGAGATGTGTCACTTGCTGAACATCCCAGGTCAAACCAATAGCCTGAAATATCACAGAGCGCACATGTCTGTTATTAAACCTTTTCAATGCAATTGTGCTAGAAAACTTCAGTTGTTACAATGATTAATATACCACATCGCACGCTAGAAGTAGAAACATATGTATAAAGACGTTTATTCATTATGCGGTGCCTAGTTTCAGACAAATCTAATAGCAGTGCATCACCACAGCTCAGATACAGCTGGAAACAAAAGCAAAAGTGTAAAAATAAAAACTGAATTTGGATAAAAAAGACACAACAAAATGAGGCTGTAAAAGCTTCTGATATGAATGATGACATACGTGTCACACTTGTACCTCCTGACAATTAGAGCGTCTCCTCTGAACATTACCTTGTACCGCTTCCAGTACAGAGTGTCCTGGGTGATCTTCTCCCCGAGCTTGGGATACAAGGGGATGGCAACAGGCTTGTAAGATGGCATCTTCTTGCTCCAGGTTTATAATGTAACGGGTTCTGATATTTTCCCCAAACACCTAGAACATTTAAAGAACCAAGTCAAGAATAGAAGTAACTAAACACAGAAAAGAACAGTGAATTGAACATACATACAAAGATGTAGGAGAGGAAAATATCAGCTGGGTCTGCGTGTGTTACTTGTGGCCCTAGGTCTGAGAAGACTGGATTATTTGAATGGCATTTTGTAAACTGCATTTCTTGTTAATGTACTGACCCCTCAAAACTGCTGACAGGATTAAGACTGGTGAAATGTTAAGCATTGATCACATGTCTAGATGGGTGGTCATGCATACTAGTAGGTTTCCCCAAAATCACAATAGATCACCTATCCTATGTTTAGAGGGTTAACTTGCTAATCGGTGGGGATCCATCAGCATTCCCAAGAACGGGGCTCCACGGATGAACGTCTTGGATGTAGCCGAGGTGGAGAACCTTGAACTTCACTCATTGGTTTATGGGACTGCTGGAGAAAATGGAGAACATCGCTCTGCTATTTGCAGCCGTCCTATTCTAAAAACAAAGAAAGGAGCAGAGTTCGAGCATGCACAACTCTGCTTCATTAAAGACGTGGCTTTACAGACCTCTATTGTCAAGAGCGTTGAGGGTCCTAGTTGTTGGGCCCCCAAATTATCAGCAAGCTATCTCTTTATAAACAGAATAGAAAATAACTTGCGATTTTCGAAAGACCCCTTTTACCAACTGTGTAGTGTCTGCTGGGTGTTCCCTTAGTGTGAACTGTCCGGGACCCTTTGAATTGACCCCTTCCCTCTGCTTAGTGACAATTACAATGATCTCCTGGATGGATGCTGGACCTGTCGCTCCATAGCAGAAGGGAAGCTCCAATAGCAACAGACTTTTGGCTAATCAAATCTTTTCATGTGGTCACGCAAGAGCATACGACTGTGGCTGTCACTACCACAAAGAACAAAAAGACAGCGCCACAATGGATTGTGAAAAAATAGGAGCTTATATTTATTCTGCCTTCTGTAGCGACGTTTCAGTCAACAGACCTTTATCAAGCAGGTCGCTACAGGAGGTAGAATAAATGTAAGCTCCTATTTTTTCACCATCCATTGTGGCGCTGTCTTTTTGTTCTTTGTGGTCTTGATCCTGGCCGGCATGGGCTCCCTGGTTTTGGACGTGCGCCCTTGTGTCCACTGAGACCTTCAATTTATATATGAAAGGGTGCAGTTTTGACTTTCTTTTGTTTTGACTCTGTGGCTGTCACTAGTGATGGGGCATTCGCGACCGATCCAGCTCCCTTCAGAGAAAGGTGAGAGCCACTGAAGTCTCCGGATGGGAGTCACTGGGAGTAAAATCAACATGTATGGATGCCAAAGGAAATGAAAGCCCGCCCACACACCTGCCCCCGGTGTTTCGACATCATCAGACTGTGGGTGAACACACATTAAATAGGGATCCCCATCACCCAGTTCCCCAAAAAGACCTAGACTGCCCCACACTACTTGTTACTCTTTTTCTGCCCATGTATATGACCTTTCCCCCCCCCCCCCCCCACCAACATTGATCAGATATGCTGGGGTCCGCCAACATCACGTTACACCTCTGACATTAGCTCAGCAGTGGGGTGGTCATGCAGACGGATGGGGGGGCACCTAGGGCTGGTGGTCATGCAGAGGGATGGGGGGCACCCAGGGCTTGTGATGCAGAGGGGCGCACCCAGGGCTGGTCACACAGAGGGATGGGGCGCACCCAGGGCTGGTCACACAGAGGGATGGGGGGCACCCAGGGCTGGTCACACAGAGGGATGGGGGGCACCCAGGGCTGGTCACACAGAGGGATGGGGGGCACCCAGGGCTGGTCACACAGAGGGATGGGGGGGCACCTAGGGCTGGTCACACAGAGGGATGGGGGGCACCCAGGGCTGGTCACAGAGGGATGGGGGGCACCCAGGGCTGGTCAGAGGGATGGAGGGCACCCAGGGCTGGTCACACAGAGGGATGGAGGGCACCCAGGGCTTGTGATGCAGAGGGATGGGGGGGCACCCAGGGCTGGTCACACAGAGGGATGGGGGGGCACCTAGGGCTGGTCACACAGAGGGATGGAGGGCACCCAGGGCTGGTCACACAGAGGGATGGGGGGCACCCAGGGTTGGTCACACAGAGGGATGGGGGGCACCCAGGGTTGGTCACACAGAGGGATGGGGGGCACCCAGGGATGGTCACACAGAGGGATGGGGGGGCACCTAGGGCTGGTCACACAGAGGGATGGAGGGCACCCAGGGCTGGTCACACAGAGGGATGGAGGGCACCCAGGGCTGGTCAGAGGGATGGAGGGCACCCAGGGCTGGTCACACAGAGGGATGGGGGGCACCCAGGGCTTGTGATGCAGAGGGGCGCACCCAGGGCTGGTCACACAGAGGGATGGGGGGCACCCAGGGTTGGTCACACAGAGGGATGGGGGGCACCCAGGGTTGGTCACACAGAGGGATGGGGGGCACCCAGGGATGGTCACACAGAGGGATGGGGGGGCACCTAGGGCTGGTCACACAGAGGGATGGAGGGCACCCAGGGCTGGTCACACAGAGGGATGGGGGGCACCCAGGGCTGGTCACACAGAGGGACGGGGGGCACCCAGGGCTGGTCACACAGAGGGACGGGGGGCACCCAGGGCTGGTCACACAGAGGGATGGGGGGCACTCAGGGCTTATTTTGCTTTGCTTACATAGCACTATCATATTCTGCAGCGCCTTACAGACACGATCATCACTGTCCCCATTGGGGCTCACAATGTAAATCCCCTATGACTATGTCTTTATAGTGCGGGAAGAAACCGGAGAACCCCACACAAACACGGGGAGAACATACAAACTCCATGCAGATGATGTCCTTGGTGGGATCTGATCCCAGGCCCCCGCGCTGCGCGGTATCAGTGCGGACCCCGGAGCCCATGTGCTGCCCCAGGACTGATCATGCAGCAGCTGCACCATGTGACCACACGGCGGCATTAGATGTGATCCGCAGTGAGGCGCGCCGGTGTGACCGGTAATAACCCCGCTCCAGAGTCAGTGATGATAACACATGAGCTATAACCCTCCGGTCACATACCCCAGTGCCCCGGCACCAGCATACAAGTCCCGTCCACTTCACCACCGGGGAGTCACGTTGCCGGAATCACCCACGCGAGCAGCCATCTTGCCTCATGACGTACTTCCGGGAACGTCGCGATGATTTTAC
Organism: Ranitomeya variabilis; assembly: GCF_051348905.1. Classification (NCBI taxonomy): domain Eukaryota; kingdom Metazoa; phylum Chordata; class Amphibia; order Anura; family Dendrobatidae; genus Ranitomeya; species Ranitomeya variabilis. The sequence goes on from NC_135232.1 coordinate 112,930,820, forward strand.
GTCACTGTCTCCGGTTGTATGGCCCGGGAGACGTTCTGAGTGAGAACAGATGGAACTGACAGCGAGGCGGACGGATGGCGGAGCCAGCAATGTCCAGCGAGCCCGAGAACACGGGGACAGCAGAGAGGGCCGAGGCAGGGGGTCGCGTCTGGATGACGTCACACGGGAAGTGACGAGGGACAATAATATAACAATAGCGTTCCGATCAGGTAAGTGCTGGGGGAGAGCGGCAGCTGGTGAGTGCACCGGTGGCCGTCACTGCTCCTGTCCCCGGGCTGGTGAGGGCGGCACGGAATGCTGCTCCTCTGCACATGGGGGGTCACACTGGTGGCTCAGGTGGAGCTGTCCCCCGGGCCCTGCAGGCAGGAGTGGCCGGTGTGATGGGGAGCTCCTTCCCGGGGCCGGCACTCCCGTATATACCATGCTATGTCCTCATCACGTTCTATACTTTTAGTCTTGCACAGTGAAATCCATATTTCCTACAGTGACGTACTTATGTTCATTCTTCTTTTTATTTATTCCTTTTCTTCATTCTTTTTAGTACGTCCCTTACCTGCAGCCATTGTTGTGTCGCTTTATTCTGAGAAACAAATTTTGTTCTTCCTGTTAAGGTGACGGTGCCCGTATCTGCCGGCTTGTTACCCACTGCAGCATGTAGGACGTGTCGGGGTCTTCTAACACTATGTGCCCCCTTCCATATGTCCTAACCATCAGTTATGTAATATACTGGTCTCATCTGCGCTGCGTCTCTGATTGGCTGTCTGTGGGTCACGTAACCCTCTGTGTCCTGAGCCTTGGCTTCTGATCTGAGGATGTTATTAATAGGCGGCGCTATCGTTCAGTGATTGACAGGCGTCTGAGCATACACGTTCTGGACTGCCTGGATCTCCTCCTCTGCCTTGATCCTGCGGATGCTTTGGAGCACCGACCCTTCAGTTGACAAGGGCTGCTTTTCGCTAGACAACACATTACAGGGCTTGTCAGCTGAAGGGTCTGGCGCTCTAAAGCCTCAGCAGGATCCAGGCGGAGGAGGAGAGTGAAGCCCAGTCTCAGCTTGGCAATGCATGGTGCATGTGGGTTTAGCGCGTCGCCAGTTGACAAGCCGTGTGATATGTCATCTAATGACAAGCAGTGCACCACATTAACTGTCAACGGGGGTCAATTCTCCCAAGCATCGGCAGGATCCATGCAGAGGAGGACTGTACCTCTGCGACTCCTGTCAATCATTTAAAGTCAGCTAACCCCTTTGTAATTTTGCTTGATTCCAGTGCCAAAATCAGAAAGCAGAGGTGACCTGATAATTAAATATGTTGTTCACTAATTTAGCATTGATGAGCTATCCTTACGATAGGGCATCGATGTCTGATTGGTCAGGATCCAACACCCGGCACCCCCGCTGATCAGCTGTTATTGATGGCAGCGGCCAGAAGTACTTGCCGGGCTGTGCTTCTTCTCATAGTGGCTGTGTCAGTGTGCTGCATATCAGCCTCTTATTCAAATCAATAGTAGTACCAAGTCTCCACCACTATCAGAAGACAGGCAGCTCCGCAGACTGGTACTTATGGCCGGAGGCTGCCGAGACCTGTAACTGCTGATCAGTGGGGTTCGATCAAAGATAGGTCATCAATGCTAAAGTAGTGGACAACCTCTTTAAGGGTTATATGACCCACCCAGAGATGCGCACATAGTAGCAGCCTAGGTAATAATCACTTTTCTAATATGTTTATTATTACTACATACAGTATGTAAGGGAGTCAAATAGTAGTGGAAAACCCCTCTAAGATGCTGAGATTATAAGTCGCCCAGACCATTGTGGCGGAGTGTCCTCTGTATCACACAGCTGGTGCTGGGTCAGCTCTGTTGGTATTAATGGTCGCCACCTCCATTATACAGAGAACTCGGACATCGCATTCTCCCTGACACGTCAGTGTTTGTTCCAGGTGCCCGTTACAATCTGTGGGTCTGTGCACACGTCTGTGTTTTTCTGTAGATTCAGTGGTAAGAATAAAAGGAGTCTGATCCGAATTTGATTCAAGTAATGGATCAAATTTACCAATTTAATGGGTCTGTGAAAAAACGGATATCAGTCAAGTGTCATCAGAGAGTCTACAGTTTTTTTGTCTGATTAATAGATACGAGAGTCTTGGAATTTTTTTCTTTTTTTGCATACGAGAAAAGAGGATTGGCACATTACCCCAAAGTGGATGAAAACTGGATACTGCACACTGATAGAAATTGTTCCTTTTTTCTTCTTATATGCAATAAATACCGTAACAAACCTAAAAACCAGAAGTCTTAGACCTTACATGCCTCAATGTCAGGCAACAAAATGCTGACCAAAGACGGCTTCAAAATGACGAGATCTGCTTAAAGATCTTGTCTCCCAGTGTTAGAATGAAATCCGATATTCACATCAAATCTCGGTTTCACTTACATGGAGCGTGTCATCAGTTTCTTGTGTTCCATGTATCTTTTTCATTGTAATGATTATTTTTTTTCACAATCTGTATTAAAAACTGAATTAGTAATCTTGCAATTTTCAAAGTGCTTACAGAGGTTATTGTAGACTCGTACTTGTTGTCCTTTTGTGAAGTTTTCAGTAGCCTCATTATCATCACAGACAGCAGTACAATGACAGTTAACAGCTCTATAAACAGCAGATAACACAGTATCCACCAATCACAATAGGCGATTTCACTGCTGTCGTTCACCTCCTCCCTTCATAACGAGCTTTCCATAGGGGCATTAGTTGCTTCAGTACAAAATATAGGTTTGTATCAGTCTATTGCTGCTAATGTACATGTGGATTTCATGCAAGAACAGAAAGTGCGAGTCTAGAGTTTCCCTGGTGGCCAGCGTGGAAATGACAAGATTTCTATTTTTTTTTTTCACTAAAAATTGTGATGTCGAAAGCAAAAAAAATTAAATGTAACAGAGAAGCCTAACTTAAAAATAGGGCCTTTTCTAAGGACACATTCCCTTTAGGCTGTGGAGGACTAATAGTAATACCGTATAGGTATGAGCAAGCCCTTTGCAACATGTTGTTGTTGTTATTATTATTATTTATTTATATAGCACCATTAATTCCATGGTGCTGTACATGAGAAGGGGTTACATCAAAATACAAATATCACTTACAGTGAACTAACAATTACAGACTGGTACAGAGGGGCGAGGACCCTGCCCTTGCGGGCTTACATTCTACAGGATGGTGGGGATGGAGACAGTAGGTCGGGGGTTGCAGTAGCTCCGATGGTGTTGAGGTGGCAGTGTGGTCATTACAGGTTGTAAGCTTTCTTGAATAGGTGGGTTTTCAGGTTTCTTTTGAAGGATTCAAATGTGGTGGATAACCGGACGTGTTGGGGCAAAGAATTCCAGAGGATGGGGGATATTCGGGAGTAGTCTTGGAGGCGATTGGGTGAGGAGCGAATAAACGTGGAGGAGAGAAGGAGGTCTTGGGAGGACCAGAGATTACGTGAGAGAAGATACTGAGAGATTAGTTTGGAAATGTACGGAGTAGAAAGGTTATGGATGGCTTTGTAGGTCAGTGTTAGTAGTTTAAACTGGATATGCTGGGAAATTGGGAGCCAGTGAAGGGATTTGCAAAGAGGGGAAGCAGGAGTGTAGCAAGGAGAGAGATTAATTAGTCGGGCAGCAGAGTTAAGGACAGACTGTAAGGGTGCGAGAGTGTTAGAGGGTAGGCCACAAAGGAGGATGTTGCAGTAGTCGAGGCGGGAGATGATTAGGGAATGCACAAGCATTTTGGTAAAGTGAGGGTTGAGGAAAGGATGGATTCTGGAAATATTTTTGAGCTGGAGGTGGCCAGAGCTTGGATGTGCGGTTTAAAGGATAGGGCAGAGTCAAGGGTTACTCCGAGGCAGCGGATTACCGGGACAGGGGAAAGTATGAATTCATTTATTGTGATAGATAGATCAGGTAGGAAAGGTGTGCAAGATGAAGGAAAGATAATTTGTAGTGATGAGCGAATATACTCGTTGCTCAGGTTTTCCCGAGCACACTCGGGTGGTATCCAAGTATTTGTTAGTGTTCGGAGATATAGTTTTTCTTGTCGCAGCTAGATGATTTGCGACTGCTAGACAGCTTGATTACATGTGGAGATTCCCTAGCAACCAGGCAACCCCCACATGTACTTAGGCTGGCTAATAGCTGTAAATCAAGCAGCTGAATCAATAAAAACTAAATCTCCGAACACTAACAAATACTCGGAGACCACCCAAGCATGCTCTGGAAAACCCGAGCAACGAGTATACTCGCTCATCACTAATAATTAGTCCAGATTTGTCCACATTAAGTTTGAGGAAGCAAGAGGAGAAGGAGGATAGGGCTGATAGACACTCTGGGATTCTGGAGAGCAGAGAGGGGACATCTGGGCCAGAGAGGTAGATCTGAGTGTCATCGGCATATAGATGGTACTGGAGGCCATAGAACTTTGAGTTGTCCCAGGCCAAGGGTATAGCTTGAGGAGAGAAGAGGTCCTAGGACAGAGCCTTGAGGGACACCAACAGAGAGGGGGTGAGATGAAAAGGTAGTATGGGAGTAGGAAACGTTAAATGTGCGGTTGGTAAGGTATGAGGAGATCCAGGGTAGGGCAAGGTCTTTGACACCAAAGGAAGAGAGGATCTGTAGTAGGAGGCAGTGGTCAACTGTGTTGAAGGCAGAGGACAGGTCTAGAAGGAGGAGTATAGAGAATTGTCTGTTAGCTTTGGCTGTAAGTAAGTCATTCGTAAGTTTGGTCAGGGCAGTCTCAGTGGAATGGTAGGGACGGAAGCCAGATTGTAGGTTGTCGAAGAGAGAGTTAGATGCAAGTTGAGAGGAAAGTTCAGCATGGACGTGCTGCTCGAGTAGTTTGGAAGCAAATGGGAGCAAACATATGGGGCGGTAGCTGGACATAGTGCTCAGGTCAAGGGATGGCTTTTTGAGGACAGGTGTGATTGTGGCATGTTTGAAGGCAGAGGGGAAGGTACCAGAAGTTAGTGATAGATTGAAGAGATGGGTTAGGGATGGGATTAGTGTGGTGGTGAGGTTGGCGTGGAGGTGGGATGGGATGGGGTCAAGTGCACAAATGGTGAGGTGTGATTTGGAGAGAAGATGAGCAAGGTCTCCTACAGTGATTTCGGAGAGGGAAGTTATGAGGTTTGAGCATTGGTCTGGCATACAAACGACTTGCCTTGTTTGGTCTATCTTATTTTTAAAGTGCGTGGCAAAGTCCTCAGAAACGATTAGGGAAGTCGGAGGGGGCAGTAGTGGGCGGAGGAGGGAGTTAAAGGTGTTGAACAACTGTTTGGGGTTGTGGGATTGGGAAGATGCGAGGGATGTAAAGTAGGCCTGTTTAGCAGAGGTGAGAGCTGATTTGAATGTGAGTGTTGCTTGTTTGAGTGCAGTGAAATCATCTTGCGTTTTCTTCCAATGCCGAGTCAGAGTGTGCGAGGGTCTAGATGGGCGAGGGTCTAGATGTGCGAGGTTTCTGCGGGGGTGTGCATGTTGCTGGTCATGGGTGAGAGGTGTGGAGGACAGTGATGAGAAAGTAGGTAGATGGTGGTCAGATAGAGGGAGAGTTCCATCCTCCTACTCGTGCTGCCATAGTTGGTGGAAAGGTGCAGTCAGTATGAACTGTGTTCTGATTTATAGGACCCCTACATGGGTCTGTTCAGACATTGTAAAGCTCTCATGATATTTGTACCTCCATGATGTATAGACTTCCAGAATTAGGGGACAGCCAGATGGCTGGAGTTCTTGCGCGAGGAGCGCACTGCAAAGACTGACCTGGCGCCTCTCCTGACCCGAGCGTGATGTATTTCTATGCAGCTGTCACACTCGGCTCCGAGAGTTGCCGAACTACACAGTGCGATCCTCGCATGAGAAATACCGCCGTCTGTCTGTGCCTTAAAAAATTCTAACGCGAATCAAGCACATATCCGACGTGTGATCTCCCACCTCCACTGATTTCCTGTACAGAGCACTAACATCCCTGTGATACAACTCAGAGATTTGTTACTGGAAATTCAGCAAAACCTTTAACAAATCAACAGTGATATGAATGAGGTTTTGACTAGGACATGTAGGTAAGATACCAATATCTTCACATTATTCCAAAGCCAGCGCCACTCTTATCCATGGGTCTGGTAGTGCCACCCTTTGTGCAGATACATCATGTAAATTGTCATCCAGTCCATGAGGGAAGTCTATTTGGCATCATTGATCATGGGTGGTCTCTTACAAGACGTTTTTGTAGAAAAAAAGACAGGCTCTTTTTCCTTTCTTTTTTTACATTTTCTTCATTCAGTTGTTTTGCTTTTTTTTTCTGAAAAAGCAGCATTACTGCAGCACTGGTTTTCAGCTGATTAGTGGAAGTGCTAGGTGTCAGACCTTCACCAACCTCATATTGATGACCTCCTATGGATAGATCAGCCATGGTCCATTCCTGGACTTCCACTTTAAGCATTGCATCTTTATCACTTCAATGTTTTCTGTTTTCTTATTTATAGATCCCGGTCGGCCCAATCTGAAGATGCAGAATTGACACCCGAGACTTTAAATGAGTCTCTGACAAACCATGTCCTCCTTGAACAATCTGGAGGGCTCGGCTGAGCTGTCGGGTGAAGAGTGTGTAAGCTTCTGTCTGTCCGGCATGCCTGACATCAAAGTGGAACACGTGATGGAGTCCAACTCAGAAGAAGGAAGCGCTCAGAACGTAGCCATGGGAATGAAATTCATTTTACCAAATAGATTTGACATGAATGTCTGTTCTCGCTTCGTCAAGTCCTTGAATGAAGAAGACAGTAAGAATATCCAAGATCAAGTAAACTCTGACCTGGAAGTAGCCTCCGTCCTATTTAAAGGTGAGTGATCACCTGCATCAATATGGTCTCTCCACAGTCAAAAAAGTACAGCAGAGGATTTATGTGATGTTCAAGCTGAGGAGCAGAAGGACATGGAGACAGGAGATGGTCAGAAATGTGTTACACTGGGCTGATGGCTGGGACACCAACTATCATCTCTCCGATATCAGTAGAAAATCCTCTCTGCTGGCATCTCTGAAGGTGCTTACCTCACTAAGGCTACTTTCATACTAGCCTCGTGCACTGCACGTCGCTATGCGACGTTGCAGCTCACCGACGCATAGTGTGGAAGCGCCGCACAACGGGGGCAGCAGATGCTGTTTTACATCGCATCCGCTGCTCCATTGTGATGTGCGGGGAGGCGGGAGCGGAGTTCCGGCCGTGCATGCGCGGTCGGAAAAGACGCTATCGACGCACAAAAAAAGTTACATGTAACTTTTTTTGTGCCGACCTACGACGCAACACGACGCAACCGTTGCACGACGGTTGCGACGTGTGGCAATGCGTCGCTAATAAAAGTCTATGGAGAAAGAACGCATCCTGAAAGCACTTGTGCAGGATGAGTTTTTTCTGCAAAACGATGCATAGCGACGTGCAGTGCACGACGCTAGTGTGAAAGTAGCCTAAATCCCTTGAGAGCGGCCAATTTTTCACTTCTGTTCTTTTTTTTTCCTTCCGTTTTTTTATCTTTCATCGATCTAGCCGTAGGACAGCCTGTTTTTTTGCAGGACGAGATGTAGTTTTGAATGACACCATTCATTGTACCATTTAATGTACTGAAAAATGGGAACAAAATTCCAAGTGGGGTGAAATTGTGATGAAACTGCAGTTCCACTATTGTTTATAGGGTCTTGTTTTTACAGCGTTCAGTGTGCAGTAAAAATGACCCGGCAACAAGATTCTCCAGGACAATTATGGCAATAAAAAAACTTGTATAGTAAAGTCCTAGTGGATTTTAATCTGCAACCATTTCATCCTTTATACCATATACTACAATACCGCAATGAAAAAAAGAACCAAACACCTAAAGCATGGATACCAGTCCCAGAAAAAGGAAACCAAAGCAGGGTATATGTATAATTGTATATATTTTATTAGTGGTAATAATACATATAAATAAAAGTGCACATGTTGGATAACAAGATTAAAATAGAATCTCCAAAGGAATTATTATATAGTAGCCAAATAGGCCTGCGGTGTACCAAAGGGAAATAAACCGTTGTATAGTTATGTATATGTCTCCCAAAAGCTAAAATACATAAAAACGTGGAACATTAAAGGATAAAAAAGTTACCCATAATAGGGATATAAAGGAAAGTGACAAAAGTGCAAAGTGCAGACGTGCAATCAAGGAAAGTGAAAATCACAAATCTATTAAGTGCGTTGCACACAAAAGGCAATTAAGTGGCCAATGCAAAAATGGAGGACATATACCTGATGGTGACACCGTATCCAACACAACGCACCCCGACGCGCGTTTCGGATACACGATCCTTCGTCAGGGGGTAGACGAAGGATCGTGTATCCGAAACGCGCGTCGGGGTGCGTTGTGTTGGATACGGTGTCACCATCAGGTATATGTCCTCCATTTTTGCATTGGCCACTTAATTGCCTTTTGTGTGCAACGCACTTAATAGATTTGTGATTTTCACTTTCCTTGATTGCACGTCTGCACTTTGCACTTTTGTCACTTTCCTTTATATCCCTATTATGGGTAACTTTTTTATCCTTTAATGTTCCACGTTTTTATGTATTTTAGCTTTTGGGAGACATATACATAACTATACAACGGTTTATTTCCCTTTGGTACACCGCAGGCCTATTTGGCTACTATATAATAATTCCTTTGGAGATTCTATTTTAATCTTGTTATCCAACATGTGCACTTTTATTTATATGTATTATTACCACTAATAAAATATATACAATTATACATATACCCTGCTTTGGTTTCCTTTTTCTGGGACTGGTATCCATGCTTTAGGTGTTTGGTTCTTTTTCTCCATGGTAGGAGTGGATTCCACTCAGTTTCTGTTGTTTTCACTGGGGTTTTTATAACATCATCATATCTTAATTAATAATTATTACCCTTTTTGTGGTTACAATTTCCTTTACAATACCGCAATGTATAGTTTAATCGTGGTCTGCTCAGCTACAAAGAAGTACCAAGATGTCAGTTATTGGGGGCCTTTAGGAGGCCCTGGCTGTCATGGTAACCTATTGATCCCCTGCAATCACGTCGTGGGTGGCCAGTGGGTCTTGATGAGCATGTGCACCAGTGATCATGCTATTTAAATATTGCTGTCAGTGATTGACAGTGGCATTTAAAAGGCTAGCGCTGATCTCTGCTGTCACAGTCATATGCTGGCTGTGTCCGACATCTGTCTCCAAGCACCCTGACATACTGCATGAGAATCTCTCTATCTCTCTCTATATCTCTATCTGTCTATCTCTCTCTTTTTTTTCTCTATCTATCACAGAAATAAATAAGAAAAATAAACATATTTGGCTTCGTTGTGTTTGAAATCCCAATCAAGTGCAATAGAAAAGTATTTAATCTGTATATTAAAAGACAAAAATAAAATCAGAAAACTTTTGTGCAGAGGTGTCACATTAGATTAGGTTCCCAACAAAGAACATCGCCTTGTCATTGGCTGCTGGGCATAAATGAATTGTAGTGACGAGCGAACGTGCTCTGATAAGGTGTTATCCGAGCATCTGGGTGTGCTCGTATATTATGCTTGCTTCCCTGTGGATGCACAATTTGTGAATGTTAGACCGCCTCAACACATACAGGATTGCCTGTTTGTTAGGGAATCCCCACATGTTCAGGCTGTCTAACAGCCGCAAATCATGCAGCCTCATGGACTCGAACATAATATATGAGCACTACAGGATACTAGGATAACACCTGAGCGTCCACGGATAAGACGTTATCTGAGCACGTTCATTCATCACTAATGAATTGGCCAATTTATGCGCTAAGAAGCTTTATTTTTTTTCCTATTTCAATTCATGTTTGTATGCTATAGCGCTACAGAGTGCAACTAAAATCTTCAAGCTTTATTCCAAATACATATCTGTAGAATCCACGCAAGGATGATGTGGTGCAGGAAATGCTCTGACTCGTTTTTGGCACATAGAGCTTTATGACTAAGGGTGCAGTAGGCGCCAGAAACGAGGAGTCAGAGCATTTCCTGCACCACATCATCCGTGTATGGATTTTACAGATATGTATTTGAAATAAAGCTTGAATATTTTTTATTATTGGATGTTCCTGTCCGTCTCATTTTTGCATTGGATATTTCTGGGTGGTCAGCAGCATTGGAAAGGCACTCCAGGAAATAAAGACAGGTGTTTCCTAAAATGCGAATACAATGGCAATTTTTCGCTTCTGTTTATATAGAGTATATATGGAGATGGCTACTCTAAAGGTACCTTCACACTAAACAACTTTACAACGAGAACGATCCGTGACGTTGCAGCGTCCTGGATAGCGATCTCGTTGTGTTTGACACGCAGCAGCGATCTGGATCCCGCTGTGATATTGCTGGTCGGAGCTAGAAGTCCAGAACTTTATTTGGTCGTCAGATCGGCGTGTATCGTTGTGTTTGACAGCAAAAGCAACGATGCCAGCGATATTTTACACTGGTAACCAGGGTAAACATCGGGTTACTAAGCGCAGGGCCGGATGCTAAACATGGAGCTAATGACCTGTGAGAACGATAAGTGAGTCACCGTTACGTCACAGGATCGCTCCTGCATCGTTCTGGAGCTGCTGTGTTTGACATCTCTACAGCGACCTAAACAGCGACGCTGCAGCGATCGGCTCATTGTCTATATCGCTGCAGCGTCGCTGAGTGTGACGGTACCTTTAGTTTGCACCTGTTCACACCAGTTTTCTGTTTGGAAGTGACAGTCAGTGTTTTTCTATTTGTATACATAGGCTCCCTGACCGAGCACTCCACACATCAGCCTATGGCAGTTTTAATTACAGCAGGATCCTATCAACCCACATAAATGTAGGCTGTATTAGCCCATGAGAGTAGTCATATTAGATTAGGTTCCCAGCAAAGAAGATCAGCTTGCCGTGGCTGCTGGGCATACATGAATTGTCCAATTTATGCGCTAAATATCTTTGTTTTTTCCTATTTTCTAGAGCTGTAATGCAATTCCAATTTCATGTTTGCATTACAGAATGCAGCTTTTTGTTAATTAAAATTCTGTCTGTCATCATAATGAGGCTGCTGAAAACTCTTCCCGAGATGACAGGATGTGCAAGTCGAAACCAGCCCCATTGACCAGTGTGAAATTTCCAAGATTGCAATTTTATTTTATAATACAGATTGTAATCTGAAAAAAAAAATATACATATATATTTTTTTTTTTTTACAAAAAACCTGATTTGCACAATAGGTCTTTTTCTGAAGTTGTATAGCATCTGTTAACAATGTTTTAATATCCTAACAATTACTCCAGTCGTCGTCTTATCTCATCAAACAGGATTTGTTTGATAATGCCTTCTCCTTTACTTTCCAGCTGAATGCAATATCCACACGTCGCCGTCCCCCGGTATACAGGTCAGACATGTGTACACCCCATCAACCACCAAACATTTCTCCCCCATCAAGCAGTCCACCACACTGACGAACAAGCATCGAGGCAACGAGGTGTCCACTACACCCCTGCTGGTGAATTGTGAGTACTCGGCTCTCCATCTTCTCACGTCATGTCCTCTGCTGCGCCTTCACTTGGCAGATGGGCCTGTTATTTCAGGATATGCATTATTACTAATAGGATGTTATCGTCCATATAAACGTGAAGATAATCCATCCAGGACTAGAATTATTACGTTTCCTATGCTGTTAACTCCGTTTTTGTCTCTTGCACAGCTCTGTCTGTTCACCAGTTGGCTGCTCAGGGGGAGATGGTGTATCTGGCAAGTCGTCTTGAACAGGGTAAAGCATAAAACTCCTTGCTGGCCAGGAACCTTACCGCAAAAGCTCTTAAGGTTGGGCAATCTGGTCTTCCATTTACCTCCAGCTGCAAGACAGTGGCTAGAGGGAGTTTAAAGGTTTATACTCATTATCTGCAGGAGCACACCTTCCTGCTGGCTTCCGCTGGTGTGGGGGGCAGTGCGTTCCCGACTGTTGGACAATGAGAGCCCATGGTGTAAGCAGAGGCAGCTTTATCTCTGCAGCGTCAGCGGCATGCTTGCTGGCCGGATCCAGTGATTCTGGCACACTTCAGAGTAGCGCTTACAAGCTCTATAGAGAAGATATTGTCAGCGCTGTGCTCCTTGCCTAGAAGGCTGGTAACCGGTAAGCAAAATTAAAATATCCTCCATTGAGAACGGAGAGGATATTTTCCAATAAGTACATTACAAATTTGCTTGTTTTCGCAAATGCTTTGCAATTTTAACCATTTATGTTACATGGAGTGGCATTAAAGCATGTGCAGAGGTGGTCCACTGAGGCCTTTGGCAGACGGAAATGGTTTAGTACATTTCTAGCCTGTTCCGTCAGCCCCTATAGACATGGAATGGTGCAGTGCCATGCAAGTGTCATCTCTGCTCCATTCATACTACTCCTTACTGCTGTCCTAGTGGTGAGGTGGTGGTAGGTGGGCTGAGGATCGGTGGGGGGGGCTGAGGATTGGTTGGGTGTCTCATTAGTTGAATGCCCACTGAGCTGGCACTCATCACCTATGAAGTCTATTGAAAAAAAATTCTTTAACTTCCTACCAGAAAACGTGATCAACCTAACGGATGAAGAAGGATTCACACCGCTGATGTGGGCCGCAGCTCATGGACAAATCGCCGTTGTGGAGTTTCTACTTCAGAATGTAAGAAATTGAAAGAGCTTTAAAATAATTTGCACATTTTGAATACAAAAAGCTCTAAAAATATATTTATACTCTGATCTCTATCCTTTATTTAGGGTGCGGATCCTCAAGTCCTCGGGAAAGGGCGCGAAAGTGCTCTGTCCCTGGCATGTAGTAAAGGCTACACAGATATTGTGAAAATGCTGGTGGAATGTGGAGTGGATGTGAACGAGTATGACTGGGTAAGATCATTACATGAAAGTATAAAAAAATGCATGTAGTAAGATGAGCACAAAGATTTACTTTGTCTACATCATTACACCTTCTTCTTTACAGAATGGAGGAACACCCTTGTTATATGCCGTCCATGGGAATCATGTGAAATGTGTGAAAATTCTTCTAGGTGAGTATCTGAGCGATGTTTGGGTGTAGTGATACTTGGCACTATGGTTTACACCTCTCCCGGGGGTACTCTTAAAGGTAGAGAGGCCTGAGTCTCCGAATTTACTAAACCCTGATCTGTCCCCTCCCCATGTGGCATGGGACAGAAATGTAAGGTAAACAAGACAAAACAGAGATAACAGAAAACCTCTAGTATACAAAAGCACTAACCAACAGTAAGAAGGAGGATAGGGACAGGGAGGAAGAAACTAAATGGGAACAGGGACCAGGAGATAAACACACATGTACTACAGCAAACCACAGAGCACCTCTACAACAACTCTATTCCAACCACTTAGCTTTAGCACACAGCACTGGAAGATGTATTTTTCACCATTCGTGACAAGAAGGTCTGACCAGTTTTTATAGGAAGAGGTAATGACTAGTGATGAGCGAGTGTACTCGTTGCTCGGGTTTTCCTGAGCACGCTCGGGTGACCTCCAAGTATTTTTTAATGTTCGGAGATTTAGTTTTCATCACCGCAGCTGAATGATTTACAGCTAGTAGACAGATTGATTACATGTGGGGATTCCCTAGCAACCAGGCAACCCCCACATGTACTCAGCCTGGCTAATATCTGTAAATCATTCAGCTGCGGCGATGAAAACTAAATCTCCGAACACTAACAAATACTCGGAGACCACCCGAGCGTGCTCTGGAAAACCCGAGCAACGAGTATACTCGCTCATCACTAGTAATGACCATATCAGAAGCAGCTGAAATAGGGCTACGTGTTTCTGAGCAGCATAGAAAGAGTCGTTAATCTCTTCAGCACCAAAGGAAACTAAATACATTTAATATGGGACACAAATCACACCATCTCTAAAGAAGTCCCACTATTCTTTACCCGACGTGACTGTCTAACTCCACGTTCTCCAGGGAACATGACACTCCAGCATATGTAGTGTTCCCTGTCTTCTCTGTAGTAATGGATTCCATGTCGGAAAGTGCTGTCTTTACACCAGACAGGAAACGTACAATTCCTCTGTGTCATAAGACCTTGGCTAAGCTGTGCTTATCATCTATTCCTAACTCCCAACATGGCTGTGAATTGAGCTCTGAATCCTCTGAAAACGGATCAGATTCAGCTCTGGTGGAAAACAAGCCATGTCGCCCGCCCTATATGCAATCTGCAATTTGATGCCCTTAGGTTATCACATATTCTAATGCTTTCAATGCCAAGGACTTATGTAGAATGTCATCGATTTAAACATTTTCTAAAAGAAAGAAAATTAGGATTAATTTAGTTCTTTATTTTATATTAACCCAGATCATTGTCTAGAACGTTGACTTTTAAATGATACCAGACTCAGTATTCTTGATGGAAAGCTGAAAGTGACCTCCTTAAGAAAGCTCACATTTAGTGGGTGCATTTTTTTTTGGTTTGGGGGGGGGGGGGTTCTACCAAAGAGTGAGGAGATCACCCCCTGTACTAAATCAGACCATTAGTCAGGTCTGTGCTACGTGTTCACCAGCATCTGGGTCTTCGAGATCTTTGATCTTTCCAGTTCTGGTGAATATTTAGTGATGTAGGACAACACGGTGGCTTAGTGGTTAGTACTGCAGCCTTGAAGCGTTGGGGTCCTGGGTTCAAATTCCACCAAGGACAACATCTGCAAGGAGTTTGTATGTTCTTCCCGTGTTTCCTCCAGGTTCTCTTGCTTCCTCCCACACTCCAAAGACATACTGATAGGGAATGTAGATTGTGAGCCCCAATGGAGACAGTGATGATAATGTGTGCAAAGCGCTGTGGAATTAATGGCGCTATGTAAGCAATTAAAATAAATAAAATTAAAATGTGCATGTAGCCAGGCATAGGTAGCTTGTGTGAGTACGGTACATGTACTTTTTTTTTATTAGGCGGTGTCATATCTAGGCTTCTGCTTGGACAAACTCATACAGCAGCACTCTCTTATTACGACGTCTGTAGACCAAGGAATCCGACAAGGTGAAAATCCAAAATCTAGGAAACAATAGTCTGCTTGGGTCAGCCTTAGCCACACACATTACATTTTATCTGTTTTACAAAATATTGCACTTCGATACAAAAATGCCATTGATGATTGGAAAGTTGTCGGTAGCTTTTTCACAACCTGCTGGGGGTCTACTCTCAGAAAGTGTGTCGGTATGGGGATATAATATTGTTTCTGTATCATTTAGAATTTCACATTTAGTTGTGTTCCTAAATACTAGGTAAATGGTTAAACAAAAGCAGATTACCAGTATACAGGTAGTCCCATCAGACAGATCTGGTCACAGGTGGGTAGTTATGTGGGAAACTATTTTGGGGAAATTTTTCGAGCCTGGTATTGACTTTAGCTGAATGATATGTTGTTATTGGCAGAGAATGGGGCAGATCCAACCATTGAGACTGACTCTGGCTACAACTCCATGGACCTGTCTGTCGCTCTGGGCCACAGGAGTGGTAAGTTATGTACCTGCAGCAAACAACCCTCTGGGTCCAGGTCCAAAGCTATTCATCTTGTGCACACAGAAGTGATTGTATTTCCTCCCACATAAGCAGCGAGCGCGGCATCATGCTCCTTCCTGTCAGTATGTGGTCAATATTGCGAAAATGCTGTAACGTCACTAAGTCAATAGAAAGCCATGCTGTAAATATCTGAGGACATGTCCTTACTGTATAATGGGTGATTTATGGATAGATCTCACACAACATCTAGACACAAGGTGGCTGCGTAGATTACCGAATAGCCCATTGTCCAATGGCAATAACACGCTTCATACAGGTATTTGTTAAATAGCCCGTCTATATATCCTATTAAATCTTGGGAATCTTTCATTATTAGGCGAAGCCTTCATCTTTTCCATCACTATCAGTTGATTGCAACATTCATAAGGACATCCAAAGTCATTCCCAGGCTGTGGTGGCCCTACTATCTAAGGTCAACAACTTTGAAAATCGTCAAAGACGTAGTAACATTAGGCTGGTTGGGGTACTGGAGAAAGTAGAGGGGAGTGACCCTAACATTTTTTTTTTTTGACAAATAGCAGCTTGACACTTTTGGAAAAGTGACCCTCACTCCTTTGTTTGCAGTGGAGAGAGCGCCCAGAGTCCCCACGAGACCGGGACCAGTGGGTAGACCTCCTAGGCCTATTCTGATTAAAATCCACCATATGAAGGATCGAGACATTATTCTGAGGAAGACACAGGAGAAACAAAATATTAGTCTTCGCGGGCAAAAGATTTTTCTTTCCATATTTTTCGATGGAAGTTCAGCGCAAGAGAGCCACGTTCCAAGATATCAAAAGAAGAATGCGTGCAATGGGCCTGCAACATTCCATGATCTATCCTGCGAAGTTGAGGGTGGTCGCTCTGGGATCATCTAGATTTTTTGAGAATCCAAAGGATGCCCTCAGATGGACGGACAATCATGATCTTTCAGAAAATTTAGCTGGGATTGGTCTCCCAGTTCTGGGCGACAATGATAGGGAATTTCTAGAAAGGCCAATTTCATTGGAGGAAGTGCAGCAGGAAGTGAGGAAGATGCCCAACGACAAGGCACCCTCATGCAAACTGTTTGAGGAGGTATTGGGACAATAATACTTGGAAATTATTAATAATGCGTCCTTGTCTGGGGGAACTACCAAGTTCCCTGCGTGAGGCAATAATTGTGACTATTCCTAAAGAGAGAAGGAAAAAAATTACCAGATTCGTATAGACCTATATCATTATTGACATCTAACATCACGAAAATCCGGGCAACATGGTTAAGAATGGTCATCTCCTCTGTTATTTATCCTGACCAGGCTGAGTTCATGACCTCAAAATCAATGGCCATTAATTAATGTAGGGTTTTCCTAAAATTTGCAAGCGGCTCAGCTTGACCCAAGAAATTATCTCCCTAGATGCCACTAAGGCCTTTGACGGAAGGGTGTTATATGTGGACTGTTTTAAAGGAGGTGGAGTTTGGTCCCCAACTTTATCAAATGGATTATGCTATTATACCAGTCCCCGATGGTTAAAGTAAGGGCTAATGGGGAGATGTCTGATGGTTTTGAGCTTTTTAGGGGTCCAAGACAGGGCTTCCTTTTATCGCCTTTACTCTTGCAATTGAACCGTTAGCATGGATCATTAGAAGACATCCCGGGAAAGTGGGGATTTAAGCATGGGAACAAAGAGTAAAGGATTGCCTTATACGCCGATGACTTTTATTGTTTGTTAATAATTCAAACATCTCCTCTCCAAATATAATGGATGCCATTGAAAGATTGGGACCTTTTCAGGCCTGACTATAAATTTGTCAAAGTCCGCTTTGCTTCCTATAGATACTATAGACACTTCTCTTTGGGAGGGTCTGTCAAATATTCCTGTGATACAGAAATTTAAATACCTGAAAGCTATGGGATTATCCCTTTAAATCTCAGCCCTCTGATAACAAAAATGAGGAATAAAGTACCATAAGCACTTTCGGGAAACTGCCTACTTTGGGTAGAGTGAACCTTTATTAAAATGTGCCTTATGCCATGTGTCCTGTATGTGCAGGAAAATGCATAATATATTCGGAGATTTGATGTGGAAAAGAGGGGTCCCCAGAATAAAGTTGGAAAAACTGCAGCTTCCTAAAAATCAGGGGGAATTAGCTTTTCCTCATATGAAGTGGTATTTCTTAGCTTCCCTATTTCAGCATTTTAGAGGATGGACGTTGAAGGGCACTCGGGAGGCAGGGTCAATAGTACATTTGAGGGGAGTGGGGGATAATTTGCTAGACTTGTCCTATAGGATCTCAGAAATGTAAGGCTAACTCGAGATGCTATCCCACCCTCTTCCTAGTTCATAAAATTTGGTGGACATTTAAAAAAAAATGGCTTGGATTGAAGGATTGCTCAAAGTATACGCCCCTCTAGAATAATCCTAATTTGAGGGAATTTCAGCATCTGGATGGATTTGGAGAATGGAGAAATCAGGAGCTGATGTAAGTTTATCAGTTGTTCTTAAATGGCTATTTTTGTTCATGTGATCACCTCAAGCAGGGAACCTGTGACCACAAAAATACTGTATTAACCTGATATGGGTTTAATCTGCAGGTTACTAGCGTTATTATGCTGGCCGGCGCCTGCATGTTGCATGTAGCCTAATGCTGCGGGGAGAAAATGAACTTTATTCTCTTCGGCAGCGTTGCCGTTTCAGTCATGGGAGCAGCGCTGGTTCAGTCACCACGCTGAGTATGCAGACCAGCGGCTATAACTACACCCGCAGCCCTGACTGAGCCAACCAAAATGCAGAACCAATGTCAGTCAGGGCCGGGGGTGCGGTTACAGCCGCCGCTCTGTATTCTCAGAGCAGTGACTGAACCAGCACCTGTACCGCCCCCATGACTGAAACTGTACCCCCGACCCTGACTGACACTGGTTCTGCATTGTGGTCGGCAAGCCGGGTGCGCGGTTTCTGTCACAGGGTGGCGCCAGCATGCGTTTAATCACAAAGTATGCATTGCTGCTGCTTTAAACCCACCCCTAGCGCTGGCTGACACTGGCTCTGCTTGGGGCTGGCTGTCCGTCCTGGCCGGGGGGCAGGATACAGGTGAATAGCGTGTCTTCTGGTGATCGGTTCCCTTTAGCTTGCGTAATTCTAATTTTTTTTTATAATACTTGCAATAAGGGCTCCAGAAACCATCTCTGATCTTTCCATTTCCTCTAATAGGCCGTTAGATCTTACGGTACACGCTAAAACTACTGAGGGAATTATTTCTTTATTATATAACTCCTTGCTGTTAAAAATTCGGGAAGATCCAATGGCATTGGTCAGGGCCAAGTGGGAGAGGGACATTGGCAGCATTTCCACTGAAGAGTGGGAGGACGTGCTAGAATCGACAGGATTGGTCTCAAATAAAAGCGGCTCAGAGAAGTGTTTCTTATACAGAGGCTACAGGACTCCTGAATTATTATATAGAATGAGTCTTAGGGCTGACGACTGCTGTCCACTTTGTAGAGAGGAAGGTGCGGACTTATTGCACATGTTTTGGACATGCCCTTGATTAGTTGTTATGTAGATGTATAAATAATATCCAAATCCCACTTGGCTCAAAATCCTGTGTGTTGGGCTTGCTGGGAGACGAGGACAGATCCTCCCAAGTGCAGTTGGCCATTGCTAAAATATTCTATCAAACCAGGAAGTTTGCAGAGTGACTGCCAACTTGTAGCCTAAGGCCAGACAACCTCTTTAGGGGGTTAGGCACTCTTCCACAGATTTTTCCTAATAAAATATCCTGCCTTTTATTTCTTTTCTGTAAGATGCCGATATTTGATGTGTCTGGGTTACATCCTATGACCGCACACTTACAGGTTCCTTCTTGCTGTTTCAGTTCAACAAGTCATCGAGAATCACCTTCTGCACCTTCTTCAAAGTATCAAGGAATAATGGACCCTTTTTTTATATGACCGAGTGAAGATATGGATCGTTTATATCATGCAGTGAAGTGTTCTTATTCTTTTTTCACCATTGGATGAATGAAGTTTTAACACTTTTTACTGTATATTTCCTGCTGATGTTGGACACAGAGCGGCTTCTGGCAGAATCTCATCATCTACTGCATGAGGATACATTTCAGTCCCATGTAAATCTTTGCTCCAGTGATCTTCCTAATCATTCAGCGCTCAGTTCTTATTTTTTTTTCTTTTGTAAAAGCTCAGACTAAATCGGTTCAACAACTAATGCAATGGATGGCTAGGAATGATCCTATAGATTGATCAGTTCTGTTCTCAGCTTCCCTTAGGTTTTTCTCTGCTACACTGAAGGGAGAAAAACTCCTAATTGCCTGATATTTAAGGCCGCGTTCACACATCTGTATGTCATGGTCTGTGTACAGACTGATGTCCCGTCTGGCCATGGATCTCCTGACCTCATAAATGTCTATACAGCTGACAATTTCATGTCAGGAGTCCTGCGGCCAGTCCATGGATTACGGTCCACACGCAGACCATGATATCCGGCCTAAGAATGAGGCCTTAGATGAAGGTTGTCAGGCATTTGTGAAAGCTAGTTACCTCTTCCCTCACTGTAGCATAACAGCGAGTTTACTTCTAGACACTTCATGCCTGGACCTCATGATCATTAGCAATGCCAGTGACGCATCATGAACAGTTTTATGTCATTGTCTCATTGTAATCGTCTGATGGTGCTATATACCTCTCAGTAGACTCAAAACCTGGGGATTATAGACTGGTCATTTGTGTCATAAATCTTTGAGTAACTGGAGTTTGCTCATTTAAAGGGGTCTTATCTCAACCTCTTGAAGAGCTTCCTGATTACTGCATCTCCAGCACTTGAGACCCTTGTAATACATAGACAGCCCAAGACTGTCGTGATGAGGACTTCTGCTCTTCAGCTGGTCTCCTCTCACGGCCAACTTCTGTGACATCTTCATGCCTTTTATTAATTAATTTGCCTGTCGGAAGGGAAAAAAAAGAAAAGTTTTTACACCTAAAATGGAAAAAATATTTGTTACCCACCTTATCTGTGTAGAGGACTGTGACATGACTTATTATGGCATATTTTTCCTATGTGAATAAGGCCGATCAATCACAGCCAACTATAGTGTGTCTCTATAGATGCATCACACTTGTTGTCCTGCAGCTGACATGATGTGTCAGTAATAGAGATGTGCATGAACAGCTGCAGGGGAACGGTGAGGAAATTCAAAAGGTTAAGTATAAGAAGATGTTTATCACCTTAAACGGGTTCTCCATGAATGTAATAAAATGGCCACCGTCGCGTAATTCAAAAAGCCGCCCATCCTACTCATGGGCTGCAGTCTGAAAATATACTGCTTCTGAAAAATGTGTCTCAACTGACAGAGGAGTTGTGTTGTAAGTACATACCTTAGTGAGAACTTCTACTCCAACCTGAGTCCTAAGGAGAACATATATTTTGTTTTCCTGTCACATACTTCTCCAGCAGCTCACCGGTATGTGTGCTTTTGATATATGCCCTCTCTCATTGATACTCAGGTCTTGAGAGCGGTGTTTTTTCAGACTGCAGCCCATCCCGATACATGACTAAGACAGGTTGCAGTTTGAATTATGTAATGAGGCATTTTTATTAGTCTTGGAGAACCTCTTTACATTTTTGGGTGCATTTATGATATTTACATCCCCAGAAAAAATATTTTAATTTGAACATTTGTTTTTTTTTCTGTCGTTATTCCCATACATGTGACATACTATATTGAGCTTATACGTCACCATGAATAATGAGACAGTTTAAAGGCACAGAAATGTAGAGGGTGCACTCACAATCTCATTTTAAAAATCAGAGTGCAGAACCACTAACAGGCAGCAACTATTCATGTATTCCTATTCATTGCTACAAATTAGCAGTGACAGCCATTTTTTGTGATTAGAGAACCCTTGATTCTTGCACTTATCCTGACCATATAGTATATTTTCAATCTGTTAAATATGCTGTAGATTACCATTATTACATCGCCACCCTGTCCTGTTTCTTCCTCTATGAACGACACTTTTATCGCTTACTGTATGGAAATGAAGTGATGCATTATTTATTTTAATTTTGCACAATGTTAAATTATGTATTTATGTATTTTAGAAAAATGCACTTTTAATAGTCTTCGTATTTTGTATGTAGTGACTAGAGACACTAGCATTCATTACCAGATAGACGACAAACTGATACCATATCGCTGAACCTAAGATAGTATAGTGCTGTGTAATGTGATATGTCTTGTGCTCTCTCCTGGTTATCTTGTGTATCTCCGTGTTTGACCATGTGGCTTCAGATGTTTAAATGACTGCTTTATAGTAGTGTGTGTGTATATACTGCAGATGACAGACATATTGCTGTGTGTATCTTACAGATGAATATGCAAATATAAAGACCTTTTTCTTGTATGTGTTTGTGTCATTGATATGCAGTTATCAATCACAATCCAATCACTAAACTATTAGATACAACAAATACAGTACAGACCAAAAGTTTGGACACACCTTCTCATTTAAAGATTTTTCTGTATTTTCATTACTATGAAAATTGTAAATTCACACTGAAAGCATCAAAACTATGAATTAACTCATGTGGAATTATATACTTAACAAAAAAGTGTGAAACAACTGAAATTATGTCTTATATTCTAGGTTCTTCAAAGTAGCCACCTTTTGCTTTGATTGCTGCTTTGCACACCCTTGGCATTCTCTTGATGAACTTCAAGGGGTAGTCACCGGGAATGGTCTTCCAACAATCTTGAAGGAGTTCCCAGAGATGCTTAGCGCTTGTTGGCCCTTTTGCCTTCACTCTGCGGTCCGGCTCACCTCAAACCATCTCGATTGGGTACAGGTCTGGTGACTGTGGAGGCCATGTCATCTGGCGTAGCACCCCATCACTCTCCTTCTTGGTCAAATAGCCCTTACACAGCCTGAGGGGGGGGGGGGGTTTGGGATCATTATCCTGTTGAAAAATAAATGATGGTGCAAGAAGCAATATGCTGTGGTAGCCATGCTTGTTCAGTATGACTTCAGTTTTGAATAAATCCCCAACAATGGCACCAGTAAAGTGCCCCCACACCATCACACCTCCTCCTCCATGCTTCACGGTGGGAACCAGGCATGTAGAGTCCATCCATTCACCTTTTCTGCGTCGCACAAAGAGACGGTGGTTGGAACCAAACATCTCAAATTTGGACTCCTCAGACCAAAGCACAGATTTCCACTGGTCTAATGTCCATTGCTTGTGTTCTTTAGCCCAAACAAGTCTCTTATGCTTGTTGCCTGTCCTTAGCAGTGGTTTCCCAGCAGCTATTTTACCATGAAGGCCTGCTGCACAAAGACTCCTCTTAACAGCTGTTGTAGAGATGTGTCTGCTGCTAGAACTCTGTGTGGCATTGACCTGGTATCTAATCTGAGCTGCTGTTAACCTGCGATTTCTGAGGCTGGTGACTCTGATAAACTTATCCTCAGAAGCAGAGGTGACTCTTGGTCTTCCTTTCCTGGGGCGGTCTTCATGTGAGCCAGTTTCTTTGTAGCACTTGTTGGTTTTTGCCACTGCACTTTGGGGCACTTTCAAAGTTTTCCCAATTTTTCGGACTGACTGACCTTCATTTCTTAAAGTAATCATGGCCACTTGTTTTTCTTTACTTTGCTGCTTTTTTTCTTGATCAGCCCGTGGTGTAATCCTTATAACTGCCTGTATGTACGTCTAGGATTAAAACATAACCTTTACTATAATCTCTTAAAAAAGGGTACAAATTATAACAAAAATTCACCATAACAAAGTGCAAGGTGCATTAGACAGACAAACACTCAACAATAGTAGGTTGATCAGTATTGGGACCCACTCTTGTGACGGAATCCAGTATCCCAAAATACTGGTCTGTTACTAGAAGTATTCTCCAATAGCCTTTCAAATTCTTCAGCTACGGTTATCGTTGTACCATCCAAACTAAGAAGTGTGATTATTTAAATATAGCGCAAAGCCTACTGGAGTTAAACACAACTCACATACTGGGCTTGAAAAAACAAATATCTCGTAAGCCCTAGTGGATATAATCACTCCTATTTCCGAATTTCTAACATGTATCCGTTTTCAACCACCATAGGATTCACCCCTATTCAAACATGTGCCCATATAATCAATTGTCATAAGCTTAGGGGTTAACAGTGTAAATTAATGAATTCCTTGATATAATAAATACACAGTAAATACCACCTTCTGTATCAGAGCTACCCGTTGCTCCTTATATCTAAAGGAATCCATCTCAACCAGAGGACTATGACTGGTGTATGTATGGAACGAGCTCACCCGCCTGGAACCGTTCTACAACAAGATCTCTGTTCCAATAATAGCGATCCTTTCATTCGACACGTACGGCTGGTAACGCATCCCATATACATAATAGAACAGCCTCTGAAATGAGCGCGTGCGCACTGAGAATGTTTGCGCTCCATGAGAGACTGGGGACCCGGCTGGCCGAACATCCGGTCAGCTGTTGCTTTCCAATGAACGCATATCCGGTTTGCACACGCAGCCAGGTGATTGGTGCCTGCGCGTCACTGAAACCGGAAGTTTTAGATATAAGGCGCATTGATAAAAGGCCAACTCACACAGCACTTGACCACGTGCATGTATGGCAGCATCGGCTGGACTGCAGAGTTGTTACGGTAATAACCCCAACGGTATCCCCTGATGAGAAAAAACGAAACGCGTTGGGACCAAAGGATGGGGAAAGGATCCATCGCTATTATTAATTTGTCTTAAATGAAAAAACACAAAAGAGAATGAAGCAAAAAGCAAAACATTGATCATTTCACAAAAAAACTCCAAAAATGGGCCAGACAAAAGTATTGGCACCCTCAGCCTAATACTTGGTTGCACAACCTTTAGCCAAAATAACTGCGACCAACCGCTTCCGGTAACCATCAATGAGTTTCTTACAATGCTCTGCTGGAATTTTAGACCATTCTTCTTTGGCAAACTGCTCCAGGTCCCTGATATTTGAAGGGTGCCTTCTCCAAACTGCCATTTTCTCCTACGCCTCATTGGGGGACAGAGGACCATGGGGTGTATGCTTGCTGCCACTAGGAGGACACTAAGTAGACAGAAAGATTAACTCCTCCTCTGCAGTATACACCCCTTCACTGGATACAATTTCAACCAGTTCTTGCTTAGTGTCTTAGGAGGCACTTGGGTCTTTTTTCCCAGACCCCAACTTTATTTTAATTTTTGATTTTTTTAATTTATTTAACGGAGTGAAGGGGGCGACGGGTCCTTTTTTTCATAGGGTCCGCTCTCCCCCGAACCAACAACAGGCGAGCACGGCGAGTATACCTCCCCGTCCCTCTCCTGCGACGTATGGCGCACGAAAAGTTTGCGCCAGGGCAACGGTTCCTCTTGCTCCCGATTTCCCCCAACCCCCTCCAGGACCCTGCATTACAGCAATGTAATCTGGAGAAGAATGCAGTCCGGAGGGGATGTTGTGCCGCAGCCCCCTCTGCTACAGCAGCGTGATGCATCAGGGGCCTCTCCATCCCCATCCAGGGTGCATGGATTGAGTTCACATCCTCACAGAAGCGCCCGCAGACCTGTGAGAATCGGGACAATGGCGGCTGTAAGTACCTTCAGGGGACTCCCTCCTGCTCCCCCTTAGCGGTAGCGATGCGGTCCGGGTCCCCAGGGAGAGGCACCGCCGACCAGGGGTCGGTGGTGCTCGGCGGCGCTCCGTCGCGGCCGCCGCCGCACATCGTCGGCAGGCCCCAAAAATTTAGTCCCCGGCTTCTTCAGCCGGAGTAGGCCGCAGTGGGAAAAATCTCCTCCCACGGCCGTAGCTCCGCCCCCTACATCGGCGCTTCTCGCCTGGGACGAGAGGCGCCCTCCAAATCTCGGGGGCCATATTTCCTCTTTCCTTGCACGGAGCCCTCGCTTCTACTGCGCTTCAAGGAGAGCTTCTGGCCAAAGAACCGCCATATCTCTCTCTGGGGACACACAGGACCGTGGGTAAGCTGTTTCAAGAAAGCTTAACCCCTTCTCTGCGTATACTGCCTGCTCTGTCCCCAAGGCACTATGTCTCAATCCAAGGAGACAAAAAAGGGTAACAAGAAGCACACAGTGTTTTTCACTGTATGTGCCACTTGCAATGCGGCCCTGCCCCGAGCCCACACTAGCCCTTTGTGTGCAGATTGCGTTTCGCCCTCTGTGCAGCCGCCCCTTGCCGACGCCGATACCGTCGCTGATCCCGCAGCCGTCGACCCGGTAGAGCCTAGTCCCCCTGAGTGGGCAACCTCTCTGTCACGATCTGTGGTTTCCCTAGCCAGGGCAATTGACTCCCTCCGGGGCCCCCCTCCAGGTCGGACCGTGGAGGATTCAGACGACGGTATGGATTCGTCTACCAGCAGGGGGCGTACCCGGTCACTTTCTACCGGGGGCTCGAGAAAACGTGTTCACGTTTCATCCCCTGACCATGAGCTAGCAGGCCCTTCAGTACCTGCAAGCTCCGCTTCCAGGTCCCCTTCCCCAAACTCGGATGACTCTGAATATGAGTCCGACATTTCCTACGTTCAGGACCCCCCCTCCTTCCAAGAGTCTCTCGACTCTCTCATTGAGGCGGTAAACCAGACCCTGAAGGTGACTGAGGACTCCGCTTCGGAACCCGAACATGTGGTGTCTTTCAAAAAAACTAAACGTGTTAAAAAGGTTTTTGTCACTCACCCTCACTTTAAAGAGATTGTACAAAAACATAGGGATCGCCCAGATAAACGCTTCATAGGACAAAAGTCCATCGAGGCCAAATACCCTTTTTCTCAGGAATTAGTCAAAGACTGGCTGCAGTCTCCCTCGGTGGACCCTGCTGTGTCACACCTCGCGTCCAAGACCATCCTGTCTCTTTCGGACGGTTCCTCCGTTAAGAATCCCTCCGATCGCCAGATTGATTATCTGGCTCGTTCCGCCTTCGAGGCCACAGGAGCGTCTCTCTTCCCATCCTTCGCCGCCTCTTGGGTGGCTAAGGCTATGGTCTCTTGGACCGAGACTCTTTCCTCTAACATCCAAGCCAGTGATTTACCTCCAGAAGCCAGCATCCTGGTTAACCAGATAGCGCAGGCCGGAGACTTCATAGTCAACGCCTCTATGGACGCAGCCAATTGCGCTGCACAGGCAGCCGCCAATGCAATCTCCATCAGGAGAGCCCTGTGGCTCAGGGATTGGCGAGCAGATTCGGCTTCTAAACGTTCTCTAACAGCCCTGCCTTACCAGGCTGGTCGGTTATTTGGAGAAAAATTGGACCAAATGATCTCGGATGCTACCGGAGGGAAAAGTAAATTTCTCCCCCAGCAAAAGCCTA
The DNA here is from genome assembly GCF_051348905.1 of Ranitomeya variabilis. Classification (NCBI taxonomy): domain Eukaryota; kingdom Metazoa; phylum Chordata; class Amphibia; order Anura; family Dendrobatidae; genus Ranitomeya; species Ranitomeya variabilis. Next base: position 112,957,749 of record NC_135232.1, read on the forward strand.
CCCGGCCCTTTCGGTACCAGCAGCAACCTCCATTTCGGCCTTTTCGGCCCAATACCAGCTGGTCTTCCACATCCCCTACCCCCGCATCAGGACGAGGTTCGCGCGGTGGCCGAGGCACCCAGGTCTCTTACAGACCTAATCGTAACTGGAGACCCAGGCCTAAACCTCCCGGATCTAAGGGATCCGCATCCCATGGATCCTCCGCCCAATGACTTCTTGCATCATCCGGTGGACTCCAACAAAGTAGGCGGACGTCTACTCTTGTTCCGTCAAGCCTGGCTCTGTCGTTTCCGACGAGTGGGTCAGAGAACTGGTGTCCACCGGATACAAAATAGAATTTTCCTCCCCCCCCCCCCCCTACACGCTTCTTCCAGTCTTGCCCTCAAAGGTCAAAGGCCACAGCGTTTCTCCAGGCAATTCGGGCACTACAAAGGGACGGAGTCATTATTCCGGTCCCCCTAGAACAAAGATTCAAGGGTTTCTATTCGAATCTGTTCGTGGTCCCAAAGAAGGACGGATCACTACGGCCGATCCTAGACCTGAAGCTACTAAACAGATTCATAAAAATCCGACACTTCAGGATGGAATCCCTCCGTTCTGTGGTCGCGTCTATGGAAAAGGGAGAATTCCTGGCATCCATAGACATCAAGGATGCCTACCTGCACATACCGATCTTCCCTCAGCATCAGCAGTTCCTTCGCTTCGCCTTTTGCGGGGAACACTTCCAATTTGTGGCCTTGCCCTTCGGTCTCGCCACCGCTCCCAGAGTTTTCACGAAGGTCATGGCGGCTGCCATGGCCATTCTTCATTCCAGGGGAGTGGTGGTAATTCCGTACTTGGACGACCTACTGATAAAGGGTCCTTCCTACCCAGCGTGCGAAGAGTCCGTTGCTCTCACGGTGGATACTCTTTCTCGCCTGGGATGGAAGATAAACTTCGAAAAATCTTTTCCAATTCCGGCTCAACAAATCTCCTTCCTGGGGATGATACTGGACACTTCCCGCGGTCTGGTCATACTCCCTCAAGACAAGGCTTTGGCCTTGCAGCAGGGAGCCCAGCGTCTTTCTCGTCCAGTATCCCACTCCATTCGCGCCAGCATGCGAGTTCTCGGGCAGATGGTAGCGACCATGGAAGCGGTCCCATTTGCGCAGTTTCACCTCCGTCCCCTGCAGCATGCGCTACTATCGGCTTGGGACGGCAAACCTTCCTCCCTCGACCGCCGTTTCATCCTGTCCCCTCGGGTCAGGAAGACCCTCAGGTGGTGGACGCTGAAGTCCTCCCTATCCCAGGGAAGGTCCTTTCTCCCAGTACGGTGGCTGGTGGTGACCACCGATGCCAGTCTCATAGGCTGGGGAGCGGTCTTCAAACATCACACAGCCCAGGGGCGGTGGTCCATTCAAGAGTCTCGCCTTGCCATCAATATCCTCGAGATTCGAGCTATCAGGCTAGCTTTGTTCCAGTTTCACCGACTTCTGGCAGGTCATCCAGTCAGAATCCAGTCCGACAACGCCACGGCAGTGGCGTACATCAACCGTCAGGGCGGAACTCGCAGCAGGACGGCCATGCTCGAGGTGTCTCACATCCTCCATTGGGCGGAGTCGAACCATTCGCCCATCTCGGCGATCCACATTCCAGGTGTGGAAAATTGGGCGGCGGACTTCCTCAGCCGCCAGGGCATCGCCTCCGGAGAGTGGTCCCTCCACCCGGAGGTCTTCCAGCAGATTTGCCATCGCTGGGGGACCCCGGATGTGGATCTCATGGCTTCCAGGATGAACAACAAGGTTCCTCAGTTCTTTGCTCGGTCCCTCGACCCACGGGCCCTCGGAGTAGACGCCCTGGTCCTGCCTTGGCACCAATTCCGCCTCCCGTACATTTTTCCTCCTCTTCCCCTACTACCGAGGGTCATCAAAAAGATCAGGGCAGAGGGGGTACCAGTGATTCTCGTTGCGCCAGACTGGCCGCGTCGGGCATGGTACGCCGAGCTGGTTCAGCTGGTAGCCGACGTCCCCTGGCGGCTTCCAGATCGCGCGGATCTCCTTTCACAGGGCCCGATTTACCACCAGAACTCAAGGGCCCTGTCTTTGACGGCCTGGCCGTTGAGTCCTGGATTCTAGGCCAAGCGGGTTTCTCTCCCAGAGTGTCCTCCACCATGATCAGAGCTAGGAAACCTGTTTCCATGCGTAGTTACCACCGTACCTGGCAAATTTTTTTCTCATGGTGCGAGGCACAGGGACGATCTCCTCTAGTATTTTCTATTCCTTCCATACTGGAGTTTCTTCAGTCCGGATTAGAGTCGGGACTTGCCCTTAGCTCCCTAAAGGGTCAGGTTTCGGCATTGTCAGTCCTTTTCCAGCGGGAGATTGCCAATAGGTTGCCGGTGAAAACTTTCTTCCAGGGAGTTTCCCGTGTGGCGCCTCCCTACAAGTCACCCTTGGATCCGTGGGATCTCAACTTAGTTCTCGGAGCTCTTCAGGAGACTCCCTTCGAACCGTTACGGGACGTTTCCTTGACCCTCCTTTCTTGGAAGGTAGTCTTCCTAATAGCCGTCACGTCCATCAGAAGGGTCTCGGAGTTGGCTGCGCTCTCTTGCCATCCTCCCTTTCTAATTTTTCATCCGGACAAGGCGGTATTGAGGACCTCTCCCACCTTTTTACCCAAGGTCGTCTCCTCTTTCCACCTCAATGAGGAGATTGTTCTGCCTTCGTTCTGCCCGGCACCTGTCCATCGCATAGAAAAGGCTCTACACACTCTTGATGTGGTGAGGGCTCTTCGTTGGTATGTCTCAAGGACGGCTCCCTTCCGCACGTCAGACGTCCTGTTCGTACTTCCAGAGGGGCCCAGGAAGGGTTCTCCTGCTTCAAAAGCCACTCTGGCAAAATGGATTCGGTCAGCCATTCAAGAATCCTATCGTGTCAAAGGTGTTCCTATCCCAACTGGGATCAAGGCTCATTCTACTCGGTCGGTGGGTGCTTCGTGGGCCATTCGACACCAGGCGTCAGCACAGCAGGTGTGCAAGGCTGCGACGTGGTCCAGTTTGCACACTTTTACCAAGCATTACCACATTCATTCTATCTCTTCTGCAGACGCCGCCCTTGGAAGGCGCATTCTGCAAGCGGCAGTTCCTTGAGCCGTAACCCAGTGGTACATGGGGTATTAGCATATTGCTCCCCACCCAGGGACTGCTTTTGTACGTCCCATGGTCCTGTGTCCCCCAATGAGGCGTAGGAGAAAAGGAGATTTTTGTTTACTTACCGTAAAATCTTTTTCTCCGAGCCACTCATTGGGGGACACAGCACCCACCCTGTTAGCCTGTTTTGGCTTGTTGTTACTTCTTTGGTTTTGACATAGTTGTCTTTGTTCATGCTCCTACTGCTTTACTACCGAACTGGTTGAAATTGTATCCAGTGAAGGGGTGTATACTGCAGAGGAGGAGTTAATCTTTCTGTCTACTTAGTGTCCTCCTAGTGGCAGCAAGCATACACCCCATGGTCCTGTGTCCCCCAATGAGTGGCTCGGAGAAAAAGATTTTACGGTAAGTAAACAAAAATCTCCTTTTTAGATCTCTCCACAGGTGTTCTATGGGATTCAGGTCTGGAATCATTGCTCGCCACTTTAGAAGTCTCCAGTGCTTTCTCTCAAACCATTTTCTAGTGCTTTTTGAAGTGTGTTTTGGGTCATTGTCCTGCTGGAAGACCCATGACCTCTGAGGGAGACCCAACTTTCTCACACTGGGCCCTACATTATGCTGCAAAATTTGTTGGTAGTCTTCAGACTTCATAATGCCATGCACACGGTCAAGCAGTCCAGTGCCAGAGGCAGCAAAGCAATCCCAAAACATCAGGGAACCTCCGCCATGTTCGACAGTAGGGACAGTGTTCTTTTCTTTGAATGCCTCTTTTTTTCTCCTGTAAACTCTATGTTGATGCCTTTGCCCAAAAAGCTCTACTTTTGCCTCATCTGACCAGAGAACATTCTTCCAAAACGTTTTAGGATTTTTCAGGTAAGTTTTGGCAAACTCCAGCCTGGCTTTTTTTATGTCTCGGGGTAAGAAGTGGGGTGTTGTGAACTCTGTTTTTGGGCTCCCTCTAGTGGTCACAAGCGGTACTGTGTAGTGTTGTCTTTCTGCAGGTTGGCAGCATCAGCTGGTTCGTTATCCTTGGTTGGTTTCCTATTTAGCTCACCTGGATACTCAGTTCCTTGCCTGCTCTCAATGTATTCAGTGCTCTTCAGATTCCTTGTGACTACCTTGCTCCCAGTCTCTCCAAGACAAGCTAAGTTTTTGTTTGATCATTTTTTGATTATCAGCATTTATTATGTTTTTAGTCCAGCTTGCTAAAATGTGATTTCCTCGCTTGCTGGTTGCTCTAGGGGACTGAGTTTCTCCCCCCACACCGTTAGTTGGTGCGGGGGTTCTTGAAATCTCAGTGTGGATATTTTGTAAGGGTTTTTTACTGACCGCACAGACCCCTTTACTATTTTCTGCTATCTAGTATTAGTGGGCCTCATTTGCTAAATCTATTTTCAACCCTGTGTATGTGCCTTCCTCTTACCTCACCGTTATTATATGTTGGGGGCTTCTATATCTTTGGGGATTATTTCTCTGGAGGCAAGAGAGGTCTTTCTTTCTCTCTAGGGGTAGTTAGTTCCTCAGGCTGGCTCGAGACGTCTAGGATTTTTAGGCACGTTCACCGGCTACTTCTGGTGTGTTTGGATAGGTTCAGATTTGCGGTCAGTCCAGTTTGCCACCTCCCTAGAGCTTGTCCTATGTATGTTACTTAGCTGGAGTAATTTGTGATCCTCAACCACTAAGGATCATAACAGTAGAGCAGGCCTAAAAGTGTTTAATGCATCGCAGAAGTGGGATAAAAAGAAGACCTGAGTACATTTTTTTTTTTTCTCCCGCTTTTCCTTTGCTGCAGTCTGTTTAGCTTCTTTCATCCCCTTGAACTCTGGGTGGTTTTGAGCTCAGCTGCAGACATGAATGTTCAGACTCTGACTTCTAGTGTGGATCATCTGACTGCACGGGTGCAAAGTATTCAGGATTTTGTTATTCATAGCCCTATGTCAGAACCAAAGATACCCATTCCGGAGTTGTTTTCTGGTGATAGATCTAGGTTTCTAAACTTTAAGAATAATTGTAAGTTATTTCTATCTCTGAGACCTCGTTCCTCTGGTGATTCCGCTCAGCAAGTTAAAATTGTTATCTCCTTGTTGCGTGGCGACCCTCAAGATTGGGCTTTCTCTCTGGCGCCAGGAGATCCTGCATTGCTTAATGTAGATGTATTTTTTCTGGCTCTTGGACTGCTTTATGAGGAGCCTAATCTTGAGAATCAGGCAGAAAAAGCGTTGCTGGCTATCTCTCAAGGTCAGGATGAAGCAGAGGTGTATTGTCAAAAATTTCGGAAATGGTCGGTGCTTACTCAATGGAATGAGTGTGCCCTGGCTGCAAATTTCAGAGAAGGTCTTTCTGAGGCCGTTAAGAATGTTATGGTGGGGTTTCCCACCCCTACAAGTCTGAGTGATTCTATGGCTTTAGCCATTCAGGTTGATCGGCGTTTGCGGGAGCGCAAATCTGCTCATCCTTTGGCGGTGTTTTCTGAACAGAGACCTGAGTCTATGCAATGTGACCGAACTCTGACCAGAATTGAGCGACAAAGTCATAGACGTCAAAATGGGTTGTGCTTTTACTGTGGTGATTCTACTCGTTATCTCAGCATGCTCTAAACGCTTAAAAAAAATCGCTAAACCTGTCACCATTGGTACTATGCAGCCTAAATTTATTTTGTCTGTTACTTTGATTTGTTCTTTGTCATCCTACCCGGTTATGGCTTTTGTGGATTCGGGTGCTGCCCTGAATCTGATGGATTTGTCGTTTGCCAGGCGCTGTGGTTTTGTCCTGGAGCCTTTGGAATTTCCTATTCCTCTGAGGGGAATTGATGCTACGCCATTGGCTGAGAATAAGCCTCAGTATTGGACGCAAATGACCATGTGCATGACTCCCGTACATCAGGAGGTGATTCGCTTTCTTGTTCTGCATAATTTGCATGATGTCGTCGTTTTGGGTCTGCCATGGCTGCAGGCTCATAATCCAGTTTTAGATTGGAAAGCTATGTCTGTGTCAAGTTGGGGTTGTCAGGGAATTCATGGCGATGCTCCGTTGGTGTCTATTGCTTCTTCCACTCCTTCTGAGGTCCCTGAGTTTTTGTCTGACTACCAGGATGTATTTGATGAACCCAGGTCCAGTGCCCTGCCCCCTCATAGGGATTGTGACTGTGCTATAAATTTAATTCCTGGTAGTAAATTCCCTAAGGGACGACTTTTTAATCTGTCTATACCAGAGCATGCCGCGATGCGGAGTTATATAAAGGAGTCTTTGGAGAAGGGACATATTCGCCCATCCTCTTCCCCTCTTGGTGCAGGATTTTTTTTTGTGGCCAAGAAGGACGGTTCTTTGAGATCTTGTATAGATTATCGTCTTCTGAATAAGATCACAGTCAAATTTCAGTATCCTTTACCACTATTGTCTGATTTGTTTGCTCGGATTAAGGGTGCCAGTTGGTTCACCAAGATAGATCTCCGTGGTGCGTATAACCTTGTGCGCATTAAGCAGGGAGATGAATGGAAAACAGCATTTAATACGTCTGAAAGCCATTTTGAGTACTTGGTGATGCCTTTTGGACTCTCTAATGCTCCTTCTGTGTTTCAGTCTTTCATGCATGACATCTTCCGAGAATATCTGGATAAATTTATGATTGTTTATCTGGATGACATTTTGGTCTTTTCTGATGATTGGGAGTCCCATGTGAAGCAGGTCAGGATGGTGTTTCAGGTCCTGCGTGCTAATGCTTTATTTGTGAAGGGCTCAAAATGCCTCTTCGGAGTACAGAAGGTCTCCTTCTTGGGTTTTATTTTTTCTCCTTCTACTGTGGAGATGGACCCAGTCAAGGTCCAGGCTATTCATGACTGGACTCAGCCCACGTCTGTTAAGAGTCTTCAGAAGTTCTTGGGTTTTGCTAATTTTTACCGTCGTTTCATAGCTAATTTTTCTAGCGTGGTTAAACCTTTGACGGATTTGACCAAGAAGGGTTCTGATGTGACTAATTGGTCTCCTGCGGCCGTGGAGGCCTTTCGGGAGCTGAAGCACCGGTTTTCTTCAGCTCCAGTCTTATGTCAGCCAGATGTCTCTCTCCCCTTCCAGGTCGAGGTAGATGCTTCTGAGATTGGAGCAGGGGCTGTTTTGTCGCAGAGAAGCTCTGATGGTTCTGTGATGAAACCATGTGCTTTCTTTTCAAGAAAGTTTTCGCCTGCCGAGCGGAATTATGATGTTGGTAATCGGGAGTTGTTGGCTATGAAGTGGGCATTTGAGGAGTGGCGTGTTGTGGATTCTGTTTGTGGGCTCCCTCTGGTGGTTACTGCTGGTACTGGGTGACTTTGGTGGGTTGCGGCCTTTGGTTTCCACCTGTCCATCAGAGGCTGGGTGTTTCCTATTTTACCTGTCCTTTCTGTCATTTCCTTGCCGGCTATCAATGTATTCAGATGTGCTCTGTTTTGTTCCTGCCTACCTGCTCCCAGATCTTTCAGGATAAGCTAAGTGCTGATTTTCAGTTGTTTGGTTTTTTGTCCAGCTTGCTTATTATGTCTCTATGCTAGCTGGTAGCTCTAGTGTACTGAGGTTCTCCCCATGTGCCATGAGTTGGCACATGGGTTCTTGTAATCTCAGGATGGTATTTTTGATTAGGGTTTTTTGCTGACCGCTCAGTCCCCTTTTGTATCTTTCTGCTTTCTAGTTTACAGCGGGCCTCAATTTGCTAAAGCTATATATATCATCTCTATGTGTGTGCCTTCCTCTCATTTCACCGTCAATACATGTGAGGGGGCAACTATATCTTTTGGGGTTCATTCCTCTGGAGGCAAGTGAGGTCTTATTTTCTCTGCAGTACTAGTTAGCTCTTAGGCTGGTGCGTGGCGTCCAGAACCAACGTAGGCACGCTCCCTGGCTATCTCTAGTTGCGTTTGTCAGGCGTAGGGCAGCGGTCAGCCCAGGTTCCATCACCCTAGAGCTCGTCCGTTATATATTTGTACCTTGCTTGTCCTGTGCTATCCCTAGCCATTGGGATTCATGACAGTGGCGACATTGGCTCGAAGGAGCTAGACATCGTGTGGTGGTCTTGACTGATCACAAAAATCTGATTTACCTTGAATCTGCCAAGCGCCTGAATCCTAGACAGGCTCGTTGGTCGTTGTTTTTCTCCCGTTTCAACTTCGTGGTCTCATATCTGCCTGGTTCGAAGAACGTGAAAGCTGATGCACTTTCTAGGAGTTTTGTTCCTGACTCTCCGGGAGTTTCTGAACCGGCTGGTATTCTCAGAGAGGGAGTGATTTTGTCTGCCATTTCCCCAGATTTGAGACGAGTGCTGCAGAAATTTCAGGCGGATAGACCTGACCGTTGTCCACCAGAGAGACTGTTTGTCCCGGATAGATGGACCAGCAGAGTTATTTCCGAGGTTCATTCTTCGGTGTTGGCGGGTCATCCTGGGATTTTCGGTACCAGAGATTTGGTGGCTAGGTCCTTCTGGTGGCCTTCCTTGTCGCGGGATGTGCGTTCCTTTGTGCAGTCTTGTGGGATTTGTGCTCGGGCTAAGCCTTGCTGTTCTCGTGCCAGCGGTTTGCTTTTGCCTTTGCCTATTCCAAAAAGGCCTTGGACGCACATTTCCATGGATTTTATTTCGGATCTTCCGGTGTCTCAGAAAATGCCTGTCATCTGGGTGGTGTGTGATCGTTTTTCCAAGATGGTCCATTTGGTGCCCTTGCCTAAGTTGCCTTCTTCCTCCGATTTGGTTCCTCTATTTTTTCAGAATGTGGTTGGCTTGCACGGCATTCCTGAAAATATTGTGTCTGATAGAGGATCCCAGTTTGTGTCCAGGTTTTGGCGGACTTTTTGTGCTAAGATGGGCATTGATTTGTCTTTTTCGTCGGCCTTCCATCCTCAGACTAATGGCCAAACCGAGCGAACTCGGACGTTGGAAACTTATTTGAGATGTTTTGTTTCTGCTGATCAGGATGATTGGGTGACTTTTTTGCCGTTGGCCGAGTTTGCCCTTAATAATCGGGCTAGTTCTGCTACTTTGGTTTCGCCTTTTCGCCTTTTTTCTGCAATTCTGGTTTCCATCCTCGTTTTTCCTCGGGTCAGGTTGAGCCTTCTGACTGTCCTGGGGTGGATTCTGTGGTGGATAGGTTGCAGCAGATTTGGAACCATGTGGTGGACAATTTGAGGTTGTCACGAGAAGGCTCAACGCTTTGCCAACCGCCGCCGCGGTGTGGGTCCCCGACTTCGTGTTGGGGATTTGGTGTGGCTGTCTTCTCGGTATGTTCCTATGAAGGTCTCCTCTCCTAAATTCAAGCCTCGCTTCATCGGTCCTTATAAGATCTTGGAGATCCTTAACCCGGTGTCTTTTCGTTTGGATCTCCCAGCATCGTTTGCCATTCATAATGTGTTCCATAGGTCTTTGTTGCGGAGGTATGTGGTACCTGTGGTTCCTTCTGTTGAGCCTCCTGCTCCGGTGCTGGTCGAGGGCGAATTGGAGTACGTGGTGGAGAAGATTTTGGATTCTCGTATCTCTAGACGGAGGCTTCAGTATTTGGTGAAGTGGAAGGGCTATGGTCAGGAGGATAATTCCTGGGTTGTCGCCTCTGATGTTCATGCGGCCGATTTGGTTCGTGCCTTCCACGCGGCTCGTCCTGATCGCCCTGGGGGTCTTGATGAGGGTTCGGTGACCCCTCCTCAAGGGGGGGGGGTACTGTTGTGAACTCTGTTTTTGGGCTCCCTCTAGTGGTCACAAGCGGTACTGTGTAGTGTTGTCTTTCTGCAGGTTGGCAGCATCAGCTGGTTCGTTATCCTTGGTTGGTTTCCTATTTAGCTCACCTGGATACTCAGTTCCTTGCCTGCTCTCAATGTATTCAGTGCTCTTCAGATTCCTTGTGACTACCTTGCTCCCAGTCTCTCCAAGACAAGCTAAGTTTTTGTTTGATCATTTTTTGATTATCAGCATTTATTATGTTTTTAGTCCAGCTCGCTAAAATGTGATTTCCTCGCTTGCTGGTTGCTCTAGGGGACCGAGTTTCTCCCCCCACACCGTTAGTTGGTGCGGGGGTTCTTGAAATCTCAGTGTGGAAATTTTGTAAGGGTTTTTTACTGACCGCACAGACCCCTTTACTATTTTCTGCTATCTAGTATTAGTGGGCCTCATTTGCTAAATCTATTTTCAACCCTGTGTATGTGCCTTCCTCTTACCTCACCGTTATTATATGTTGGGGGCTTCTATATCTTTGGGGATTATTTCTCTGGAGGCGAGAGAGGTCTTTCTTTCTCTCTAGGGGTAGTTAGTTCCTCAGGCTGGCTTGAGACGTCTAGGATTTTTAGGCACGTTCACCGGCTACTTCTAGTGTGTTTGGATAGGTTCAGATTTGCGGTCAGTCCAGTTTGCCACCTCCCTAGAGCTTGTCCTATGTATGTTACTTAGCTGGAGTAATTTGTGATCCTCAACCACTAAGGATCATAACAGTGGGGTCTTCCTGAGTCTCCTACCATACAGTCCCTTTTCGTTCAGATGCCGACGGATAGTATGGGTTGACACTGTTGTACTCTCGGACTGCAGGGCACCTTGAACTTGTTTGGATGTTAGTCGAGGTTCTTTATCCAACATCTGCACAATCTTGCATTGAAATCTCTTGTCAATTTTTCTTTTCTGTCCACATCTAGGGAGGTTAGCCACAGTTCCAAGGGCTTTAAACTTCTTGATGACACTGCGCACGGTAGACACAGGAACATTCAGGTCTTTGGAGATGGACTTGTAGCCTTGAGATTGCTCATGCTTCCTCACAATTTGGTTTCTCAAGTCCAAAGACAGTTCTTTGGTCTTCTTTCTTTTCTCCATGCTCAATGTGGTACACACAAGGACACAGGACAGAGGTTGAGTCAGCTTTAATCCATGTCAATTGGCTGCAAGTGTAATTTCGTTATTGCCAACACCTGTTGGGTGCCACAGGTAAGTTACAGGTGCTGTTAATTACACAAATTAGAGAAGCATCACATGATTTTTTGAACAGTGCCAATACTTTTGTCCACCCCCTTTTTTATGTTTGGTGTGGAATTATATCCAATTTGGCTTTAGGATAATTCTTTTTGTGTTTTTTCATTTAAGACAAATTAAATGAAGATAATAAAGAATTTGTGTTTGCAATGATTTTCAGGAAGAAACTGAGTATTATCTGACAGAATTGCAGGGGTGTCAATACTTCTGGCCACAACTGTATTTGTTTTCTCAAGCCCAGTATGTGAGTTGTGTTTAACTCCAGTAGGCTTTGCGCTATATTTAAATAATCACACTTCTTAGTTTGGATGGTAAAACGATAACAGTAGCTGAAGAATTCGAAAGGCTACTGGAGAATATTTCTAGTAAGAGACCAGTATTTTGGGATACTGGATTCAGTCACAGGAGTGAGTCCCAATACTGATCCGAAGCGCAACCTACTATTGTTGAGTGTTTGTCTGTCTAATGCACCTTGCACTTTGTTATGGTGAATTTCTGCTTTTTTCTTGCCATAATACAAATTCTAACAGTCTGTTCAGTAGGACTATCAGCTGTGTATCCACCAGACTTCTGCACAACACAACTGATTGTCCCAACCCCATTTATAAGGCAAGAAATCCCACTTATTAAACCTGACAGGGCACACCTGTGAAGTGAAAACCATTTCCGGTGACTACCTCTTAAAGCTCATCAAGAGAATGCCAAGAGTGTGCAAAGCAGTCATCAAAACAAAAGGTGGCTACTTTGAAGAACCTAGACTATGACGTAATTTCAGTTGTTTCACACTTTTTTTATTAAGTATTTAATTCCACATGTGTTAATTGATAGTTTTGATGCCTTCAGTGTGAATTTCCAATATTCATAGTCATGAAAATACTGAAAAATCTTTAAATGAGAAGGTGTGTCCAAACCTTTGGTCTGTACTGTATACCACTTTATAATGCACAACTATTCAGCAAAAAAACACTGTAAAACATGTAATATACTATGAGCACTATTGCACCCAGTTTCTCCTATACATATAAAATAACAAAGGCTCCTTCAACATGTGTGTAATTATATACAGTTGAGTCCAGAAATATTTGGGTAATGACACAAGTTTGGGCATTTTAGCTGGTTACTAAAACATATTTAAGAAACCGTTATATAATCAATATGGGCTTAAAGTGCAGACTCTCAGCCCTAGGGCGTATAGAGCGTATACATAGGATGAGTGCTATCCATTGTTTTATCAGATAGCACTCAAACCAATATTATACTATGGGGGAGTACAGATCTGCATTCCTTTCTCATGGTGACTTGGCTCCACAAATCGGATTACACGCACAATTGTATGGGTGCGTGTAGCACATCAGACTGCACTCTGATGTCATCGTAATGAATATCCACTAGTCTTTTGCAAGGTCCTTGGATAAAATAAGTCATGTGCCCATCCTTTGTACTGACCAGACATGTATTTATACATATAAATGAGATCTCTGAAGCGTCTTTTTTTCTTCAAACTAAACAAGCCCAACTTTTCCAACCTCTAATCTAGTTGCCGCCTTTAACCCCTTTCTGACATTAGACGTACTATCCCGTCGAGGTGGGGTGGGCCCGTATGACCACCGACGGGATAGTACGTCATAGCGATCGGCCGCGCTCACGGGGGGAGCGCGGCCGATCGTGGCCGGGTGTCAGCTGACTATCGCAGCTGACATCCGGCACTATGTGCCAGGAGCGGTCACGAACCGCCCCCGGCACATTAACCCCCGGCACACTGCGATCAAACATGATCGCAGTGTTCCGGCGGTATAGGGAAGCATCGCGCAGGGAGGGGGCTCCCTGCGTGCTTCCCTGAGACCCCCGGAGCAACGCGATGTGATCACGTTGCTCCAAGGGTCTCTTGCCTCCTCCCTGCAGCAGGCCCGGATCCAAAATGGCCGTGGCATCCGGGTCCTGCAGGGAGGTGGCTCCACAGCGCCTGCTCAGAGCAGGCGCCGGGAAGCCTCCAGCAGTGCACGTCAGATCGCAGATCTGACACCGTGCACAGCAAAGTGTCAGATCGGCGATCTTAGACTATAACATGATGCCCCCCCCCCCACCGGGGCAATGTTATAGTGTAAAAAAAAAATATTCACATGTGTAAAAAAAATTTTAAAAAAATCCCCCCCCCAAAAAAAAAAAAAAAAAAAAGTTGTTTCTATAAATACATTTCTTTATCTAAATTAAAAAAAATAAGTACACATATTTAGTATTGCCGTGTCCGTAACGACGCGACCTATAAAACTGTCCCACTAGTTAACCCCTTCAGTGAACACCGTAAAAAAAAAAGAGGCAAAAAACAACGCTTTATTATCATACCGCCAAACAAAAAGTGGAATAACACGCGATCAAAAAGACAGATATAAATAACCATGGTACCGCTGAAAACATCATCTTGTCCCGCAAAAAACAAGCCGCCATATAGCTTCATCAAAGAAAAAATAAAAAAGTTATATTCCTCAGAATAAAGCGATGCAAAATAATTATTTTTTCTATAAAATAGTTTTTATCGTATAAAAGCGCCAAAACAAAAAAAATGATATAAATGAGGTATCGCTGTAATCGTACTGACCCGAAGAATAAAACTGCTTTATCCATTTTACCAAACGCGGAACGGTATAAACGCCTCCCCCAAAAGAAATTCATGAATAGCTGGTTTTTGGTCATTCTGCCTCACAAAAATCAGAATAAATAGCAATCAAAAAATGTCACGTGCCTGAAAATGTCACCAATAAAAACGTCAACTCGTCCTGCAAAAAACATGACCTCACATGACTCTGTGGACCAAAATATGGAAAAATTATAGCTCTCAAAATGTGGTAACGCAAAAAATATTTTTTTGCAATAAAAAGTGTCTTTCAGTGTGTGACGGCTGCCAATCATAAAAATCCGCTAAAAAAACCCACTATAAAAGTAAATCAAACCCCCCTTCATCACCCCCTTAGTTAGCAAAAAATAAAAAAAATGTATTTATTTCCATTTTCCTATTAGGGTTAGGGCAAGGGTTAGGGTTGGGGCTAAAGTTAGGGTTTGGATTACATTTATGGTTGGGAATAGGGTTGGGATTAGGGTTAGGGGTGTGTCAGGGTTAGGGGTGTGGTTAGGGTTACCATTGGTATTAGTTTTAGGGATGTGTTTGGATTAGGGTTTCAGTTATAATTGGGGGGTTTCCACTGTTTAGGCACATCAGGGGCTCTCCAAACGCGACATGGCGTCCGATCTCAATTCCAGCCAATTCTGCGTTGAAAAAGTAAAACAGTGCTCCTTCCCTTCCGAGTTCTCCCGTGCGCCCAAACAGGGGTTTACCCCAACATATGGGGTATCAGCGTACTCGGGACACATTGGACAACAACTTTTGGGGTCCAATTTCTCCTGTTACCCTTGGGAAAATACAAAACTGGGGGCTAAAAAATAATTTTTGTGGGGAAAAAAAAAGATTTTTTATTTTCACGGCTCTGCATTATAAACTGTAGTGAAACACTTGGGGGTTCAAAGTTCTCACAACACATCTAGATAAGTTCCTTGGGGGGTCTAGTTTCCATTATGGGGTCACTTGTGGGGGGTTTCTACTGTTTAGGTACATTAGGGGCTCTGCAAACGCAATGTGACACCTGCAGACCAATCCATCTAAGTCTGCATTCCAAATGACGCTCCTTCCCTTCCGAGCTCTGCCATGCGCTCAAACGGTGGTTCTCCCCCACATATGGGGTATCAGCGTACTCAGGACAAACTGGACAACAACTTTTGGGGTCTAATTTCAACTGTTACCCTTGAAAAAATACAAAACTGGGGGCTAAAAAATAATTTTTGTGGAAAAAAATTTTTTTTTTTAATTTCCACGGCTCTGCGTTATAAACTGTAGTGAAACACTTGGGGGTTCAAAGCTCTCACAACACATCTAGATGAGTTCCTTAGGGGATCTATTTTCCAAAATGGTGTCACTTGTGGGGGGTTTTAATCTTTAGGCACATCAGGGGCTCTCCAAACGCAACATGGCGTGCCATCTCAATTCCTGTCAATTTTGCATTGAAAAGTCAAATGGCGCTCCTTCGCTTCCGAGCTCTGCCATGCTCCCAAACAGTGGTTTACCCCCACATATGGGGTATCGGCGTACTCAGGACAAATTGTACAACAACTTTTGGGGTCCATTTTCTCCTGTTACCGTTGGTAAAATAAAACAAATTGGAGCTGAAGTAAAATGTTCATTTTTATTTAAACATTCCAAAAATTCCTGTGAAACATCTAAAGGGTTAATAAACTTCTTGAATGTGTTTTTGAGCACCTTGAGGGGTGCAGTTTTTAGAATGGTGTCACACTTGGTTATTTTCTATCATATAGACCCCTCAAAATGACTTCAAATGAGATGTGGTCCCTAAAAAAAAAAGGGTGTTGTAAAAATGAGAAATTGCTGGTCAAATTTTAACCCTTATTACTCCCTAATGGAAAAAATTTTGGTTCCAAAATTGTGCTGATGTAAAGTAGACGTGTGGGAAATGTTACTTATTAAGTATTTTGTGTGACATATCTCTGTGATTTAATTGCATAAAAATTCAAAGTTGGAAAATTGCGAAATTTTCACCAATTTTCCGTTTTTTTTTCACAAATAAACATAGGTAATATCAAAGAAATTTTACCACTATCATGACGTACAATATGTCACGAGAAAACATTGTCAGAATCCCCGGGATCCGTTGAAGCGTTCCAGAGTTATAACCTCATAAAGGGACAGTGGTCAGAATTGTAAAAATTGGCCTGGTCATTAATGTGCAATCCACCCTTGGGGGTAAAGGGGTTAAACTGACTTTAAAGTGCCAATATATATTTTTTTAAATGTGGAGCCCAACACTGGATCCCATATTCCAGCTGTGGCCTCACACGTGATTAAGGGTATGTGCACACGTTGCGTATTCTCTGCGGATCCGCAGCATTTTTTGAGGTGCAGAAATGCTGCAGATCCGCAATTGATTGATCGTACAATGTAAATCAATGAGAAAAAAAATGCTGTGCACACTTTGCGGAAAATCCGCTGCGGAAACGCTGCGGTTTAAAAGAAGTAGCATGTCACTTCTTTTTTGTGAATCTGCAGCGTTTTTGTACCCACTCCATTATAGAAAAACGCAGGGGTAAAAAACGCAGCAAATCTGCAAGAAAACCGCAGCAAAAACGCACAAAAAAACGCTGCGGAACCGCACAAAAAACCGCAGGTGCGTTTTCTGCCAGGAGCAGCAGAATCCGCACCAGTAATTCCTAAGCCTAATCCGCAAACATAGCCTTATAGAGGAGTAAAATTACACTGGGATCATAGGTTTTTATCTTTTTCTTTTATACATCCTAAATTTTAGTTTGCTTTTGTGGCTGCTGCCTGACATTGAGTACTGCTGCTCAGCTTACTTGTAAATAGAAGACCAAAGTCCTTTTATTGTTCTGTAGTCCCAAGTTTATATCTAATCCTGTATTGCACAGTTATTTAACCTAATGATATACTGTATTTAGTCCTGTATTGGACAGGTAAGTCATCTGAGCGCTTCAGGTATTCAGGTTCCCGATGCAGCTATTCGGATAAGCACTTATCTGAAGCTTTTCACTCATCCCTAATATCCTTACAATATATATTACATATTTTCCTAAATACTGTTCGCTTATTTCTACTGTAACCATCTAACAGAGAAGATAAATTGAGCTGATGAACAACGTTAATGATAGTGATCGGTTGCTGATATTTTTGAACAGAGGGACCCTATTTTGAACTACTGAACAGTACATACAATATCAGTTTTAATAGTATTACTAGAAATTACACTCTGTAGTGCTTTAGCGTGTAAATATGAATTGCATTACTGCTCTAGAAAAAGCGAAAAAACTAATATACTACTTCATTTGTTAATTATGTATACAGATGGCTACTCTTCGTTCGCACCTGTACACACCAGTTTTCTGACCGAACCCTCTACACATCAGCCCTTGGTGGTTTTAATTGCAGCAGGTTCCTACCTATCCATAAATGCAGGCTTCAGCCTAGGAGAGGATTCACATTAGATAGGTTTCCAGCAACAGGAGAACTTGTCGTTGGCTGCTAGGCATGCATGAATTGGCCAAATTATGTGCTAAGTGTCTCAATTTTTTTCCTTTTGTCTAGAGCGGTAATTAGATTCATATTTCACATATTTCATGGTTATATGTTCTAGCATTACAGAATGCAATTTTATTTGATAATTATGTATAGAGATGGCTACTCTTAGTTTGTACCTGTACACACCAGTTTTC
Source organism: Ranitomeya variabilis (assembly GCF_051348905.1). Classification (NCBI taxonomy): domain Eukaryota; kingdom Metazoa; phylum Chordata; class Amphibia; order Anura; family Dendrobatidae; genus Ranitomeya; species Ranitomeya variabilis. Next base: position 112,975,127 of record NC_135232.1, read on the forward strand.
TGTTTGAATGTGACATTCAGTCTTTTGTTATTTATATAAGCATGATTACGTATCCAAAACCGCATGCATAGCTCCCAAGCATCCCGGATTCAGCTGGAATGTCCTGATTAGGAGGAGCTGTCCTGGGAGGTCAGGTCTGTGTCCCACCTTTCACTGACCATGTTTGCTCTGACTCTTGCAGCACAGGATTCACTTGTCTTCACTGAAGGTGTTCAGTACTCCTCCGTTGTTCCTTCTCCCTGAACTAAGGGGCGCAAGGCTGCAATCTCCCTCCTTGTTTATACTTAGTCATTTATATAGCTCATCTCTTTCCTTGAATTCTGGTCTCCTTGGAAATCAAACCCACAACCTGTATGACTGAAGGCAGCAGCAAAACCTATGAGTCACATGCTGCTCTGTAGATAATGGGAGAATTTTCAAAACTTGAAAGTGCAATGTACATCACTACAAGCTAAATGTGCTTATATATAGATTTAGAAGTACTTCTCACTAAATTAGAACATCATCAAAAAGTTAATTTATTTTAGTTCTTCAATACAAAAATGAAACTCATATATTATATTACAAACAGAGTAGTCTATTTCAAGTGTTTATTTCTGTTAATGTTGATGATTATGGCTTACAGCCAATAAAAACACGAAAGTCATTAGCTGAGTAAATTAGAATAATTAACAAAAAACACCTGCAAAGGCTTCCTAAGCGTTTAAAAAGGTCCCTTAATCTAATTCAATAGGCTCCACAATCATGGGGAAGACTGCTGACATGATAAATGTCCAGAAGGCAGTCATTGACACATTCCACAAGGAGGGTAAGCCACAAAAGGTCGTTGCTGAAGAAGCTGGCTGTTCACAGAGTGATGTATCCAAGCTTATTAATGGAAAGTTGGGTGGAAGGAAAAAGTGTGGTAGAAAAAGGTGCACAAGCAACTGGGATAACCGCAGCCTTGAAAGGAATAAGAAAAGGCCATTCAAAAATTTGGGGGAGATTAACAAGGAGTGGACTGCTGCTGGAGTCATTGCTTCAAGAGCCACCACACACAGACGTATCCAGGACATGGACTACAAGTGTCGCATTCCTTGTGTCAAGCCACTCATGACCAATAGACAACGTCAGAAGTGTCTTACCATGGCCAACGATAAAAAGAACTGGATTGTTGCTCAGTGGTCCAAGGTGTTGTTTCAGATGAAAGTATATTTTGCATTTCATTTGGAAAACAAAGTCCCAGAGTCTGGAGGAAGAGTAGAGAGGCCACAATCCAAGCTGCTTGAGGTCTAGTGTGAAGTCTCCACAATCAGTGATGGTTTGTGGAGCTATGCCATCTACTGGTGTAGGTCCACTGTGTTTTATCAAGACCAAAGTCAGCGCAGCCGTCTACCAGGAAATTTTAGAGCACTTCATGCTTCCCTCTACCAACAAGCTTTTTGGAGATGGAAGTTTAATTGTCCAGCCGGACTTGGCACCTTTCCACGCTGTCAAAAGTACCAATACTTGGCTTAAAATCAACAGCATCACTGTGCTAGATTGGCCAGCAAACTCGCCTGACCTTAACTCCATAGGGAATCTATCGGTTATTGTCATGAGGAAGATGAGAGACACCAGACCCAACAATTCTGAAGGCTGCTATCAAAGCAACCTGGGCTTCCATAATACCTCAGCAATGCCAAAGGCTGATCACCTTCATGCCACGCCGCATTGATGCAGTAATTCCTACAAAAGGAGCCCCGACCAAGTATTGAGTGCATTTACTGAATAGAGATTTCAGTAGGCCAACATTTCAGATTTTAAAATAATTTTTCAAACTGGTGTTATAAAGTATTCTAATTTACTGAGATAATGACTTTTGGGTTTTCATTGGCTGTAAGCCATAATCATCAACATTAACAGAAATAAACACTTGAAATGGATCATACAGTTTATAATGACTCTATATAATATGAGTGTTACTTTTTGTATTGAAGAACTGAAATAAATGAACTTTTTTGTAATTTAGTGAGAAGCATTTGTATATCTGTTTACCAGCACATGTTTATGTCCCTGCGTTCAACATTTCAGAGATTTTTTTTCTTATAAAGTTACTACAAATTAAGGAAAATAGTTACAATAATGACATTTTAATGCACTTTTTTTTTTAAATAAACAATCATAAAACAGCCATTAACATAGACATACTTGGTGTACCTGTAATAGTAAGAACCCATATGATGCAGTGGTCATATTATTTACAAAGATTGATAAATGGGTAAGAAAAACAGACCTTCGTCTGCTGAATACAAAGCTGCAATGATCTAGATACACAAGTACAGGTGGTCTGCCTATTATATCCTTTTGCATCTTTTTGCCAGTTGTGATGTGATCCACTGACATAGTGATTACTTTTCAATCTGTTTTGTGGACACGTTTTTGGAGAAATGAGAAATCTCAATGAAACTGTTACATCATGTATTTCCCTTCTGTGGAGAGGAGGATGCAGTAGATCCCATTAGGCCTGTGGATCACATGTAGGAACCCTGCACTTCTTCTCATTCTTTGTGTCTGTGCTTGGTCACTGAAGCATTGATAAGTACTTGTAACAACAGTAACCCAACACAGGAAACAAAGGCTGGTAAAGTGGTAATTGGAACTACAGGGGTTTGTACAGGTGTGCTGGATTTATTTGGGACGTGCAGTAAACTTTAACCGAAATCTTATTCACACGCCGGTAAGCCACTATCCTCTGGGGGTGCATGATATTGTTTATTCTGATCACCAATTCTAGTGTCTTGGTGATGCTGTTGCTAATAAACGTCAATGTAACATTCATCTGTTAGCTTCTTGTATTATTATTGCATCCTCATTCTGGACAGTGCAATCATAGAAGACTCTAAGTGTATTGAGCGTGAAGAACTCTTTCTTCCCGGTAATATTTCATAACAGATTTTATTTCATACAGTAAGTAATTTGGGCGGTGCAGGCTCTGTTCATCTTGTGTCACCCACACATGCCAGGAAAATGGGTTTCCCTAATCCATTGTTCAATTCTATCCAGTTCACAATAGGTGGTAATGCATGTATGTATGTGGGTGGCTTCCTGTTTCCATAGGAAGTCAAGTGATCTTTGAGTTATTAAAGTGAGATGATGCCCTCCCAACAGTTTTTTCCATAGTTCTCCACCAATCAAAGTTTCCAGAACTTCCATTCCCAATGAATGGAGAGATGTTGGTTATATGTATCAGATTTTTATGGCATACCTTGTGGATAAACCATAAATGTTCCAAGATGGAGGAAAAAAAACTTAAAACTGGTTGTTGCACAATGGACCATTACTAGGGCCCACAATAAACACTATAATGGGGTGGCTGAGCCAAGAAAGCATCTTACCACTAGAGTTGAGCAAATTTTTCAAAATTCGGTTCCGATTATGATCGGCGAATATTGTTTTTGCAAAATTTGCCGAACACATCTGAAGATCATTGGAGTCAATGGGAGTAGAAAGGCCCAATATGTTAGGAACCGATCATCAAACATAAATTTGGCACAAATAGGGTACCAATATGGCAAATTCATATTCGGCGACCGTATCCTAACACATTCGCTCAACTCTGTGATTGAAACCATTGTGACTGAAGAAAAATATTAAAGTATTATCCCAGTGTGCACCAACTCCAGTCATTAAAAGCCTCCAACAGATCATGTCTTCAGGATTTCTTTGGATCAAATTGTCAGTTGAGTAATACTAAGAAAGTCCCGAGAACATGATCTGTTGATGGCTAATGAGGACTTGAGTTGGGGGAACACTGTATTGCACCATACTATATACCATAGAAAATGTTTGGAAATAAATGAGTGAGAGTTCCCTGCTTTATCCATAACCCAAAAAGAATTGTATGGAATAGTTCCAAACTAAATCCGCGTTATGGTGATCGTGCAGGTGAGAAATGTAGAGAATGCTGTCAGTTAGTCCCTCTTCATTCTTACGCTTTTACCTCTTTAGTCCATGTCTCTAATTTTTGCATAACATTGAAAATCCTTTTCAGGTAATTTGCCACTTCAGAAAGGAATATATGAGTTACAGGTGATCGTCTGCATGTGGCTCTTTCTATTTCAGTTTATGGGAGTTGTGATATGCTAGGCTGATGGAACACAACACAATCTTAAAGGGTTTGTCTCAAGTTAGATTCTCCTGATTGATTGACACTTTGGTCCAGCATCATGGTTGAGCCTGTGGACCAAATTATGCGCTCCCCTCTTGCTGCAAATCGATATTTGCCTCTGGAGTACTGGGTGCATTGGAGCAGAGCTTGGAAGTTCTATAGAAAACAGTTTGTAAGAACTGCTGCTTCATAAGAAACTTGTACAGTGCCTTGACAAAGTATTCATACTCCATGAACTTTCCACGTTTTTTCATGTTACACCAAAAAACAAATGTATTTTGTTAGTATTTATGTGATATACCAGCTCAAAGTAGCAAGTATTTGTGAAGTGTAAAGGTAATGATACATGGTTTTCGAAATATTTTAAAAATATAAATCTGAAAATTTTGACGTGTTTTTGTATTCTGTCTCCTGGAGTCAATACTTTGTAAGACCACCTTTTGCTGCAATTACTGCTACAAGTCTTTTGGGGTTTGTCTCTACCAGCTTTGCACATCTTGAGGCTGTAATTTATGGCCATTCTTGTTTGCAAACTAGCTGTAGCTGTGTGAGATTGGATGGAGGTGTCTGAGAACAGCAATTTTTAAGTCTTTCCATAGATTCTTGAAGCACCATTCCAGTGGGAGGGTGGTGGACTTCTAATGTAAGGTCCCTGCCCCCAGTCCTTTACTCACCCTCCGGAGTCTTCACCTTTTGGCTTCTTTTCATAAATGTCTTTCTTTTTGCCACTCTTCAATAAAGTCAAGATTTGTGGAGTATACAACTAATAGTTGTCCTGTGGACAGATTCTCCCATCTGAGCTGTGGATCTCTGCAGCTCCTCCAGAGTGACCATGTGCATCTTGGCTGCTTCTCTAATTACTGCTGTCCTTGCTTGGGATATCAGTTTAGTTGGATGACCAAGTCTTGGTAGGTTTGCATTTTTTGTCATACTCCTTCCATTTTTGGATAATCGTTTGAACAGTCCTCTATGAGATGTTTAGAGCTTAGGCTCATTTTTTATGATCTAACTCTGCTTAACCCTTCTCAACAACTTTATCCCTGACCTGTTTAGTGTGTTCCTTGGTTTTCATGATGCTGCTTGATCCCTAATGATGTCAAACAAACCTCTGAGGCCTTCACAGAACAGCTGTAGTTATACTGAGAGTAATTTTCACACAAGTAATTTACTAATAATATGACTTCTGGAGGCTGAATACTAAAGCATGTCACAATTTTTAGTTTTAGAATTTTAAAATAATTAGAAAATGATGTATCATTTCCTATATACTTTACAAATACTTGGTACCTTGTGTTGGCATATCACTTGAAATCCCAATAAAATGCATTTAAGTTTGTGGATTTAACTTGGAAAAAATGTTGAAGAGGCACTGTCTGGATGAATTAGATCCTGTGGTGAAAGATACATTCTTTATACTTTGGTTCATAGATGAAGACAAACCATGATAGTTTTTTTGGGACTAATTCAAGGATGCGCCTGATTTCTTTTCTTTTTGCAACATACAATCATTGTGGTTGTATGGTAGCTGAGTGGTTGCATTTCATTGCAACCTTGAGCTATTCAACCCAATTCAAAGGCCAGATTATGAGACATGAGATAGAAGGAAACCAAGCAATAAATGACTGGCATCCAAAGGACTTACAACATGAAGATGGCATGACTACTGATCAGCATTTACTAGAAATGAGAACACATGGTGGTTGCTGGGGCAGCCACTAAACAGAATTCTGAATGCGCTCACTTTAGAAGGAAAGGAGAGAAGTAGAAAAAATCCGGGAGGAGCTCAGCAGCATTTCGCAAGGGGAACTTTATAAAAGACAGCGTTCAGGTTCAGCTGCCTCCAATACCACTGTGATATGCCACATACGCTGCATATAATAGAGGCTCCAAGGCTTTGTCTGTGAGTACAGTAAATAACTCCATGAATTCTTCTGAATGGATTGTAGATGCCTGTGTAACAGATCGTTAGGAATAGTTATTGTATTTTATTAGTTACAGCATTAATTTCTGTTAATTGGACACTTTTTAAGTAGTTATTTAGCTGTTCTTGTTCACACTGGATGCCTTACTTCAAAATATAATGTTACAGGTTGTGAATAGCAGATTCTGTGATGGGACGTTGATCCAGAGAACTAGTTTAATTGCCGTATGTGGAGTCGGGAAGCTATTTTCCCCACAATTTGGAGCTATTAGTGTGGATTTCCTTCCTATGGATCAATATGTTAGGTTTACCTTCAACCTTAATGACTATGAAACTGTAAGGTTTTTGTTTCCTCTTGAATAATGTAACACCTTAGCCTCTTTTACAATGCACTCATCATGGAGAATATATGCTGAAACTTATCTTTTAATCTATCTAACATATAAGATCTATTCAACTGTAAGGTTTTTGTTTTCTCTTGAATAATGTAACACCGTAGCCTCTTTTACAATGCACTCATCATGGAGAATATGCACTGAAACTTATATTTTAATCTATCTAACATATGAGATCTATTCAACCAAGTTTGTGATATTGTAAAAAATAAACACCTGTAGTCGCAATCCAAAGGCTTAAATGCAGTGCAAACAAGAAACACCAATAATAGAAATGTCAGCTAATATATAAAAAACTGAATAATTTAGTTAAGTGTATAAAACAAGAAGATACATTTGACATACATAATAGAGATGAGATGTCACAGGGAGTTTAAAAAGAACCTGAGACAACTAGTAACTGTTTAATGCTTTGTAGGGCGAAATGGCACATCGGGCGCAGTGAGACCTGGTTACTTGCCTTACTCCTGCTCTTCACTTGTCATTTTGAATTATTATTATTCTTTTGATCATATTAATTGTGCATATCACATTACTTTTTTCATAGATAGATATGTGGGTGTCCTTCCAGGTTGCCAACTTAGACACTTAAACAAGTTCCTTATTTGTTGGTGCCGTACTTCCTAGCTAGGTTACTTACTTTTCTATATATGACAATTGTATACTTGTTGTCATTGCTGTTTTTGTATATGTTTCTATATCCTTTTATTCATGTCATGAAATAACTAATTCTGATTAAAATTGAGTATGGCCCCCACTTTGGTCTTTTTATTAAACAGTTACTAGGTATCCTCGCTTCTTTTTAACTTACCTGTGACATCTCATCTCTATTATGTATGTTAGCTTTGTTTTGTTGTTTTACACATTTAATAAAATTATTCAGTTTTTTTTTTTAAACTGGCTTGCATTTATTTTTTATCAGTGTTTCTTCTATTCCAGTACTAGATGGAGGCCTGATGCTATCGCATTGGGACAATGGTGACGTCCCGATGAGGGCAGGCTTTGCAGCACTGAGAATCTTTTGTCCCCAAGCCCCATATAATGCTGCGTAAAGGTTGATTATGGCCCCATAAGATGCTCCATAGAAACATGTGCTCCATATAATGCTGCGTAAAGGTTGATTATGGCCCCATAAGATGCTCCATAGAAACATGCCCCATATGCTGCTGCTATAAAAAAAAATGACATACTCACCTCTTTCCTGAGCAGGCCCCCAGAACTTGCGATATTCACCTGTCCCCGTTCCACCGCCAGGCACCGCTCCGTCTTCCGCATCCTCTGCAGTGACTGTTCAGGCAGAGGGCGGAGCGCATTAACCACGTCATTGCACCCTCTGACCTGAACGTTACAGCCAGCGGACGCGGAAGATGGAGCGGCACGCTGGAATGGGGACAGGTGAATATCGGAATGCTCACCCTGCCCCGTTATACTCACTTGCTCCCGGCACGGTCCCTGGCAGCTTCTCACTGACAGATGGTCTCCGGGCGCCGGCAGCTTCTTCCTATGTTCAGTGGTCATATCGTACCGCTCATTACAGTAATGAATATGCGCTCCACCCCTATGGGAGTGGAGTCGCATCCATATTCATTACTTTAATGAGCTGTACCACGTGACCCCTGAACACAAGAAGAATCTGCCGGAGAAGCAGTGACATGCAGAGATGCGCCGGGAGCAGGTGAGTATGATTTGACAGCTGCCGCTCCCCCGCCGACCCGTAAGGTCCGGCAATGACCCGCTGGTGATACTGCACAAGGGCCTGGTACCACCAGTGGGTGCCATATTGGAATACCCATCACTTGGGTATTCCAATATGGCGGTCGGCGTACTTCCGGTGCGGAGCGGTGGATTGTGGGATTCGAGTATGTCCAGACATAAGTGAATGACAGACAATTTATGGCAATTATATAAATAGATAGTCACAAAGGAAATGAAAATTCTTGTAAAAAAGAAAACTATATCATCCGATATAAGGAACAGTTGGAAAAAGAATTGGGTTTGCCATGTTTGTAATGTTTTCGAAAAACTATGTAGTATAACCATTCATAAGAGAGAAGGGTGCCAATCCCATAGTGGACCTTCAACTTGCAGCATTGTCAAAAACACCCACTGTCTTGTCTGTATAATAGTCAAGGGGCTGAACATTGTCCCGGGCTGGGACGTCAATCTTCTCCGCACCATACTTGATTTGAACAAGCTTGTTACATTACAGTGAAAAGACACTTTTTGAGAAAGATGCTTGTGATGTAGAAGGTGATGACACACATCTGTCACGGTGACACCTTTGATTAATTTATGAATAGAGCGGAGGACATAGAGAATGAATAGAGCGGAGGACATAGAGAATGAATGGAGCGGAGGATATAGAGAATGAATGGAGTGGAGGTTATAGAAAATGAATGGAGTGGAGTATATAGAGAATGAATGGAGTGAAGGATATAGAGAATGAATGGAGAGAAGTATATAGAGAATGAATGGAGTGAAGGATATAGAGAATAAATAGAGTGGAGGACATAGAGAATGAATAGAGTGGAGTATATAGAGAATGAATAGAGCGGACGACATAGAGAATGAATAGAGCGGACGACATAGAGAATGAATAGAGCGGAGGAAATAGAGAATGAATAGAGGGGGGGACATAGAGAATGAATAGAGTGTAATATATAGAGAACTAGCTGTACTACCCGGCTTCGCCCGGGGTAATAACTGCTGTTAGCAAAATAGAATGTGTTAACAAAAATTTATTTTGCACAAAAAAACCCACAAAACAAATAGATAGAAATGTAATTATTAAAAGGCAAAAACTAAGCTAATAGAAGCATTTTACAACATATATTTCAACACCAGAGATATTCCACACAGATTTAACTAAATTGGCCAAGTAATGTGAAGTAATCTTCTACTACTTATTCGAGAGCCTTTTGATAAACGACATTCTTAGTTTTTCCTTCAGGTGCAAAGACAAACAGATTTTTGGCTGTTCCAACTCTTGAACAGGCCACATAAAGTTGACCATGAGAAAAGCATGGAGATTGTAAATCTAAGCTAGCTGAAGAGCCCGGCATTGCCTGGGCATAGTAAATATCTGTGGTTAGTTATAGCACCTCACTTCTCTTATTTTCCCATCACGCCTCTCATTTTCCCCATCACATCTTTCATTTTCCCCCTCACATCTCTCATTTTCTCCCTAACACCTCTCATTTTCCCCCTCACTCCTCTTATTTTCCCCCTCACTCCTCTCATTCCCCCCTAACACTTGTCATTTCGACCTCACATCTGTCATTTTCCGATCACTCCACTATTTTCCCTCACTCCTCTCATTTTGCACTCACACCTTTTCATATTCACCTCACACCTCTCATTTTCACCTCAGTATATAAATGTTTGTCATCTCCCTTATATATAGTATACACCTGTATGTCATCTCCTGTATATAGTATATACCTGTATGTCATCTCCCCTGTATATAGTATATACCTGCTGTGTGTCATCTCCCCTGTATATAGTATATACCTGTATGTCATCTCCTCCTATATATAGTATATACCTGTATGTAATCTCCTCCTGTATATAGTATATACCTGTGTGTCATCTCACCTATATATAGTATATATCTGTGTGTCATCTCCTCCTGTATATAGTATATACCTGTATGTCATCTCCTCCTATACATAGCATATACCTGTATGTCATCTCCTCATGTATATACTATATACCTGTAGGTAATCTGCTCCTGTATATAGTATATACCTGTGTGTCATCTCCTTCTGTATATAGTATATACCTGTATGTCATCTCCTGCTGTATGTAGTATGTACCTGTATGTCATCTCCTCCTCTATATAGTATATACCTGTGTGTCATCTCTCCTGTATATAGTATATATCTGTGTGTCATCTCCTCCTGCATATAGTATATACCTGTGTGTCATCTCCCCTGTAAATAGTATATACCTGTGTGTCATCTCTGTTATGGTTCCCAATGGCAGGGGAACATCAGAAACATAGAAAAAGGACAAGCTCTCGGGTGATGGAAACTAGAGCTGACCGCGATGCTAAACCTATACACACAACTAATAGTAGCCAGGGAACGTGCCTACGTTTTCGCTAGACGTCTCGCACCAGCCGGAGGACTAACTACCCCTAATAGATGAAACACAGTCCTGGCTTGCCTCCAGAGGAAAATTCCCCACAGGAGATAGTAGCCCCCCACATATAATAACGGTGAGTTAAGGTGAAAAGACAAACGTAGTATGAAAACAGATTTAGCACAGCGAGGCCCACTAACTAGATAGCAGAAGGATACAATAGTGGACTTCGCAGTCAGCTACAAAACCCTATCAAAAACCATCCTGAAATTACCTTAAACTCATGTGCCAACTCATGGCACCGGAGTGGCAATTTCAGCCCACAAGAGCTTCCAGCTGCAGAGAATCACATAACTGCAAACTGGACAAAACATACAAAAATAGACTAAGGACAGAAATGTCCAACTTAGCTGGTCAGCAGACTGGGAGCAGGTACATGCAACAGAAAGACTCTGGTTACATTGATGGCCGGCATTGGAATGACTGAGGAACAAGGCTAAATAGGAAACTCCCACATCCTGATAGAAACAGGTGAAAAGATCACAAGACACCAGTACCACAAGCGACCACTGGGGGAGCCAAATAACCGAATCACAACAGTACCCCCCCCTTAAGGAGGGGGCACTGAACCCTCACAAGAACCACCAGGGCGATCTGGATGAGCCCTATGAAAGGCACGGACCAAATCAGAGGCATGAACATCTGAAGCTGAAACCAAAGAATTATCCTCCTGACCGTAGCCCTTCCACTTAACCAGATATTGAAGTCTCCGTCTGGAAACACGAGAGTCCAAGATTTTCTCCACCACGTACTCCAATTCACCCTCAACCAGCACAGGAGCAGGAGGCTCAACAGAAGGCACAACTGGCACCTCATACCTCCGCAATAACGACCGATGGAAAACATTATGGATAGCAAAGGATGCTGGGAGGTCCAAACGAAAAGACACAGGGTTAAGAATTTCCAAAATCCTATAAGGACCGATGAACCGAGGCTTAAACTTAGGAGAAGAGACCCTCATAGGGACAAAACGGGAAGACAACCACACCAAGACCCCAACACGAAGACGAGGACCAACACGACGATGGCGATTAGCAAAATGCTGAGTCCTCTCCTGGGACAACTTCAAATTGTCCACCACCTGACCCCAAATACGATGCAACCTGTCCACCATAGTATTCACTCCAGGACAATCCGAAGATTCCACCTGACCAGATGAAAAACGAGGATGGAACCCCGAATTGCAAAAGAAAGGGGAAACCAAAGTGGCAGAACTGGCCCGATTATTAAGGGCAAACTCTGCCAACGGCAAAAAGGTGACCCAGTCATCCTGATCAGCAGACACAAAACACCTCAAATAAGTCTCCAAGGTCTGATTAGTACGCTCCGTCTGGCCATTCGTCTGAGGATGAAATGCAGACGAAAAAGACAAATCAATGCCCATCCTGGCACAAAACGCCCGCCAAAATCTGGACACAAACTGAGATCCCCTGTCAGAAACTATATTCTCCGGGATACCATGCAACCGAACCACATTCTGAAAAAACAGAGGCACCAACTCAGATGAGGAAGGCAACTTGGGCAAAGGCACCAAATGAACCATCTTAGAAAAACGGTCACACACCACCCAGATGACAGACATTTTCTGAGAAACAGGGAGATCAGAAACAAAATCCATAGAGATGTGTGTCCAAGGCCTCTTAGGAATAGGCAAGGACAACAACAATCCACTAGCCCGAGAACAACAAGGCTTGGCCCGAGCACAAACATCACAAGACTGCACAAAAGTACGCACGTCCCGAGACAGGGAAGGCCACCAGAAGGACCCAGCCACCAAATCCCTGGTACCAAAAATTCCTGGATGACCTGCCAACGCAGAAGAATGAACCTCCGAGATGACTCTACTGGTCCACTCATCCGGCACAAACAATCTACCAGGCGGACAACGATCAGGCCGATCCGCCTGAAACTCTTGTAAAGCACGTCGCAGGTCAGGGGAGACAGCAGACAATATCACCCCATCCTTAAGGATACCCGTAGGTTTGGAATCACCAGGTAAATCAGGTTCAAAACTCCTAGAAAGGGCATCAGCCTTCACATTTTTAGAACCTGGCAGATACGAGACCACAAAATTAAACCGAGAGAAAAACAACGACCAGCGCGCCTGTCTAGGATTCAGACGTCTGGCCGACTCAAGATAAATCAAATTCTTGTGATCAGTCAAGACCACCACCTGATGTCTAGCACCCTCAAGCCAATGACGCCACTCCTCGAATGCCCATTTCATCGCCAAAAGCTCCCGATTACCAACATCATAGTTTCGCTCGGCGGGCGAAAATTTTCGAGAAAAGAACGCACAAGGTCTCATCACTGAACCATCTGAACTTTTCTGTGACAAAACCGCCCCCGCTCGAATCTCGGAAGCATCAACTTCCACCTGAAAAGGAAGTGAAACATCAGGCTGGCGCAACACAGGGGCAGAAGAAAAGCGGCGCTTAAGCTCTCGAAAGGCCTCCAGAGCAGCAGGAGACCAATCGGCAACATCAGCACCTTTTTTAGTCAAATCAGTCAAAGGCTTGACCACGCTAGAAAAACCAGTTATGAATCGACGATAAAAATTAGCAAAGCCCAAAAATTTCTGAAGGCTCTTAAGAGAAGTCGGCTGCGTCCAGTCACAAATTGCCCGAACCTTAACAGGATCCATCTCAATAGAAGAAGGGGAAAAAATGTACCCCAGAAAAGAAATCTTCTGAACCCCAAAAACACACTTTGCACCCTTTACAAACAGAGAATTGGTCCGCAAAACCTGAAAAACCTTCCTAACCTGTTGAACATGAGACTCCCAGTCATCCGAAAAAATCAAAACATCATCCAGATACACAACCATGAATTTATCCAGATATTCACGGAAAATATTGTGCATAAAAGACTGAAAGACCGAAGGGGCATTTGACAAACCAAAAGGCATTACCAAATACTCAAAATGGCCCTCGGGCGTATTAAATGCGGTTTTCCACTCATCCCCCTGCTTAATTCGCACCAAATTATACGCACCGCGAAGATCAATCTTAGAGAACCACTTAGCTCCCTTAATGCGAGCAAATAAATCTGTCAGCAATGGCAAAGGATACTGATATTTGACTGTGATCTTATTTAAGAGTCTATAATCAATACAAGGTCTCAAAGAACCATCTCTTTTGGCTACAAAAAAGAACCCTGCTCCTAAAGGAGACGAAGAAGGACGAATATGTCCTTTTTCCAAGGACTCCCTAATATACTCTCGCATAGCAGCATGTTCAGGTACAGACAGATTGAATAAACGACCCTTAGGAAATTTACTGCCAGGAATCAAATCTATGGCGCAATCACAATCTCTGTGAGGGGGAAGAGAAATAAGAGTAAACTCCTCAAAAACATCACAATAATCAGACAAAAAAGCCGGGATCTCAGAGGGAATAGATGAAGCAATGGAAACCAAAGGCGCGCCCCCATGATTTCCCTGACATCCCCAGCTTAGTACAGACATAGTTTTCCAGTCAAGGACTGGGTTATGGGTTTGCAACCATGGCAATCCCAGCACTAATACATCATGTAGATTAAACAACACAAGGAAGCGAATCACCTCCTGATGGTCTGGAGTCATACGCATAGTCACTTGTGTCCAGTACTGTGGTTTATTACTAGCCAATGGTGTAGAATCAATACCCTTTAAAGGTATAGGGACTTCCAGAGGCTCTAGATCAAACCCACAGCGCCTGGCAAAGGACCAATCCATAAGACTCAAAGCGGCACCAGAATCCACATAAGCATCCGCGACAATAGAAGATAACGAACAAATTAAAGTCACAGACAAAATAAACTTGGACTGCAAAGTGCCAATAGCAGAGGATTTAGCAACTTTGTTTGTTCGTTTTGAGCATGCTGATATAACATGAGTTGAATTCCCACAATAGAAGCACAACTTATTTTTGCGCCTATAATTCTGTCGTTCGCTTCTGGACAGAAAACTATCACATTGCATACTCTCTGGTACCCTCTCAGAAGACACCGCCAAATGGTGCACAGGTTTGCGTTCCCGTAAACGCCGATCAATCTGAATAGCCATCGTCATGGACTCATTCAGACCCGTAGGCGTAGGAAACCCCACCATGACGTCTTTTACGGCATCAGAGAGACCTTCTCTGAAATTTGCCGCCAGAGCGCACTCATTCCACTGAGTAAGCACAGACCATTTTCGAAATTTTTGGCAATATATTTCGGCTTCATCTTGCCCCTGAGAGATGGCTATCAAGGCCTTTTCAGCCTGTATCTCTAAATTAGGTTCCTCATAAAGCAACCCTAAGGCCAGAAAAAACGCATCCACATTGAGCAACGCAGGATCCCCTGGCGCCAATGAAAATGCCCAATTTTGAGGGTCACCCCGCAATAATGAAATCACTATTTTAACCTGCTGTGCAGGATCTCCAGCAGAGTGAGATCTCAGAGAAAGAAACAATTTACAATTGTATTTAAAATTCAGAAAACAAGATCGATCTCCGGAGAAAAACTCTGGTAAAGGAATTTTAGGTTCAGACCGAGGAGCATGTATAACAAAATCTTGTATATTCTGAACTATAGCAGCAAGATTATTCAAATTTGAAGCCAGACTCTGGAGATCCATATTTCAACAGATAAAATCTGAGCCATTCAGGGGTTAAGAGGAGAGGAAAGCAGGAGACTGCAATTAGAGCTGGAGTGCAACTTCAGAGAAAAAAAAAAAAAAATTCCACACAGTTCCTTTTTCTCTCCTGCTTCAGCCCATAGATTAAACATGTAGGCCGGCCATACTGTTATGGTTCCCAATGGCAAGGGAACATCAGAAACATAGAAAAACGGACAAGCTCTCGGGTGATGGAAACTAGAGCTGACCGCGATGCTAAACCTATACACACAACTAATAGTAGCCAGGGAACGTGCCTACGTTTTCGCTAGACGTCTCGCACCAGCCGGAGGACTAACTACCCCTAATAGATGAAACACAGTCCTGGCTTGCCTCCAGAGGAAAATTCCCCACAGGAGATAGTAGCCCCCCGCATATAATAACGGTGAGTTAAGGTGAAAAGACAAACGTAGTATGAAAACAGATTTAGCACAGCGAGGCCCACTAACTAGATAGCAGAAGGATACAATAGTGGACTTCGCAGTCAGCTACAAAACCCTATCAAAAACCATCCTGAAATTACCTTAAACTCATGTGCCAACTCATGGCACCGGAGTGGCAATTTCAGCCCACAAGAGCTTCCAGCTGCAGAGAATCACATAACTGCAAACTGGACAAAACATACAAAAATAGACTAAGGACAGAAATGTCCAACTTAGCTGGTCAGCAGACTGGGAGCAGGTACATGCAACAGAAAGACTCTGGTTACATTGATGGCCGGCATTGGAATGACTGAGGAACAAGGCTAAATAGGAAACTCCCACATCCTGATAGAAACAGGTGAAAAGATCACAAGACACCAGTACCACAAGCGACCACTGGGGGAGCCAAATAACCGAATCACAACACATCTCCTCCTGTATATAGTATATATCTGTATGTCATCTCCTCCTGTATTAGACCTCGTTCTCACGTTATTTGGTCAGTATTTTTACCTCAGTATTTGTAAGCTAAATTGGCAGCCTGATAAATCCCCAGCCAACAGTAAGCCCACCCCCTGGCAGTATATATTAGCTCACACATACACATAATACACTGGTCATGTGACTGACAGCTGCCGGATTCCTATATGGTGCATTTGTTGCTCTTGTAGTTTGTCAGCTTATTAATCAGATTTTTATTTTTGAAGGATAATACCAGACTTGTGTGTGTTTTAGGGCGAGTTTCGTGTGTCAAGTTGTGTGTGTTGAGTTGCGTGTGGCGACATGCATGTAGCGACTTTTGTGAGATGAGTTTTGTGTGACGACATGCGTGTAGCAACTTTTTGTGTGTCGAGTTGCATGTGACAGGTTAGTGTAGCAAGTTGTGTGCAGCAAGTTTTGCGCATGGCGAGTTTTGCGCGTGGCGAGTTTTATGTGTGGTGCCTTTTGAGTATGTGCAAGTTTTGTGTGAGGCAACTTTTGCATGTGTTGCAACTTTTGTGCATGTGGCAATTTTTCCGCGTGTGCAAGTTTTGCGTGTGGCGAGTTTTCCATGAGGTGAGTTTTGCACGTGTGGAGAGTTTTGCATGTGGAGAGTTTTGCGCGTGGTGAGTTTTGAGCGGCGACTTTTGTGTTTCAACTGTTATGTGGCGAGGTTGGTGTATGTGTGGTGAAATGTGCGCTGAGGGTGGTATATGTGTTCGAGCACGTGGTAGTGTGTGGCGCATTTTGTGTGTGTGTTCATATCCCCGTGGTGGTGTGGTGATTATCCCATGTCGGGGCCCCACCTTAGCAACTGTACAGTATATACTCTTTGGCGCCATCGCTCTCATTCTTTAAGCCCCCTTGTTCACATCTGGCAGCTGTTAATTTGCCTCCAACACTTTTCCTTTCATTTTTTCCCCATTATGTAGATAGGGGCAAAATTGTTTGGTGAATTGGAAAGCGCGGGGTTAAAATTTCACCTCACAACATAGCTTTGACGCTCTCAGGGTCCAGACGTGTGACTGTGCAAAATTTTGTGCCTGTAGCTGCGACGCCTCCAACACTTTTCCTTTCACTTTTTCCCCATTATGTAGATAGGGGCAAAATTGTTTGGTGAATTGGAAAGCGCGGGGTTAAAATTTCACCTCACAACATAGCTTTGACGCTCTCGGGGTCCAGACGTGTGACTGTGCAAAATTTTGTGCCTGTAGCTGCGACGCCTCCAACACTTTTCCTTTCACTTTTTCCCCATTATGTAGATAGGGGCAAAATTGTTTGGTGAATTGGAAAGCGCGGGGTTAAAATTTCACCTCACAATATAGCCTATGACGCTCTCGGGGTCCAGACGTGTGACTGTGCAAAATTTTGTGGCTGTAGCTGCGACGGTTCAGATGCCAATCCCGGACATACATACACACATACATACATACACACATTCAGCTTTATATATTAGATGAATAGAGCGGACGACATAGAGAATGAATAGAGTGGAGGACATAGAGAATTAATAGAGCGGAGTATATAGAGAACTAGCTGTACTACCCGGCTTCGCCCAGGGTAATAACTGCTGTTAGCAAAATAGAATGTGTTAACAAAAATTTATTCTACACAAAAAAAAACACAAAACAAATAGATAGAAATGTAATTATTAAAAGGCAAAAACTAAGCTAATAGAAGCATTTTACAACATATATTTCAACACCAGAGATATTCCACACAGATTTAACTAAATTGGCCAAGTAATGTGAAGTAATCTTCTACTACTTATTCGAGAGCCTTTTGATAAACGACATTCTTAGTTTTTCCTTCAGGTGCAAAGACAAACAGCTTTTTGGCTGTTCCAACTCTTGAACAGGCCACATAAAGTTGACCATGAGAAAAGCATGGAGATTGTAAATCTAAGCTAGCTGAAGAGCCCGGCGTTGCCTGGGCATAGTAAATATCTGTGGTTAGTTATAGCACCTCACTTCTCTTATTTTCCCATCACGCCTCTCATTTTCCCCATCACATCTTTCATTTTCCCCCTCACATCTCTCATTTTCTCCCTCACACCTCTCATTTTCCCCCTCACTCCTCTTATTTTCCCCCTCACTCCTCTCATTCCCCCCTAACACTTGTCATTTCGACCTCACATCTGTCATTTTCCGATCACTCCACTATTTTCCCTCACTCCTCTCATTTTGCACTCACACCTTTTCATTTTCACCTCACACCTCTCATTTTCACCTCAGTATATACATGTTTGTCATCTCCCTTATATATAGTATACACCTGTATGTCATCTCCTGTATATAGTATATACCTGTATGTCATCTCCCCTGTATATAGTATATACCTGCTGTGTGTCATCTCCCTTGTATATAGTATATACCTGTATGTCATCTCCTCCTATATATAGTATATACCTGTATGTAATCTCCTCCTGTATATAGTATATACCTGTGTGTCATCTCACCTATATATAGTATATATCTGTGTGTCATCTTCTCCTGTATATAGTATATACCTGTATGTCATCTCCTCCTATACATAGCATATACCTGTATGTCATCTCCTCATGTATATACTATATACCTGTAGGTAATCTGCTCCTGTATATAGTATATACCTGTGTGTCATCTTCTTCTGTATATAGTATACACCTGTATGTCATCTCCTGCTGTATGTAGTATGTACCTGTATGTCATCTCCTCCTCTATATAGTATATACCTGTGTGTCATCTCTCCTGTATATAGTATATATCTGTGTGTCATCTCCTCCTGCATATAGTATATACCTGTGTGTCATCTCCCCTGTAAATAGTATATACCTGTGTGTCATCTCCTCCTGTATATAGTATATATCTGTATGTCATCTCCTCCTGTATTAGACCTCGTTCACACGTTATTTGGTCAGTATTTTTACCTCAGTATTTGTAAGCTAAATTGGCAGCCTGATAAATCCCTAGCCAACAGTAAGCCCACCCCCTGGCAGTATATATTAGCTCACACATACACATAATACACTGGTCATGTGACTGACAGCTGCCGGATTCCTATATGGTACATTTGTTGCTCTTGTAGTTTGTCAGCTTATTAATCAGATTTTTATTTTTGAAGGATAATACCAGACTTGTGTGTGTTTTAGGGCGAGTTTCGTGTGTCAAGTTGTGTGTGTTGAGTTGCGTGTGGCGACATGCATGTAGCGACTTTTTTGAGATGAGTTTTGTGTGGGGACATGCGTGTAGCAACTTTTTGTGTGTCGAGTTGCATGTGACAGGTTAGTGTAGCAAGTTGTGTGCAGCAAGTTTTGCGCATGGCGAGTTTTGCGCGTGGCGAGTTTTATGTGTGGTGCCTTTTGAGTATGTGCAAGTTTTGTGTGAGGCAACTTTTGCATGTGTTGCAACTTTTGTGCATGTGGCAATTTTTCCGCGTGTGCAAGTTTTGCGTGTGGCGAGTTTTCCATGAGGTGAGTTTTGCACGTGTGGAGAGTTTTGCATGTGGAGAGTTTTGCGCGTGGCGAGTTTTGAGCGGCGACTTTTGTGTTTCAACTGTTATGTGGCGAGGTTGGTGTGTGTGGTGAAATGTGCGCTGAGGGTGGTATATGTGTTCGAGCACGTGGTAGTGTGTGGCGCATTTTGTGTGTGTGTTCATATCCCCGTGGTGGTGTGGTGATTATCCCATGTCGGGGCCCCACCTTAGCAACTGTACAGTATATACTCTTTGGCGCCATCGCTCTCATTCTTTAAGTCCCCCTTGTTCACATCTGGCAGCTGTTAATTTGCCTCCAACACTTTTCCTTTCATTTTTTCCCCATTATGTAGATAGGGGCAAAATTGTTTGGTGAATTGGAAAGCATGGGGTTAAAATTTCACCTCACAACATAGCTTTGACGCTCTCAGGGTCCAGACGTGTGACTGTGCAAAATTTTGTGCCTGTAGCTGCGACGCCTCCTACACTTTTCCTTTCACTTTTTCCCCATTATGTAGATAGGGGCAAAATTGTTTGGTGAATTGGAAAGCGCGGGGTTAAAATTTCACCTCACAACATAGCTTTGACGCTCTCGAGGTCCAGACGTGTGACTGTGCAAAATTTTGTGCCTGTAGCTGCGACGCCTCCAACACTTTTTTTTTCACTTTTTCCCCATTATGTAGATAGGGGCAAAATTGTTTGGTGAATTGGAAAGCGCAGGGTTAAAATTTCACCTCACAATATAGCCTATGACGCTCTCGGGGTCCAGACGTGTGACTGTGCAAAATTTTGTGGCTGTAGCTGCGACAGTTCAGATGCCAATCCTGGACATACATACACACATACATACATACACACATTCAGCTTTATATATTAGACTAGCTGTACTACCCGGCTTCGCCCGGGGTAATAACTGCTGTTAGCAAAATAGAATGTGTTAACAAAAATTTATTCTGCACAAAAAAAAACACAAAACAAATAGATAGAAATGTAATTATTAAAAGGCAAAAACTAAGCTAATAGAAGCATTTTACAACATATATTTCAACACCAGAGATATTCCACACAGATTTAACTAAATTGGCCAAGTAATGTGAAGTAATCTTCTACTACTTATTCGAGAGCCTTTTGATAAACGACATTCTTAGTTTTTCCTTCAGGTGCAAAGACAAACAGATTTTTGGCTGTTCCAACTCTTGAACAGGCCACATAAATTTCACCATGAGAAAAGCATGGAGATTGTAAATCTAAGCTAGCTGAAGAGCCTGGCGTTGCCTGGGCATAGTAAATATCTGTGGTTAGTTATAGCACCTCACTTCTCTTATTTTCCCATCACGCCATTCATTTTCCCCATCACATCTTTCATTTTCCCCCTCACATCTCTCATTTTCTCCCTCACACCTCTCATTTTCCCCCTCACTCCTCTTATTTTCCCCCTCACTCCTCTCATTCCCCCCTAACACTTGTCATTTCGACTCACATCTGTCATTTTCCGATCACTCCACTATTTTCCCTCACTCCTCTCATTTTGCACTCACACCTTTTCATTTTCACCTCACACCTCTCATTTTCACCTCAGTATATACATGTTTGTCATCTCCCTTATATATAGTATACACCTGTATGTCCTCTCCTGTATATAGTATATACCTGTATGTCATCTCCCCTGTATATAGTATATACCTGCTGTGTGTCATCTCCCCTGTATATAGTATATACCTGTATGTCATCTCCTCCTATATATAGTATATACCTGTATGTAATCTCCTGTATATAGTATATACCTGTGTGTCATCTCACCTATATATAGTATATATCTGTGTGTCATCTCCTCCTGTATATAGTATATACCTGTATGTCATCTCCTCCTATACATAGCATATACCTGTATGTCATCTCCTCATGTATATACTATATACCTGTAGGTAATCTGCTCCTGTATATAGTATATACCTGTGTGTCATCTCCTTCTGTATATAGTATATACCTGTATGTCATCTCCTGCTGTATGTAGTATGTACCTGTATGTCATCTCCTCCTCTATATAGTATATACCTGTGTGTCATCTCTCCTGTATATAGTATATATCTGTGTGTCATCTCCTCCTGCATATAGTATATACCTGTGTGTCATCTCCCCTGTAAATAGTATATACCTGTGTGTCATCTCCTCCTGTATATAGTATATATCTGTATGTCATCTCCTCCTGTATTAGACCTCGTTCACACGTTATTTGGTCAGTATTTTTACCTCAGTATTTGTAAGCTAAATTGGCAGCCTGATAAATCCCCAGCCAACAGTAAGCCCACCCCCTGGCAGTATATATTAGCTCACACATACACATAATACACTGGTCATGTGACTGACAGCTGCCGGATTCCTATATGGTACATTTGTTGCTCTTGTAGTTTGTCAGCTTATTAATCAGATTTTTATTTTTGAAGGATAATACCAGACTTGTGTGTGTTTTAGGGCGAGTTTCGTGTGTCAAGTTGTGTGTGTTGAGTTGCGTGTGGCGACATGCATGTAGCGACTTTTGTGAGATGAGTTTTGTGTGGCGACATGCGTGTAGCAACTTTTTGTGTGTCGAGTTGCATGTGACAGGTTAGTGTAGCAAGTTGTGTGCAGCAAGTTTTGCGCATGGCGAGTTTTGCACGTGGCGAGTTTTATGTGTGGTGCCTTTTGAGTATGTGCAAGTTTTGTGTGAGGCAACTTTTGCATGTGTTGCAACTTTTGTGCATGTGGCAATTTTTCCGCGTGTGCAAGTTTTGCGAGTGGCGAGTTTTCCATGAGGTGAGTTTTGCACGTGTGGAGAGTTTTGCATGTGGAGAGTTTTGCGCGTGGCGAGTTTTGAGCGGCGACTTTTGTGTTTCAACTGTTATGTGGCGAGGTTGGTGTATGTGTGGTGAAATGTGCGCTGAGGGTGGTATATGTGTTTGAGCACGTGGTAGTGTGTGGCGCATTTTGTGTGTGTGTTCATATCCCCGTGGTGGTGTGGTGATTATCCCATGTCGGGGCCCCACCTTAGCAACTGTACAGTATATATGCAGCGCCCCCACTGTCGCAGGGCCGAGGGGTACCCGGTACCGGGCCTCTGAGTCTCTGCTCTGGGGTTGTCACGGTGGCTAGACCCGGTCCGTGACCCTGCTGAGGGGCGCACAATGAAAGGTGGTGGAATGGTGCTGATGTTAGGGTGCGGTGTAGTGCCCGTCGCAGTCAATAATGAGGACACCAGGTTGCAGTCTCTTTACCTCTTTACTGAAGGCTTCTGAGTCCTCAATCCGGAATACGGTTAACAGGGCTGCGCAAGTCCGGCCGGTCCGATGGCACCTCCAGAGTTCCCTTTGCAGGTGGAAATCTGTGCCTACCTTCCTGCGCTTGTGTTGTGGTCCTCCCCTGCTGTCCTTACGGGATAGTACCCCACAACTGTTGTGTCTGTTACTCGCGTTCCCTCACAACTCGTTCCTGATGTTCTCCCTCTACGTCCCCCTGATCTTACAGTTAGGACGCACCCGTATGACAGGGAGGCTCGGAGCTCTTCCGGGACTCCAGCGTCGCCCCACTCCTGTTGTTACCCGCCTGTGTCTTCCTGGGTCTGGGTGAGACAGCCCGCCTGTAGCTGACTGTCCTGCCGTAGGTTTGAAGTTTGGCTTGGAGCTCTATACTTCCTCGGCGTTCCGGCCACCGATTATGCGCCTCAATAGGATGTTGCCTCGTCTTACAGTACGACTCCTACTGGTATTCTCCTTCTTGCGTTGATCTCGTTTCTCACTCAGCACAATAAACCTCGCTTCTTGTCCTTTCTTGGGATACCGCTGCTATATCGTGCAGGCGCGGTCCCGTAACGTTCTCTCTGTTTGCCAGGCCTCTGTCAGGTTCCCACCCCTGACAGGGACCTCTCTGAATCTTCCCCTTCAACACCCTCTGCCACAAGGTGTTGCCTGGTTCCAACCCAGTCAGCTTTCTCTCTAACTTCCTGCCTAACCCCCAGTTTTACCAGATTGTGAGGAGTGGCCTAATAAATAGAACCCTTAGCTCCCCCTGGAGGCCAGACTGTGAAATGTATTGGTGTCTGTGATACCTGGTCAGATGAACTCCTTCAGTGCCATCAGACGTACCATAGCCCCCCTTAGCGGCGGAGCCACAGTACTGCAACGACCAGGACTCTGGGGCGCTGCACTCCCCCCCGGTTAAATCCAGTACTCCTGGACTGGGAAGAAAACAACAATACGTGTCAGCAAAAAGACATACAATTTTGAAAATGCAAGTACAAGTAAACTTTTTAACAGAGCTTCCCTTTATGGGAGGTGAGGACACTTGAACGTTACAAACATGGTTAAATACTTTAAATAACAGACTATAAATAACTTTTCTTACCCAACCGGGTATTCTACTAAGTGCAAAATCTTTGAACAATAATTTAACTTTGCCTTTAAGGACGTACTCGCTAAATCCACTAAAGACCTTCTTATAACACATTATAAGGCTACGTAACGTTTTTGCATTCTCCTACTTTACGTCTGCAGGACCGCCTGTCCTAACTGCTCCAGACCTACTGCCTCTCCTTTCTGTACAGGACCGCCCCTTTCCGCCCGGGCCTACTGTCCTTCCACTACTATACACAGTATAGAACATATCATTTTTCTTTCAGTTCAAGATCACTGAGCCATCTCTGTATGGCTCCTAGGAGGACTCACTAACTTACCCCGTACGGGTTCACTTCCTGTCCTCGTTCTTCTATCAACATCATTAAACATTTCTTACAATCAACTAGTTAGTTACATTCAACTTTCACATATCAGCATTAGTACTTTCTCTTTTAGAGTATCATCATTCTCTAAGTACTATCAATGAACATCCCCTTTAAGAGGGGACCAAGTCTCTATGAGGTAGTGCAACTTCTCAAGCTGCAAGTCTGTTCGCAATAAGGACTCCAGTAATGTTTTCAAAAACAGTATCTTCGCAAAGTGTCATTTCTTTATGTAAAACCAGTAGAGAGCACCTTTAAGAAGGTGCAAACTATTTACAACATCAGTTTTTGAATCATTCACCGTCCATGATTCGGCAGTCCTTTGATAACTGTGCAAAGTAGAAAACAAACAAAAACAATAGGGATCCCGGGTCAACAAAGGGATCCCTTTAAGAATAACCCTAGATGGGTTTTAGCAGCAAAACAGTAAAAACAATTAACTATGTACATCAATAAAGCATTTTTGCTTACTTAATCTTCTTGTAGTGTAGGATAGTTACTTGAACCACTCAGGAGGCAGCACCGGCGGAGGCAACCCCCTGGGGTATTGCGCACCGCCTGGTACTGCATAAGGGGACGTGTTGTCCCATCTGGGGGTCTGCGTACCCACTGTCTTCAGTTCTGGAGCAGCACGAGCACCACCCACCTGAAGAGGTGCCTCCTTGGCCACGAGGGTGGTTGAGGTGACAATGCTGCATGTCGTGGTCTTGACCATAGTGCACGTTGGGGTGACCTCGGTGGTCCTGGTAACAATCATGGGCTGACCACAAGGGGGCACCTTCGCTACAGGGGTCAGCTTCACTGGCACCTTAATCGGGGGTATCACAGGGTTCTGCCTCTTGCGGACATTCAGGGCAAACCACCCCTTTTCCCCAAAGTGCCTAGTGTACGAGACTTCGTCCCCCAGGTAGAGATCCCGGTCTGGGTGGCCCTCTCTGAGATGCGACTCCACGTCCCTTCGGTTGACAAACACCTCCACATACAGGCCCGGCTCTTTAATGAAGCCCCAGCCTCCGCGGAGCTTGAAGGTGGTGATGGTGCCCTGCCTGCGCGGGGCCTGGTGAGCGGCAGGGTCCTTGCGGGCCCGGTCCTTGACCGCCAGGTCTTTTTGATGGTGGGCCTCCAACCCGGCCTGGTACGCCTCTTCCTTCTCCTCCCACTGCTGTTCCAGCTGGGCCTGGTATTCCTCCCAGCTCAGGGCCTGCACCATCTCCCCTTCCTGTGTCTTCACCCCGGGGAACCCCATGAGGTTGGATCCTGGGTTCACCCAGCGGCATACTGTGCGCTCTGCATGGGCTTCACACAGCAGGGTAGTTGGCGGAATCGGGGCTTTCAGGAGGTGCTCCATACCCGTCTTCTCCTCCCATGGTAACAGGCGCTGGCGTCTATGGGTCCCAGGGAGAGGGGGTGCTGCAACGGGGCCTACTAACAAGCCCTCTGCCAGTGGGACGGGGTCGGCGGACTCACCGGTCAATGCAGGCTCTTCCTCTGCGGCGGGTTCCGCTGGCGGTGTCGGCGAGGGCCTCAGCAGCAACTCCGTTAGTGGTACAAGATCCGATGCCAGAGAGCTTTCTTCCGGCGCTACCTGGTGCGGAGCCTGGGCCTTCACATTCAGCTGAAGGAGCTGGTGGATCAAGTCTCCCATCTCAGCCTGCAAGAAATCAGCGCTGTCCGTGGAGAATTGGCTGCGGTGCTCGTCCGGGTAGTTGGGGGAGTCTTCTGCTTCCACCCCGTGTTCGGGTTCCGAGCTGCTGGCCATGGCGTCCTCCACGTGGGTCGCTTCCTGATCCTTTTCCCGCTCTCTCCTTCGTGGGCGGTTTCGTTTCCTCTGCCTCCGCCCACCATTGAGAATCAGGAGGCGGATCTCGGCTGCTGACGGACACGTCCTCACGGTGCAGAAATATTTAGACTGGGCGGCCATTGTCTTTCGCGCTCTCCAGCCGGTCCACGCCTACTCCACGCCCCTCTTCTTCTCCTGCGCTCTCCTCAGCGCTGTAATGGCGGCGGATTTTGGTGGCAAGTGGCACAGCACAGTCTTTGCAATAAGTCACAGTCGAAGTATAATAAATCACAGTTCCAAGGCACACATGACCCGATTCTTCAGGCTTAAGTAGATCCTGTTCGTGACGCCAAAATTGCAGCGCCCCCACTGTCGCAGGGCCGAGGGGTACCCGGTACCGGGCCTCTGAGTCTCTGCTCTGGGGTTGTCACGGTGGCTAGACCCGGTCCGTGACCCTGCTGAGGGGCGCACAATGAAAGGTGGTGGAATGGTGCTGATGTTAGGGTGCGGTGTAGTGCCGGTCACAGTCAATAACGAGGACACCAGGTTGCAGTCTCTTTACCTCTTTACTGAAGGCTTCTGAGTCCTCAATCCGGAATACGGTTAACAGGGCTGCGCAAGTCCGGCCGGTCCGATGGCACCTCCAGAGTTCCCTTTGCAGGTGGAAATCTGTGCCTACCTTCCTGCGCTTGTGTTGTGGTCCTCCCCTGCTGTGCTTACGGGATAGTACCCCACAACTGTTTTGTCTGTTTCTCGCGTTCCCTCACAACTCGTTCCTGATGTTCTCCCTCTACGTCCCCCTGATCTTACGGTTAGGACGCACCCGTATGACGGGGAGGCTCGGAGCTCTTCCGGGACTCCAGCGTCGCCCCACTCCTGTTGTTACCCCCCTGTGTCTTCCTGGGTCTGGGTGAGACAGCCCGCCTGTAACTGACTGTCCTGCCATAGGTTTGAAGTTTGGCTTGGAGCTCTATACTTCCTCGGCGTTCCGGCCACCGGTTATGCGCCTCAATAGGATGTTGCCTCGTCTTACAGCACGACTCCTACTGGTATTCTCCTTGTTGCGTTGATCTCGTTTCTCACTCAGCACAATAAACCTCGCTTCTTGTCCTTTCTTGGGATACCGCCGCTATATCGTGCAGGCGCGGTCCCGTAACGTTCTCTCTGTTTGCCAGGCCTCTGTCAGGTTCCCACCCTTGACAGGGACCTCTCTGAATCTTCCCCTACAACACCCTCTGCCACAAGGTGTTGCCTGGTTCCAACCCAGTCAGCTTTCTCTCTAACTTCCTGCCTAACCCCCAGTTTTACCAGATTGTGAGGAGTGGCCTAATAAATAGAACCCTTAGCTCCCCCTGGAGGCCAAACTGTGAAATGTATTGGTGTCTGTGATACCTGGTCAGATGAACTCCTTCAGTGCCATCAGACGTACCATAGCCCCCCTTAGCGGCGGAGCCACAGTACTGCAACGACCAGGACTCTGGGGCGCTGCATATACTCTTTGGCGCCATCGCTCTCATTCTTTAAGTCCCCCTTGTTCACATCTGGCAGCTGTTAATTTGCCTCCAACACTTTTCCTTTCATTTTTTCCCCATTATGTAGATAGGGGCAAAATTGTTTGGTGAATTGGAAAGCGCGGGGTTAAAATTTCACCTCACAACATAGCTTTGACGCTCTCGGGGTCCAGACGTGTGACTGTGCAAAATTTTGTGCCTGTAGCTGCGACGCCTCCAACACTTTTCCTTTCACTTTTTCCCCATTATGTAGATAGGGGCAAAATTGTTTGGTGAATTGGAAAGCGCGGGGTTAAAATTTCACCTCACAACATAGCTTTGACGCTCTCGGGGTCCAGACATGTGACTGTGCAAAATTTTGTGGCTGTAGCTGCGACGGTTCAGATGCCAATCCCGGACATACATACACACATACATACATACACACATTCAGCTTTATATATTAGATAACCAACCCATTTTTTCTGGTGAGCCATGGCTCAAATGCAGGCCTTTGCCCAAATGGTTCAGACCCTCACCGACGAGTTTAAGGTGCTGCGTGGTGAGGTGGTGCAACAGCTGCAGCAGTTGTTGGGGTTCTGGGTCTCAGCTCAGGTACAGGCTCAACCAGAACCCAAGATATCTCTCCCTGACAGGTTCTCTGGAGGGAGAGATACATTTTTGTTTTTTAAGGAGGCCTGTAAGCTATACTTCAGGCTCCGCCCTCGTCAGGAGTGAGGAACAACGGGTGGGAATCATCGTTTCCCTTCTTAAGGGTGATCCCCAATCCTGGGCATTCTCCCTGCCGACCGGTTCACCATCTCTACTGTTGGTGGACGAGTTTTTTACGGCTCTGGTGTATGGTGATCCTGATGGCTTCTCCCTGGCAGAATACCGACTCCGTAAGATCAAGCTGGAGGGCCGGCCGGCTGAGGAGTATTGTTCAGAGTTCAGGAGGTGGGCCACAGATACACAGTGGAATGACCCTGGCCTTAGGAGCCATTTTGTGCAGGGTCTGTCCCCAAGGTTGCAAGATACTCTGGTGCAGTACGCCGCCCCCAGGTCATTGGAGGCCACCATGTCCCTTGCCATCTGAGTGGATAGACGCTTGAGGGAGAGGCATACTCCAAATGTGTTTCCTGTAGTCCTTCCTAGGGAGGTGGAGACACTTGAGCAGGCGGACGAACCCATGCAGGTGGGAGGAGTTGGTTCCCAAACGCGGTTGCCTGCGGTTCGCCGTGGAGTGGGGGCATGTTTTTTTCTGTGGGCAGACAGATCATTTTATCACTGTCTGCCCAGCACGTGCCAAAGTACCTGCACCATCTAAAGAGCCGCATCCCCCTGGTCGTGTGGAGGGAGGAGACCGGGGTGTGCATATTTCCTCCATTTTTTCATCTCAGTGTACCTTACCTGCTGAGGTGGTTATTGGTGGGGTAAATGAGAATATTCCAGTGCTTGTGGACAGTGGAGCAGGAGTCAATTTGGTGGATGCTCATTTTGTCCTGACCCATGGCCTGATGAGTAGGACGCTAGTGAGACCCTTAAGCGTCCAGGCCATTGACTCTGCTCCGCTCAGCTAGGGGAGCATTACGCAAGTCGTAGACAACATAAATCTGCGTATAGGGGCTTGTCATGATGAGTCTTTATCATGCTAAGTCTTGGAAGGCATACCAAGTCCCATGGATTTAGGACTCCCTTGGTTGAAAAGACATAACCCGGTCATAGACTGGCGGTCCAGGGAAGTAGTCAGCTGGGGTCAGTCATGTAAGGGCTGCTGCCTGGGAGCTACAATCTCAGCCATTCTTCTACAACCTACCCCTTCTTCTCCAGTGGGGGCAGCAGAGTTGCTGCCAGGGAGTAGGGGAAAGACTTTACCCTCACTACATGTTAACCCCGTGGGTCAGAGCCCTCTTAGGAGGAGGGGTCAGTGGAGGGTGGTGGTTCCCTCGGTGCGTAGTGGGGGTGTGAGTTTGGTGACACAGGGGGACGCCTCTGCTGTCAGTGCTGTAAAGAGTTCATCGTCTTGTGGCAGATGCATGCATGAAAATAAACATTCAGGTCCGGACCTGTGTGTGAATGAGTACTTATGGGTGATTGGGCCATATTGGGTGTCGGCCATTCTCAGCCCGGGAACTTTTCAGTTGGAGTTACCCCCAGTTATGCATGTACACAACTCATTCCCCAGGT
The DNA here is from genome assembly GCF_051348905.1 of Ranitomeya variabilis. Lineage (NCBI taxonomy): Eukaryota > Metazoa > Chordata > Amphibia > Anura > Dendrobatidae > Ranitomeya > Ranitomeya variabilis. The sequence continues at coordinate 113,004,916 of NC_135232.1, forward strand.
CAGCGCTCTGGAGATTTGTGGCACCTCCGGAGCCTACGTTGTTGCCATTTTCATCAGGCTGCGTTTGCAATAAACCTGAGAGTCAGGTGACTGCTGAGGTGAACTCTGGTGGATTGAGACGTCCTCACCGTAGGTTGTTATCTGGTGAGGTCCGTTGTTGAGTGTCCAGAGGCCCCTCATTGAAAGAGGGGTACTGTCACGATCCATGTTTGGATCTGTGGCAGATCTGGTTTCCCTCTGATTTAAAACCTTTTTTCCTTTCTGGTCATCGGGGGTTAATGCAGTCCCCCCCCCGGTGGCCGCTGGTGTTATTGCATGGCATTGCTGCTGGGTCAGCTGATGTTGGTGGTGACCACTCTCACTATCCTTCATAAGGTCACCTGATGCACCAGCTGACTGTTGGTTATACAGGTCCTTCTGGATATCAACCAAGCAGGTGGAAGGAGTTTTCTGAGTGCAGTGGTTCTTCTGCTGAATATTCATACCTGGTGCATTACTCTGCTGTACTGTGCATTGCAGCAGAGAAAGCTAAGTGTTGTTTGCTTATACCTTGTTTGTCTAAACTTTCCCTTTGTGTTTTATTAGTGCAGTGGTGAGACCAGAGCTCTCACTAGCCAATTCCCTACCCAGGGATAGGTGCAGGGCGAGCGAGGGCTAAAGTATCCTGCTCGGCGACAGGTTGAAAGAACCTGTATAGGGATGTCAGGAAGATTAGGGCACATCCTTAGGAGAGTGCTGGAGGTGTCCATTTCCCCGTTCCCTATCGCAGGGCCCACTGTTGTTACTGTGTTCCCTTGTGAATTCTGCTGTTTTGTGACCAACCACCCGTTGGGTCGTGTCATGCTTGGATAGTCATTTCATGACAGGTACAGAGGACACTGAAGAGATTGTTCATCCCCAACATCACTAGGATGAAATGGAAGCAAATTAGATGAACCTAAACCATGTCATTGGAGAGAGACCTGGTGAGTCTCACTATGGGTGTGTAGAGCTATGAATTTTTGAGGGTACCCTTCTTAAAAAAAGACATACTTCTGGAGGTGATGTATGGCATTGATTTTGGAAAAACACTCATTGGTAGTAGGCTGTGTGGAATCCTCCTACTGAAAGGCAATCACGTTTTATTTGCTTAATATAACTAACTAATATTAGTTTTAGAATGAACAATGTGTGACTCTCTACTATAGTTAGTTCAGATGCATAATCCAGCAGCTAAAAAATCAGATCTCAAGAAACATTAGAGTCATATAGAGAGTTTATCCTATCTATAACTTCCTTCCAGAAGGATCTGGAATGCATTCTTCCCATTACAGAGGTCTCAAAAATATTACCGGTGTGTTGGCAGGACATACGGTAAGTCCATATTTTTCTTATGAAATCATTGCTTACTCAGTAAATCAGTTAGACCACATGGTATCAGCAGGGGGGTCTTCCTGTAGGAGCTTGATGCTAGCTAGCTGGTGGGGGTGGGAATTTATTCTCTGAAGCTGAGCCAGGTGTCCTGTTACAGCTGCACAAAGGAAGGGTTTTTTTTTTAATGCCATGCCAAATAGGATACAAATGATTGACATGAAATTATGTCTCCAATATTCTTTACACCCACTGTATGTCATCTTTTGAGAAGACTATCATGCTAAGTTACCATATGGAAATAACACACAGGTAAAGTTATTCTACTTTGCATATTCCCGCTACCAATGCGGCTTCAGCAGGAGCAGGTGCACCTTAGATTAGGTGGAAAAAGAAAAAAAAAAAAAGAGCATGAACCGCACATCCCAAAATCATACGTTGATCTAAAGCCGCTAGGCAAAAAATTATATACTGAACATGAGGTTTTCAGTTTAACATTCTGATCAGACTGTATGAAGCCCACTGCCACTTCACGGCAAACCTCGTAGTGGGTCCTAACGCCCTAACGGAGCGGAGCCGTGCGGCGACCACCGCCGCAGCGGCCATGCACCAGCAGGGCGGACGGCCTGTTGCCCCACGGCTCCGCTCCGTTAGGGCGTTAGGACCCACTACGAGGTTTGCCGTGAAGGGGCAGTGGGCTTCATACAGTCTGATCAGAATGTTAAACTGAAAACCTCATGTTCAGTATTTAAATTTTTGCCTAGCGGCTTTAGATCAACGTATGATTTTGGGATGTGCGGTTCATGCTCTTTTTTTTTTTTTTTCTTTTTGCACATAGCATGTACTTGTCTCTTTTTTTGGACCAGCACTCCTCCCATTTGGCTCAGGTGATTTTAATTAGCAGGAGACTGCAAAGTAAGGGGTCTAGCCCATTTTGGCTCTCACTGAAGAGCTGGAGGAAGGTGAGTTGAAATGCTCCCTTCATTTTGGTGCTGGTGCTGTGTGGCGGCCATTGTTGCTGTGGCTTTGTGCTGGTGGGGCGGCGCGGTCTGGAGTCATGGGGGCTCAGTCTCGCAGCATGGGTGCTGTGGGGCAACAGGCCGTCCGCCCTGCTGGTGCATGGCCGCTGCGGCGGTGGTCGCCGCACGGCTCCGCTCCGTTAGGGCGTTAGGACCCACTACGAGGTTTGCCGTGAAGGGGCAGTGGGCTTCATACAGTCTGATCAGAATGTTAAACTGAAAACCTCATGTTCAGTATTTAAATTTTTGCCTAGCGGCTTTAGATCAACGTATGATTTTGGGATGTGCGGTTCATGCTCTTTTTTTTTTTTTTTTCTTTTTGCACATAGCATGTACTTGTCTCTTTTTTTGGACCAGCACTCCTCCCATTTGGCTCAGGTGATTTTAATTAGCAGGAGACTGCAAAGTAAGGGGTCTAGCCCATTTTGGCTCTCACTGAAGAGCTGGAGGAAGGTGAGTTGAAATGCTCCCTTCATTTTGGTGCTGGTGCTGTGTGGCGGCCATTGTTGCTGTGGCTTTGTGCTGGTGGGGCGGCGCGGTCTGGAGTCATGGGGGCTCAGTCTCGCAGCATGGGTGCTGTGGGGCAACAGGCCGTCCGCCCTGCTGGTGCATGGCCGCTGCGGCGGTGGTCGCCGCACGGCTCCGCTCCGTTAGGGCGTTAGGACCCACTACGAGGTTTGCCGTGAAGGGGCAGTGGGCTTCATACAGTCTGATCAGAATGTTAAACTGAAAACCTCATGTTCAGTATTTAAATTTTTGCCTAGCGGCTTTAGATCAACGTATGATTTTGGGATGTGCGGTTCATGCTCTTTTTTTTTTTTTTCTTTTTGCACATAGCATGTACTTGTCTCTTTTTTTGGACCAGCACTCCTCCCATTTGGCTCAGGTGATTTTAATTAGCAGGAGACTGCAAAGTAAGGGGTCTAGCCCATTTTGGCTCTCACTGAAGAGCTGGAGGAAGGTGAGTTGAAATGCTCCCTTCATTTTGGTGCTGGTGCTGTGTGGCGGCCATTGTTGCTGTGGCTTTGTGCTGGTGGGGCGGCGCGGTCTGGAGTCATGGGGGCTCAGTCTTGCAGCATGGGTGCTGTGGGGCAACAGGCCGTCCGCCCTGCTGGTGCATGGCCGCTGCGGCGGTGGTCGCCGCACGGCTCCGCTCCGTTAGGGCGTTAGGACCCACTACGAGGTTTGCCGTGAAGGGGCAGTGGGCTTCATACAGTCTGATCAGAATGTTAAACTGAAAACCTCATGTTCAGTATTTAAATTTTTGCCTAGCGGCTTTAGATCAACGTATGATTTTGGGATGTGCGGTTCATGCTCTTTTTTTTTTTTTTTTTTTTCTTTTTGCACATAGCATGTACTTGTCTCTTTTTTTGGACCAGCACTCCTCCCATTTGGCTCAGGTGATTTTAATTAGCAGGAGACTGCAAAGTAAGGGGTCTAGCCCATTTTGGCTCTCACTGAAGAGCTGGAGGAAGGTGAGTTGAAATGCTCCCTTCATTTTGGTGCTGGTGCTGTGTGGCGGCCATTGTTGCTGTGGCTTTGTGCTGGTGGGGCGGCGCGGTCTGGAGTCATGGGGGCTCAGTCTCGCAGCATGGGTGCTGTGGGGCAACAGGCCGTCCGCCCTGCTGGTGCATGGCCGCTGCGGCGGTGGTCGCCGCACGGCTCCGCTCCGTTAGGGCGTTAGGACCCACTACGAGGTTTGCCGTGAAGGGGCAGTGGGCTTCATACAGTCTGATCAGAATGTTAAACTGAAAACCTCATGTTCAGTATTTAAATTTTTGCCTAGCGGCTTTAGATCAACGTATGATTTTGGGATGTGCGGTTCATGCTCTTTTTTTTTTTTTTTTTTTTTTTTTTCTTTTTGCACTTAGATTAGGTGGACCTAGGTCCTATACAGACTAGGTCGGTTTCTCTTACATTGTAGCCATTTTTGTGATTTTTAACTGTTTTTGTGGCTTGTCTTGTTATTGATATAATAAAATTATTTTAAGGTTATCACTAGTATATACCTATCTTTTTCTTTTATTAATATGATATATTATAAACAGCATAAGCAGGACATAGTTGTAGATATCGAAAGAGGCAATTATGAGAGATGTCTAATTCCTGTTGTAATGTTTCAAAGATTTTACAGAGGTCATACCGAAATAACTGTTAGAGCTTATAGTTGTTTAGTTGGCCCAGCTCAAAACCTACGAGTTTATCTAATTTTAAATATATGTAATTTCCCCAGATGGGACAAATTCATAGTAACTCCTCCTATCTTCTTAGCATTATACCAGACCTTAAATTGCATTTTAGAGTAGGAGGCTGGGGGAATAAGTGTCCAAGTCTACCTCCCTCAAGAGACTTAAGGAGATCTAGCCTTTTCAGAAAATACCTACAAATCCTAGCTGATAGGAACAGCAGGTCCAAAGCCACCATATATTGTAACTGAGTAGATAAAAAATATATGAGTGAGTCAGACTGCATATCCTCCATTCTTCTTAGGCATGTGAAGAGTCTCCAGCCTAATTCTCCGAGTACTTTTTTATCCAAAAGAGGTCTCGGAAGAAACTTCACTTTGTAAAACAGATGAAAAGAAAGTCACACAGGTTAGTTGTGTAAAATATACTGATGAAAGTAAACCAATGAAGGAGTGATGTTATTTTTTTCAAATTCTGACACCCATTCACTATTTTGATGAAACAATCGTAAATTGCCCAGTTATGACGTAAGCATTAGATGGCTGGAGTCTGCAGTCATCAGTGAGAATCTTGGTCATATCTTTTCCTAAGGAATTTGGCCACACGTCCTCTCATGTCATAGTCCAACAACAAAAAATAACAGTACCATACATTTTTCTATCCCCTAAAAAAGTATATTACCCCTATAAAATCGTGCCCGTTAAGCATAATGGCCCTGCATAACGCCAGTTCTATATAGTATCTCAACATATAATCCCATTCGAATGCTTCTTTACAGTGCACATACATCCCAGGTCTGATATCTACTTGAAAGGCCTGGCTTCTGCAGAATAAGGCAGGTAGCACAATTATGTTATTACACTTCCTAGGTCAAAGCACGGCCTTGAAGACTATGTTGGAGAACTTGTCTCCTGTGCAGATACGATTAAAGTTAGGGAGAATTGGGACAGGATCACAGAAATATTTTTTTTACTTATTCCAACTGAAAAATAATTACACATTCTTCTGGAGATGTTTAATATGTGATAATTGTATGCGGACGACACTCAGATCTACCTCTGTTGCCCAAATGTCACCTCTCTGCTGTCCAGAATCCCGGAGTGTCTATCAGCCATATTCTCCTTCTTCACCTCTCGCTTCCTAAAACTCAATGTAGACAAAACCGAACTCATCATCTTTCCTCCATCTTGCGTATCTCCCCTACCCGACCTATCTATTATGGTAAACGGCATCACGCTCTCTCCTGCACCTGAAATCCGCTGCCTCGGAGTAACTCTCGATTCTGCCCTGTCCTTCAAACCGCACATCCAAACTCTTGCCACCTCCTGTCGCCTCCAACTCAAAAATATTTCCAGAATCCGTCCCTTCCTCAGCCCTCAATCTACTAAGACTCTTGTGCATACCCTCATCATCTCCCGCATTGATTACTGCAACACCCGCTAACTCTCTTGCACCCCTCCAGTCTATCCTCAATTCTGCTGCCCGACTAATCCACCTCTCTCCTCGCTACTCCCCTGTTTCTCCCCTCTGCAGATCCCTCCACTGGCTCCCAATTCCCCAACGAATCCAGTTCAAACTACTAACATTGACCTACAACACCATCCACAACCTGTCCCCTCCCTATATCTCTGAACTAGTCTCCCAATATCTTCCCTCACGTAATCTTCGATCCTCCCAAGACTTCCTACTCTCCTCCACACTTATTCGTTCCTCACACAACTGCCTCCAAGATTTCTCCCAAATATCCCCCATCCTCTGGAATGCCACGCCTCAACACGTCCGATCATCCACCACCCTTAGATCCTTCAGATGGAACCTGAAAACCATCTCTTCAGGAAAGCTTACAGCCTACAATAACCATTCTGCCACCTCACCATTCTGTAGCCTTTTAATTTTTTTTTTAATTTGAGCATCACACAGCCAAAAAATAAGTACACCGGCCTCCAATGCCCAAACTTGGAGCACAGAGATATATGATGGCTGTAACGGAGATACCACACTGGCAAATCTGTGGCCTTTCAAATTTTTTTTATGCGAAATAGCGCTGTATAGAATTTGAGTATCATACAGCCAAAAAATAAGTACACCGGCCTCCAATGACCAAACTCATCAGAGCTGCCGCCTCACCACCACCAGAGCTGCCACCTCACCACCATGAGAGCTGCTGCACCCCCGACCTTCTGTCTCTTCCTCATTATCCCGTAGAATGTAAGTCCGCAAGGACAGGGTCCTCTCCCCTCTGTACCAGAATGTCATCATAAATTTGTTTACTGTAAATGATATCTATAACTTTGTATGTAACCCCTTTCTCATGTACAGCACCACGGAATTAATGGTTCTATATAAATAATAATAATAAATAATAATTGACCAATCTCTTTAACTGAAGTGAAATATGTTCTAAGAATCTGCCTTATCCAATACATTAGTAAATAATTATGATAATCTTTGTTTCCTTTTAAATCCTATTGTCGTAATGATATATAGTCATCAAATACATACAAGGACTCCACTTGTGCTGCACTTAAAATAGTAACGAAACTCCAAGCCCATTGTCATCGTGGACTGCACTGAGGTATTACCGAAACATTATCTAGAGATTAAAATCTTGCCAGACAGGTTGTCATATTGATAGCTTTTTTGCGTTGGTCACTGAATGATCACAATGCAGAGGTGTGCTTACAGTAGTCGTACAAGTCCGGACGCACACTCTGGTGCCAGTACTGTCTGGGTTAGACACTCAATCTTCTTCATTCCCATAAAACAAACCTATGAAAGTTCGCTTTATTAAAAAACGCAATAAATTGTAAGATGGTTGAAAAAGTGTCAGTAATCCCTTTAACTTAATCCCTTTAACTACAATGTTTCCATGAGTTGGGTCGGATCACCACTCAGTAGCTATTGATCATTGTTTTATATGGCACATTTTATATCTAATCTATATTGCACTTGATTTAAATTTAAAACATTCAATTTATTTATTTGTTTGATAGTGACCGAGATGTCCTTATGCTTCTATATTTGATCCATGTTCACCGTGGATGCTTGCCCCAGTTCTATTCGATGCTTGATCTCTGCTGTCGTACCGCCATTATGATTTATGAGGAAACCAAGAAAATTGAAGCTGTAGACCACTTCTATTTCTGTACTGTTGTTCTTTATATGGACGTCATCGTTGATGGTGGTTTGGTCTTTTGGTTGTCTTGATTTTTAGGTGAAGTTGCATCTTCTCGCTTTTCCTTTTAATTTCAAGATCAACTTTTTCAAGTTCTTCTCATTGTCTACCAGCATGGTTTGTAGAAGCACCTTGCTTGCATAGGGCTTCAAGGGACTGTTCTTTTGTGTGCACTGTCCCTGGTGTTACCTTTTTTTCGTGGTGGTATGAAAAATTATATTATTTTCCAGTATTTTGGCCACGTGCAGGTCCTCCGATATTCTAGCGTAGTGCAGTTCTAGGGACTGGTTTGAGCTGCTCTACAGGGATACATCATTACCAGATGCTTTGATGTTTGGCAATGGCAACTACATGAGTGCCTATTCTACTTCACTTTCCAATGGGCCTGGCTTATCTTAGACCCTGTACCATATCTGCTGCAAAATCTATAAGTAACTCCAAAATTCAAATAACTCCATAAATTTGTTTGGTGGTGTCACGAACGGGTCATGTCCTCCTAGGAGATCTGGGGTTGAAAAATCAATACAAATTGTGAATCACAGATCTTCCATTTAGTCTGTGTGTTTGTGTTTCATATTAAATGGATTTTGTTTCCTTTGGTGTTGAAGAGGTTAACAACACTTTCTATGCTGGTTAGAAGCTTGCAGCTCCATCTCAAAGGTGTTCTTGACATGGTCATTTCCTCTTCCTATAAAATCTGGTCAGACCTTCTATTCTTTGCCAGCGAAAGGTTTGCTTCCTAACTCCTTGGAGACGCCATGCTGAATTGGAGATTGGTGTTGCTATTGGAAATTGTGGCATGCTGTTTTTGGGAGTATGCTTTCCTTATTGTCCTAGTCCCATTTGGTTGAAATATTCCTATACTTTCTTATATACCTCTCTACCTCTACCTCTCTTTCTGTCGAAGGCACCCTGGTGGAGGGGATAGCTTAGCGAATAACAAGAGAACAGTAAGGCTAGTGGCCCAAACCTCCTCGCATTTAGAGGTACCTTTGGTAGCAGGGATAGTTAGGGCCCCACTCCAAGAGACGGTTTAGGGCCCCTTTCCCTAATCACAAATAGTCACAGCGTGACATTTTCGATGGCCCCACATTTTTCTGGATCTTGACATGGATCCCGTCTCTAGACTTGCAACATAGCTGCAAGGTCTGTCTTTTGAGCTCTCCGACCTCTGGTTTAAGGTCTCATCACAATGGACAGCTGTATCGGACCCTAAAGTGTCACTCCTGGATAGGATTTTTGGGGGGTGGGATAAATTTGTTGCATTCCGGGAAGCCTGACAGCTCTATTTCAGGCTTCGTCCGCAGTCACCTAGGAGTGAGGTACAGAGGGTGATGATGGTTGTCTCACTTCTTCAAGGAAACCCTCAATAATGGGCATTCTCACTCCCATCCAACTCATTGTCACTCCAGTAGGTGGATGGATTTTTGAAGGATTTGGACCTCGTTTATGATGACTCGTACTGGGTTTCCCTTGCGGAGTCTAAACTTCGCAATATCCAGCAGGGAGACCGACTGGCAGAGGAATTTTGTTCAGAATTCCATAGATGGGCCACTGACACCCAGTGGGATGATCCTGCCATAGGAGACAGTTTTTTCAGAACCTGTCTGAATGGTTAAAGGATGCATTGGAACAGTGCCAAACTTCAGCGTCGTTGGAGGCCGCCATGGTTATTGCCATACATATTGATAGATGCCTCAGGGATTGACCTGTAGTAACTCCACCCCCTGTGGTACTTCCTAAAGGTGAAGTTCTCCCTGTGTGCTCTAAAGAACCTATGCAGTTAGAGGGGGGCTTCCCCCCGTTATGGGTCTTTTGCGGTTCGCTGCAAAACGGGTGTGCTTTTACTGTGGCAAAAAGGGTCATTTCGTTAGGGTTTGTACATCTATACCTAAAACCATCGAACTTATAACCCCAGGTTGTGTAGAGGACTGAAGTAGGTATAGGCACGTCAACTGAGACATTATCTGTCCTACTGGATAGTGGGGATAGCTCTTTGGAGATGCTGTGCGGAATTGGAGATCGTTGTTGCTACTGGAGATTGTTGCGTGCTGTTTTTGGTGTATGCTTTCCTCTTGGTCCTATTCCCATTTGTTTGGTACATTCTCATCCTTCCCTATATACCACTCTACCTTTGGTGAGCATTTATGTATGTTTGCTGCTTTCTGTCATCCCTGTCTGTCTTACGTGTTGATACACAACCATTTCTGTCCTAGGCCTGCTAGAGAGAGGGAGGGGACAGCTTAGGGAATAACAGGAGAAAAGTAAGGCTGGTGGCTCAAACCTCCTCACCTTTAGAGGTACCTTTTGGGATCAGGGATAGTTAGGGACCCAGTCTTAGGGACAGTTTAAGGCCTCTTACCCTAATCATAAACAGTCACAGCATGACAGAGAGGCACACATCTTGTTTGCTGAAACTTTTATTTGATAGCTTTGTAAGTTACTGCAGCCTGTTCGTGCAGTTTCTTACATGATATATTTGGTGGGTGCATGCTAATATATAGTTCTCCAATTTAATACCCAACAAATGAGTCCCAACCTTATCCTTCTTATATGACATATTGGACGTCTCACACATAGTGACTTATTGGTTTTTAAATGAGAAAGATAATTATATGACCTTTATATAGCCTCTCAAGTCCATTATATACTTTTTGAGTGCATAGTGTAAGGGAATAGAATACTAATAGGAGCATGTGCATTTACATGTGAAATGAAAGGCATCATATTGGGAACCCAGTTTGTCCATTATTACACATTAAATTTAACTTTGTGGCTTCCTTCTAGTGACCAGTGAATAATGGGTGAATGTGTGTTTTGTGCCTTGGCCGTCATTAGCGCCTGCCATGACGGTGGCCTTGTTAACAGCCCCCACACTGCATAGTCACAGTTCTGCTGATTTGATGGTCATTTCTTTCTGAACCTGTGCACAGAAAATACATTATTTATAATGTGAAACTGTTTTTACTGGAGAGTCCCTGTAATAGTTGCCAAATAAAATGGAATGATTTACTATTTGCCAACATTTCAGTCATGATCCGCCATTTTAATGTGCTTGACTGTAAATACTCATTCCTGAAGGCCAAGTCACAATGACGCTACAGGGCACTCAATGTGAATTTCATATTAGCCAACCTGACCACAAGTATTTCCCCAGAACTCGCACAATGGGAATAATCTCTTAGTCAGATATGGCATTTGTAAAAATACAATATACTGTTTATCTTTCCATTGTGGTTAAGTAAAGTGATCGGGGTAAGATAGTAAAAGTGGACAATATTTGTAAATTGTAGATGTTAATTATGTTGTTTTGTACTCTTATTTTCAGTAATTCAAATAGTGGATTTGACATTTATTACCCAGAAATGTGATGGCATCAAATCGAGTGTCCCCGCACCACCAGGTCAGATTTCTCATCCATGGATAGATTAACGAAATTGTAATTAGTGGACAATAGAAAATTCTGCCACTTTGTAAATCATTACTTATCCTATTATTATGAATGTTCACGGTGTCATATTAAATTTTTTGTCTGCTCAATAGTAAATACTGGGAATGGAGAGGTGGCCACGCATACACGGCCAGCTTGTGACTACTGCAGCAAGTCAGTAACCTCAGCGGTTACATTCCATACTACTGGCACGTGACTGCTGTGGGATAAGCCCTAAATGTTATTGTCCCCTTTAATGGACTGGCTCCTGCAAGTAATATTAGTCTTATGGTGCCCATACACATTAGGTGATATTCGGACAAAATGGATGATTTTGATCATAATTGAAGAATTGTTTGCTGTTCAGTAAAATAAATGATCAAACCGTTGACTGATGGTTGGAAATGTTGGATTTTGTGTCGTCCGATGATAAGCACTGGCATTATTGGCTGAAAAAATCCAAGTTGGCCGATGCAGTCTGAGATGTGCTTACACGTTCTTCTGATATACATGTTTGACAACCCATTTTCCTCTCATGTGTATGGGGGCCTTTATCCTTGATGGCTAATCTGGCCTAACAGCTAATCTGGCCTAACGCCTTCTCTGCTGTAAAATAACACACCCAAATTGTAAATGGCACATGGTAGTTTAGGCACCTCATTACACAGTTTGGGTCCCACTCTCAACCTTATGCCTCAATTCACTGGCAGAAGAGTACTGAAATGTAGGATAGCCAGACCCATCCAGTACTTAAGTTAGAGACATCTATCAATGCTGTATGGCACAAGTCTGTAGTGGGTGTATGGAGCATGGAGTGAGTCTGCCCCATAATCGGCAGGTAATGGCTTTGTGTTACAGCCAGCACTTGCCTCTAACATCTGCCGGTGGGTCAAAGCGATATTTAGCCTTTTAAATGCTGCTGTCAAGCCCATTACAGCGGCATTAACAGCATTCCAGCAGGGGGGCATGTCATTCCTTGCGCCCAATGGGGCACCCATGATGTGACCGTTAAGAGTCTGTTGAAGACCTCCATGTTTGTCATCATAGTGCTCCCTTGAAACCCAAGGGATTACAAATACAGGTCCTTCTCAAAAAATTAGCATATAGTGTTAAATTTCATTATTTACCATAATGTAATGATTACAATTAAACTTTCATATATTATAGATTCATTATCCACCAACTGAAATTTGTCAGGTCTTTTATTGTTTTAATACTGATGATTTTGGCATACAACTCCTGATAACCCAAAAAACCTGTCTCAATAAATTAGCATATTTCACCCGTCCAATCAAATAAAAGTGTTTTTTAATAACAAACAAAAAAAACATCAAATAATAATGTTCAGTTATGCACTCAATACTTGGTCGGGAATCCTTTGGCAGAAATGACTGCTTCAATGCGGCGTGGCATGGAGGCAATCAGCCTGTGACACTGCTGAGATGTTATGGAGGCCCAGGATGCTTCAATAGCAACCTTAAGATCATCCAGAGTGTTGGGTCTTGCGTCTCTCAACTTTCTCTTCACAATATCCCACAGATTCTCTGTGGGGTTCAGGTCAGGAGAGTTGGCAGGCCAATTGAGCACAGTAATACCATGGTCAGTAAACCATTTACCAGTGGTTTTGGCACTGTGAGCAGGTGCCAGGTCGTGCTGAAAAATGAAATCTTCATCTCCATAAAGCATTTCAGCCGATGGAAGCATGAAGTGCTCCAAAATCTCCTGATAGCTAGCTGCATTGACCCTGCCCTTGATGAAACACAGTGGACCAACACCAGCAGCTGACATGGCACCCCACACCATCACTGACTGTGGGTACTTGACACTGGACTTCAGGCATTTTGGCATTTCCTTCTCCCCAGTCTTCCTCCAGACTCTGGCACCTTAATTTCCGAATGACATGCAAAATTTGCTTTCATCAGAAAAAAGTACTTGGGACCACTTAGCAACAGTCCAGTGCTGCTTCTCTGTAGCCCAGGTCAGGCGCTTCTGCCGCTGTTTATGGTTCAAAAGTGGCTTTACCTGGGGAATGCGGCACCTGTAGCCCATTTCCTGCACACCAGACTCAGTCCACTGCTTCCTCAGGTTCCCCAAGGTCTGGAATCGGTCCTTCTCCACAATCTTCCTCAGGGTCCGGTCACCTCTTCTCGTTGTACAGCGTTTTCTGCCACATTGTTTCCTTCCAACAGACTTACCATTGAGGTGCCTTGATACAGCACTCTGGGAACAGCCTATTTGTTGAGAAATTTCTTTCTGGGTCTTACCCTCTTGCTTGAGGGTGTCAATGATGGCCTTCTTGACATCTGTCAGGTCGCTAGTCTTACCCATGATGGGGGTTTTGAGTAATGAACCAGGCAGGGAGTTTTTAAAAGCCTCAGGTATCTTTTGCATGTGTTTAGAGTTAATTAGTTGATTCAGAAGATTAGGGTAATAGGTCGTTTAGAGAACCTTTTCTTGATATGCTAATTTATTGAGACAGGTTTTTTGGGTTATCAGGAGTTGTAGGCCAAAATCATCAGTATTAAAACAATAAAAGACCTGACAAATTTCAGTTGGTGGATAATGAATCTATAATATATGAAAGTTTAATTGTAATCATTACATTATGGTAAATAATGAAATTTAACACTATATGCTAATTTTTTGAGAAGGACCTGTACTGATGTAAAATACTGACCAAATACTGCTAGTGTGACGGCAGCCATTTACATCAGTATTTGTAAGCCAAAACCAGGAGTGGAACAAATAGAGGAAAAGTATAATAGAAACATATGCACCACTTCTGCATTTATCACCCACTCCTGGTTTTGGCTACAAATACTGATGTTAAATACTGACCAAATACTGCTAGTGTGACGGCAGCCTAATAATGAGCAGAATCATATTGCATGGTAAATTTTAACAACCCAATGTATGCCGTAAAAACAATTCCCCAAAAAACAAGGTCAGAATTGTGTTTTTTTTCTCACAATTTAACTGCACTTGGAATTTTTTTGCAGTTAAAAAGAATGGTGCCATTGAAAAGTGCAACTTGTCCCACCAAAAACAAACCCTCGAATGTCTAAGTGGACAGAAAAATAAAAAAAAGTTATGTCTCTGGGAAGAAAAAAATGGAACTGCAAAAAAGGAAATTGGAAGCGTTGGGAAGAGGAATTGTTAGCGCCCACAGTGATTTTCTGATAAAAATGAGCTTGTATGGGAAAATTGTTCCATGTAAATAGCCCATGACGCCATGAGAGAACAAACCGTACCGATCTATCTCATTTTTCCTATCCAAAAATAATGGCAGGCTAGTTATGACCAGTCAGACAATATTATAAAAGTCTAAAAGACTATGAGGCACTAAATCATTGTGTTCTTCAGGATTAAAGATCTGCCTCAAGAAAAGCATTTATGGCCAATCCTAAATGTCCTATGGATATGCCATAAATGCCTTTGAGACAACCCCTTTAATTGTACTTTCTGTTACAATCTCTACAGGATTATGACACATTCTCAGTTTCAACAGAATGGGATTCAAGAAGATCTGTGTCACTTCATCAAGAGAAAGGTAAAAGGTCCAAACCATCTTATTAATGTTCATAGCAGATGATGTTGGGAAAAATAAGATTATTGAGTGAATGATAAACTAAAGGGAGCATGTTACCCCCCAAAACATAATTTACTATGAACACAAACTTATACGGGGATCTTAGCCCCTATCAGAATCATACCTTTACTGGATAAATCTGTGCAAAAAAAATGCTCTTTATTCCTTCCATTAGCTGATTAGGGGGCTCAGTTCACCCCTGGTGTGGACGAGTGGCTTCAGTGCACCGTTCTGCCCCTTAAATTTGGAAACCCCTCTGGTGATGGACAGTGCTGGATTGCTCAGAGCCAGTGATGTCTCAGGAGAAAGCTGGTATCTGCGCTGTCACAGTTCCTAGATTGGAGCGCGCACGCACACAGCACTCTCCTCTGCGGATGCTCCATAAGGCCGGTTTCACACGTCAGTGCCTCCAGTACGTGTAGTGACAGTTTTCTCACGTACCAGAGACACTGACACACATAGACCCATTCAAATGAATAGGTCTATGCAGATGCCAGCGTGTTTTGACGGACCGTGTGTCCGTATGCAAAACACGCAGACATGTCAGTTTTTACCCGGACACACGGGACGCCAAACGTCCCGCACATGTGCACACTGTCCTCCGTGTGCACGGACGGCTGCCGGGGAAGGAGCACTACTGTAAGCGTTGTTCCCCTGCGTGTGGTGCTGAACGCCGCTTTCATCCATTGTCCCCTGCTCTGCCGGCAGCAGCGCGAGCAGGGGACAATGAATGAAAGAAAAAAACGACGTGGGGTCCCCCCTATATTTTAAAACCATCCAGACAAAACTCACAGGTGTGGGCTGCTATTCTCAGGCTGGTAAGGGCAATGGATATGGGCCCCCAGCCTAAAAACAGCCTCCCGCAGCTGCCCAGAAAAGGCGCATCTATTAGATGCGCCAATTCTGGAGTTTTGCCGTCTTCTTCCCATTTTCCCTGTAGAGGTGGCAAGTGGGGTAATAATGAGGGGTTAATGTCACCTTCCTATTGTAAGGTGACATTAAGCTGGCTTAGTAATGGAGAGGTGTCAATAAGACACCTATCCATTACTAATCCTATAGTTGTTAAAGGGTTAATCAAACACCACACAGTAAGAAAAAATTATTCTAATGAAATAAAACAATATACACAGTTTTTCCATCTTTATTATTCTGCCAGTCCAAGCGAAGCCCTCGATCTCCTGTAAAAAATGTCAAAATAATAAACCAGCAATTACCCATACCTGTCTGGTGTACAGTCAGTCCCACACAGTAATCCATATCTGTGGTATATACAGTTTACAACGGAGAGTGCTGCTAATGCGACTGCTTCCGGCTGTAAACTACTGGGGAATGAAGGAAATGCTGGGAGCGGAGCCTCAGTGACTAGCGTTGACGTCACCGAACCTGCGCTCCCTGCCGGCATGAACTCGAACTCTTGAGCGTGGGAAATTGCCAGCTGATATATACGGGAGATTGAGGGCTTCACTTGGAATGGCAGACTAATAAAGATGGAAAAACTGTGTATATTGTTTTATTTCATTAAAATACTTTTTTCTTACTGTGTGGTGTTTGATTAACCATTTAATAACTATGGGATTAGTAATGGATAGGTGTCTTATTGACACCTCTCCATTCCTAAGGCTTCTTTCACACTTCCGTCTTCCAAATCTGCACAGGATCCGTCAAGACGTTGAGATGACGGATCCTGTGCAGATTGTGGAAAACGTGTGCACTGGGCCCGTCTTTCTGACGGACCCGTCGAGACTATGTGCACCTGTTGTGTATGTGTCTTCTCAGTGGTTTTCCGCTGCGAAAACGCATACACAACACAAACCAGGTTAAAAAAAACAAAAAAAACCCGCAGTATTCTCACCTACTGGCGTTCCCGCGTAGCGATGCTCCCGGCAGCCAGCGTTCCTAGTAATACATTGCGAAATCTCACGAGAAGTCGCGGTCTCGCGAGATTTCGCAATGTATTACTAGGAACGCTGGCTGCCGGGAGCATCGGTGACGCTGCACGGGACTTCGGTAGGTGAGAATATTGCGATTTTTAATTTTTTTAAATTATTTTTCACATTATATCTTGTTACTATTGATGCTGCATAGGCAGCATCAATAGTAAAAACAGAAAGAGAGCAAGCGAGAGAGAATTTACCTGACGGAAAGTTCTTCCACGCATGCTTAGTTTGAAAAGGCGGGATTGCTGCTTTTCACAGTCAGCGATGCGTCGCTGATCGATTTTCCGACGTGCAGAAAAAAATGTTCCTCTGAACGTTTTCTCTGGCCGACGGACCATTTTTTTATGCAGGATCCAGTGCACGACGGATGAAACGGATGGCCATCTGTCACAATCCGTCACTAATACAAGTCTATGGGAAAATGCAGGATTCTGCAAATTTTTTTGCAGGATCCTGCATTCTCAAAAATCGACGGATTGTGACGGGAGGTGAAAGAGGGAAGTGTGAAAGAGGCCTAAGCCGGCTTAATGTCACCTTACAATAGGAAGGTGATATTAACCCCTCATTACCCCACTTGTCACAGCTACAGGGCAAGTGGGAAGAACTGGGCAAAGCTCCAGAATTGGCGCATCTAATAGATGCACCTTTTCTGGCCAGCTGCAGGCTGCTGTTTTTAGGCTGAGGGGGCCCATATGCATGGCCCCTTACCAACCTGAGAATAGCAGCTCGCACCTGTTAGTTTTGTCTGGTTGGTTTTAAAATATAGGGGGACCCCACGTCGGTTTTTTCTTTCATTCATTCTCCCCTGCTCTGCCCCTGACGAAGCCACTTTTGTGGTGACACGCGTTAGGCTATTTATGCCCCTGGACCTCTGGTTTGCTAACATGTTTGGTGGTCATGTTCATTTAGGCTACTTTCACACATCAGGTTTTTGGTTTCAGGCTAAATCCAGCATATTTGCAAAAAACAGATCCGGCGTAAATTGTGAAAAACTGATGAGAGAGAGAGAGAAGAGAGAGAGAGAGAATATTCATCCCATACCAGAAGCGAAAACAAAGCTTCTGGGCATGCTCAATGTGTAAAAAAACGGATTCGGTAGCCGGAACCGTTCATTCACACATCTGTTCCATGCGTTTATTGCTGGAAACATCCCTTCAGGCTTTTTCGCCGCGCAGAAAAAACGTTGCAGAAAACGGATTAAACGCATGTCCTTCAGGCACAGTCCGGCGCTAATACAACTCTATGGGAAAAAAACGGATCCGGCTTAAAAAAAAAACGGATCAGTTTTTTTCAAAAATTGCCGGACTGTGCCTGAAACAAAAAAACTGATGTGTGAAAGCAGCCTAAGCCTTGGTATTTTCATCACTTACGCGCGGTGTGTGGCATCTTAGGTCTATGGTATTGACAATTATTTATGGGCTCTTCATTACAGGTGATATTTGCAAAATTCTTGCTGGCATTGTGATTTTTCCTGATCTAACGATATAGTTTATTGGTGTATATTTATGCTCTTAGTAAAAACTTATTTATGGAGCTCTCTGTTCACGTTAATGAATCTCTCTGACTTCTATAAACATCCTTGTGGATTCTGGGATACCATTCCTGACGCCACTGTCTCAAGCATCTGAGGGCTATATACTTATTGAGAGTCTAGGGAAGTGTTTCCCAAACTCCAGTCCTCACGTATTGCGCAAGTAGTGGAAGTATCATCAAGGCATCAGGAATTGTCTCACCTGTGCAACACTATGGAAATCCTGAAAACATGACCCGTGGGGTCCGTGAGGACTGGAGTTTGGGAAACACTGGTCTAGGGCTATTTATGCCCTTAGATCTTTTGTTTGCTGACATGTTTTTCTAAAAATTATCTGTCGATTTTCCATCCCAGGTGCCTTTGCAATATTTTTTGCAGGCACCTTTGCCCTTGTTTAATCTAATTATATTGTAACACCGTACGTTCATGCTCTCAATCAAGCCACATCAACTGTAGCTCCTTCTGTGTGTCCATGTATTCTTTGGACCCCTTAAAGAACTGGAGCATGCTGAGATGCCACTCCTGTTATCACTCTTGTTAGTTTAGCGGGCTATATGTCTACTTTGTGAATTCTTTCATTGTTTAGGGTAAGTTGCAAATTAGCTATTTATAGTTCAGCACTTAATCCACACTATTGATGTTTTTTTGTGCTGCCATGTCCAGGGGGCGGATCCCATTATGGGATCTTTGAAATGTGTTAGGTTTGAAATGTTTTTATACTTGTGGTGTTTTTTGGTTGACCTCTATGAATAAAATAAAATTGACTTTGTTATATATTAGTGGTGGTCCATGATACATAGCATGTTTCTGTACTCTTTTTTGTTGTTCATGTTCTAACATGCTTCAGGTAGATCCCACCTTTCTTTAGTGATATTTGTTGATGGTGCCCTCCATTTTCGTCTTTTTCAGTCCGTGTGCTGCATGTAGGACACACACGGACACGGATATCTCCGGTACAGTGTTTGCCGGTACCGGAAGTATCAGGACGTGTGAATCCGGCCTAACACAGTGCACTGAGCAACACAATTAAGGTACCGTCACACTAAGCAACGTCGCCAGCGATCTGTGACGTTGCAGCGTCCTAGGGAGCGATATCGCTGTATTTGACACGCAGCAGCGATCAGAATCCCGCTGTGAAATTGCTGGTCGCTGCTAGAAGGTCTGCACATTATTTGGTCGCTAGGTCGCCGTGTATCGCCGTGTTTGACAGCAAAAGCAACCATACCAGCGATATTTTACACTGGTAACCAGGGTAAACATCGGGTTACTAAGCGCAGGGCCGCGCTTAGTAACCCGATGTTTACCCTGGTTACCAGCGTAAAATGTAAAAAAAAACAAACAGCACATACTCACATGCTTCCCCCGGCGTCCGCTTCCCACACTGACTGAGCGCCGCAAATTGAAAGTGAAAGCACAGCACAGCGGTGACGTCACCGCTGTGCCCTGCTACTGCCGGCGCTCAGTCATTACAGGAAGCGGACGCCGGGGGACGCATGTAAGTATGTGCTGTTTGTTTTTTTTTACATTTTACGCTGGTAACCAGGGTAAACATCGGGTTACTAAGCGCGGCCCTGCGCTTAGCAACCCAATGTTTACCCTGGTTACCCGGGGACCTCGGCATCGTTGGTCGCTGGAGAGCGGTCTGTGTGACAGCTCTCCAGCGACCACACAGCGACGCTGCAGCGATCGGCATCGCTGTCGCTATCGCTGCAGCGTCGCTTAGTGTGACGGTACCTTTAGCAAAGGTGAAACATGGGCATTTTTGTGCTACAGATTTGTAGAGTAAAGATGTAATTTGTACCGGGGCTAAGTCTCCTGTATGACTATACGCTTAGTTTTAAGAACATTTGTCACCAAGTCAAAAGTTGCCAATTTTTGCTTTTATTTTATCCTCCCTTTGTTTTTATATCTGTGATACAGTTCCAGAGATACGAACCTTTTTAATTAGTGATCATTTTTATGGTCATTAATAAGGAGTAGTGATGAGTGAGTGTACTCGTTGCTCGGGTTTTCCCCGAGCACGCTCGGGTGGTCTCCGAGTATTTGTTAGTATTCGGAGATTAGGGGAAAACCCGAGCAACGAGTACACTCGCTCATCACTAATAAGGAGACTTCTCTGGAGGCTGGTTTCTCATCTGCTCTGCATCACTACCCTGTGAGCATTGGCTCATATCTCTGGATCCTGTATGGCAGACTTTAAAAAAAAGACCAAAAAAAGTAAATCTGGGAGCGGCGGGAATAAAGAGCAAAAACTGGCCACTTTTGTGCAGGGGATAGACCCTCTTTAAGTTGTGTTTTGTGGCTGACCAGGGCCGGACTGGCCATATGGCCGGATCTCAACAAGAAGTCCTCTTACAGAGCGTCATCATAGCCGTGTATGAAGAGACTGGCTGACTGCTTGTTTCAATAGCTAATAAAGCCCCCTTCTGTGTAAAAGTCGGTGCACACACAGCTATTTGCCCTTATATCTTGTAATAGAGGGTTGTCCATAATATCGGAAAACAAAGGGGTTGTTCAAGGCAGCTGACTCCTATTTAATTTGCTTGCTAATATATGTGGTATAAGGCGTTACACACATTATCATCACTGTCCCCATTGGGGCTCACACTCTAAATTTCCTATCACTATTGACATGGAAGTGTGGGAGGAAACCGGAGAACCCAGATGAAACCCACGCAAACACAAGGAGAACATACAAACTCCTTGCAGATATTGTCCTAGGTGGGATTTCAACCCTGGACCCCAGCGCTGCAAAGCAACAGTGCTAACAGCTGAGCCACCGTGCTGCCCTATGAGATTTTTTCTCTCCACTACTCCCTACTACTATGACCTCTTTATCTTTACAGATTGTGGCTGCTGCTTTAGAAGAAGATGCTTCTGTATTACTGGTGTCGTGCTCCTCACCCTGGGAGCGATCTCAGCATTCATCACATTAGGAGTCCTCTATGGAATACCAGAAAATCAAAGTAAAAATATATAGTTTTCATACTTCTAAATGCCGAAAAATCAGCTGTAATTAACATTATGAGTTAAAAAGTGCCACTCTGGGCTACAACTGATTACAATGATTGTATTATAGACAATATTATAATCGGAGTTATTGGCATAAAAATTGAGAACACAGGGCCCTACAGCAAAAATGATAATGAAGCCCATTCCACGTGTTGACACCTTCCATTACACTCCATTATTTGAGGTCAGCAGTGTTTAAAGGGAACTTGACAGGTCCCCCATGACCTCCAACCCACCAGCATTTGTATATTCTTTTCTAAATAAACTGATGTTTAAAGTAATTTACAGTCAGTTTTTCATATGCAATTAACCTTTTGTCTAATTGATGTGCCTCCCCACTCAGCATGTTATCACGCCCCTGTGGGTGTTGGATTCTATGGCATGGGGGACCTGTCAGGTCCTCTTTAATGATTGTTTATTATGGCTCCTGGTAATAGTAAGAATTTACTTTACATGCTACAGCATAATTTAACGTGATGAAGACTCAAGTGTTCTAGGGGTGAGCCTTCTCAAAGAAGATGGCTGATATACATGTTATATATATATGTTAGAACTTAAAATATATTATAGGAAATCTGGTCTGGTTACTGAATATATAGTAACGTGGCTGGATACGGATTTCTGGAATCTTTTTCTAAGGTGCTGATTCATCAATTGCACTTTTATTTTATTATTATTCATTGCTTATATAGCATCATTAATTTCACAGCACTTTACACACAATATCATCACTGTCCCCATTGGGGCTCACAGTCTAGATTCCCTATTAGTATGTCTTTCAAGTGTGGGAGGAAACCCGCACAAACACGGGGAGAAAATACAAACTCCTTACAGATGTTGTCTTTGATGGGATTTGAACCCAGGATCCCAGTGCTGCAAAGCAAGAGTGCTAAGTTACCACTGAGCCATTTAAAGCCACTTTTCGGTCTCGTCTTTCTTTTTGCACTCTCGGATTTTGTGCCAAATTCCTCAAAATGACTCCAACTTTTTAATTCATTTTGAGCAAATTCAAAGATTCCATTGGCTCTTTTGCTTGTTTTGTGCTTTTTCGGGGTATGTGCACACGTCAGGATTTCTTCAGGATTTTTTGCGTTTTTTTTGCAGATTTCCCCAATAAAAACGCTATAATACCGCATAAAAAACGCATACATTATGCATCCTATCATTTAGAATGCATTCCACATTTTTTGTGCAAATGTTGCATTTTTTTTCCGCAAAAAAATCGCATTCCGGGAAAAAGAGGCAACATGTTCATTATTTTTGCGGATTTTTTTGCGGATTTCCCATGAAATTGGAGTGTCAGGAAAAAAACGCAAAAATTCCGCATAAAATCTGCAAAAAAAACCATGTAAAAAACGTGCAAAAAACGCAAAAAAAAAAACCGCATGTGGATTTCTGGCAGAAATTTCCGGATTTTGTCAGGAAAATTTCTGCAAGAAATCCTGACGTGGTCACATACCCTGAGAGTAAAAAGTTGCACAATGCTTTAACATATCGCACTTTAGTCTTCAACTGTGCAAAAATTGCGTTGAGGTAACAGAATACATTTGCGGAAAAAATGTCTGATTTTTAAAAAAGTTCTAAGTGAGAACTTAGGGGAAACCAGCTTGAATTGACTAACCATGCCCACATTGCCGAACAAAAAAGAAATGTGGTACAGGCAGCGTATAGAAAAGGTGCAAAACAGATGACATAGTAAAGAAAAAGAGAAAGAACTCCAAAAGGGCGCATATTCAGTCGTGTCTTCACTTCTCTCCCAGCAGATTACATTCCACGAGAGTGTAGAACGCCATCAGGCCAAACTGGCTTTCTGTGTGATGACAGAACCACATGTGTTGTAGCCTCAGCGGTGTGTGATGGGAAGGTGGACTGCGCAAACGGGGAGGATGAATCTGCAAAATACTGTGGTTAGTGTCACATATTTAGGAAATGTTAGGCAGTAGATATACAGTGCCTCAAAGTATTCATCCAAGGGCTAGAAAAGCTCTTTGGGGTACAAGGCACAGGTTTCATGGTGAATCATATTACCCTAAGACCCCAAAAATTGGTATTATCGTTGTTCGATGAACATCCATACATCTCACAGCTGATTCACCCTGTAACGTCATATCACATATGCACCGATGTGTCACCACACATGATCAGCCACTAAAACATCACATTCAGCTGACTGTACAAACAAATAGAAAGGGAGGATTTTTTTTAAATAAATCTATTAACTGCTCTCCCTACATCAATTGATGCTTCAGATGGCAGCCTGATCTGCCTATCCTTCTTACTCATCCTCATCCCATAGGCATACTAGAGATGAGCCATTTGATTCAATTTACCATGTCCGATGTCCACTTTGGTCCTCCGTGGCTGCCAGTCTTCACTTCTGCTACAATGCCATGAGAAGTCATAGAATCATAGAATGATTGAGTTGGAAGGGACCTCAGGGTCATCATGACCAATCCACTGCTCAATGCAGAATTCACTAAACCATCTCATACAGATGTCTGTCCATCCTCTGTTTGAAGACTTCCATTGAAGGAGAACTCACCACCTCTTGTGGCAGCCTGTTCCACTCATTGATCTAATCTGTATCTTCTCCCTTTCAGTTTCATTCCATTACTTCTTGTTTTTCCATGTGCAAATGAGAATAATGTTGATCCCTCTACATTGTGACATGCCTTCAGATATTTGTAGACAGCTATTAAGTCTCTTCTTAGGGTGTATTTCCACGGTCAGGAAACGCTGCGTGTTTGACGCTGCACAGAGCTGCAGCATCAAACTCGCAGCGTCCAGATGTTACAGCATAGTGGAGGGGATTTCATGAAGTCCCGTCTCCACTATGCGTTAAAAGACGCCTGCGGCAGACCTGCGTATCTGGACATGCGGCGCATCTTTCCAGAACACATGTCTGTTTACAATGTGGCGACACTCCGTCGCCGCACCGTAAATTTACCATAGGATATCATTAGATGCAGTAAAACCGCTTCTAATGATTAGTCACATGCGTAGTAACTGCGTAAACGCAGCTTACTAAGCATGTCTACTGATTTAAATAAGGTCTTATCTGTCCCACCGCCGGAAGTTTGCGTCCACTGCAGTTCTCGCAATAACTTAGTTTACCTCGAGAACTTCCGTGCACGTGACCAGGGGTTATCTCCAGTCACTAGTCTGGTTCTCACGGTCAGCTGATCAGCTGATTGTGAGAATACTGCAGTGTAGGTGATCACTGGAGAGTCATCTTCGGCGGTCATCTACAAGCTCTGCTATGTCTGGATGTCAGGCATCCAGATGTAGCAGAGCTGGGCTCGTTGTGGGACACTTGTTATTAAATGGACTACGTCGGACACAGGGAGTATACTGTTGGTTTTTTATTTTTTCCAGGAGAACGAGGGCGTCGCAGGAATGAGCGTACAATAAAGATGTCAAAACTGAGTGATGTTTTATTTAATTAAAATACTTTATTCTGTATGTGTGTGTTTATTAATCCTTTACCATCTATAGGGCTAGTAATGTAGGTATCTTATTGACGCCTCCCCATTACCAAGCCGGCTTAATGTCACCTTACACGCTGCACACCCAAACCATGATATACAAAAAATGCCAGTTATAGCAATAAGGTACTCATCATATACGATGTTCTTGAGGACCAGTGCCTCATGCCTCAACGCGTTTCACCAATCAGGATCATCAGGAGGCTTGGATAGACAGACGCTAGCCAGAAATGCTACACAGACCGCTACGGGCTGATATTCATAGCCTAGGAAGGGACCATGGATTTTGGCAAAATCCATGGTCCCTTCCTAGGCTATAAATATCAGCCCGTAGCTGTCTGTGCAGCATTTCTGGCTAGCGTCTGTCTATCCAAGCCTCCTGATGATCCTGATTGGTGAAACGCGTTGAGGCATGAGGCACTGGTCCTCAAGAACATCGTATATGATGAGTACCTTATTGCTATAACTGGCATTTTTTGTATATCATGGTTTGGGTGTGCAGCGTGTTATCTATACCGCATAAAACCTAAATTCAGCCTACCTATAATCAATGATTGTTGTTGTAAATTGGTGTTTGCCTTTTTTTTTGCTGCTGCTGCATCACACTATTGACTCATGTGCAGCCTGTTTCACACATGTTGTTGCTTAGTTCTATTCTTCCCATTCTGTAGATGTAATGTTCGTTTTTCTTGCCCAGATGTAGAATCTTGCATTTCTGCATGTTAAATACCATTCTGTTAGTCACTGCCCATTGTTCAAGCTTATCCTTCTGAATCATTTCTCTGTCCTTGTAACGTAGCAAGGTTTAGTAAACGCCAAAAGGACCCAGGATGACGAACACAGTCGTGTTAAAAATTCTGACACGGAGGACAGGACACCTGACCAGGAGCACAAATCAAATTGATCATCTGTACATCTTAAGGTACCGTCACACTAAGCAACGTCGCCAGCGATCTGTGACGTTGCAGCGTCCTAGGGAGCGATATCGCTGTATTTGACACGCAGCAGCGATCAGAATCCCGCTGTGAAATTGCTGGTCGCTGCTAGAAGGTCTGCACATTATTTGGTCGCTAGGTCGCCGTGTATCGCCGTGTTTGACAGCAAAAGCAACCATACCAGCGATATTTTACACTGGTAACCAGGGTAAACATCGGGTTACTAAGCGCAGGGCCGCGCTTAGTAACCCGATGTTTACCCTGGTTACCAGCGTAAAATGTAAAAAAAACCAAACACTACATACTCACATGCTTCCCCCGGCGTCCGCTTCCCACACTTGACTGAGCGCCGCAAATTGAAAGTGAAAGCACAACACAGCGGTGACGTCACCGCTGTGCCCTGCTACTGCCGGCGCTCAGTCATTACAGGAAGCGGACGCCGGGGGACGCATGTAAGTATGTACTTACATTTTACGCTGGTAACCAGGGTAAACATCGGGTTACTAAGCGCGGCCCTGCGCTTAGCAACCCGATGTTTACCCTGGTTACCCGGGGACCTCGGCATCGTTGGTCGCTGGAGAGCGGTCTGTGTGACAGCTCTCCAGCGACCACACAGCGACGCTGCAGCGATCGGCATCGCTGTCGCTATCGCTGCAGCGTCGCTTAGTGTGACGGTACCTTTAGACTCTGTTCACATATTTCTTTCAAATGTAACAGCAAGATAACTGGCTGCATGCCAATACCCAAATGAGAACAATTCTTTATCAAGGGCAATATGCATTGTACTTCTCCTTGATAAAAGGACTAACAGTCATTACTTATTAATGTACCTGCATCTCTAACTTTTTGGGCCTCATTTTTTTCCTTCTTTTACCTGTTTAGGAAGTCTACCTACTAGTCTTCCAGAAGGGTTGGTATTCCAGTGTGCAAATAAGAAATCCTGGACATACACTGACAAACTTTGTAACAACAATAATGACTGCGGAGACTGCTCTGATGAAACAGGTACCACTCAACGCCAAAATATTCCAAAGTTTTAGGAACAAATGTCTGGTATCAGTTTTTATTCAGAGTTCAGAAATAGAAAACATTTGCAAGGCATTGTACAACTAAAAGAAGTATTTGCCCCACCATACGTTGCGTATTATTGAAGATCTGTCACAGAGTTAAATAAGTTGGGAGCTATGACTCTTCTCTAGTGGAGGCTAAATCCACACATCAGTCATTTCTGTGAACTACAAATTTTTTTTAAATCGGTGTTTTTCATCGAACTTTAAACCACGTGTCATTTTTACTATCGGCATATCTTCAGTTTTTCTCATTTAAAAAAAAACAACAGATGGCTGTTTTCCAAGCTTCCCCTAGCAATCCGTGAGAAGCACACACTCATCTCGGATGGCAGCTGTGTGCTGTCTGTGTTTTTTCGCACTGAAACATTCAATTGAAAGGACAAGTTTGATACACAAATCGGACCAATATAAGGACGTTTTTTAATTCCGAACCATTGCTGGGTAATTACATGTGAAAAAAATATGGATTACCCCTGATTACATGTAAACTATGTGTCATAAAATAAAAAAACAAAACAAGCACAACACAGCGGTCGCATGACATTGATGTCACATGACCACTGCAGCCAGTGACCACCGATCAGCTGCAGCCTCCAATATTTTCTTGAAGCAGACTTCCACTTTGACGGAATACTGAAAGTTTGCAGATCAGTAGCTGTTGCAATCACGACATTGTGTCACAAAATGGCTGGGAGACACAGCAGAGGCATCAGAGGTGGTGTGCCCGCCCCAGAGACAAGTATGTTTTTTTATTTTATGATGTACAGTCTAGTTGTTAAGTGGGTTGTTCAGTAGTGGACAACCCTTTTAAATTTTTTTTTACTTTAAATACTTTTATTGGGTCCTAACAACATTGATATGAAAACAGAAGATCAAATTACGTTTAATAACAATAAAAAAGCTAATGGTTGTTAATATTAAGCTATCGTTAAACATTAGGATATAAGTATAACCAGTTTGATGAGGTTTTAATTTAAGCTGTTACATGAACTAAATAATTATGTGTGTGCTAGGGGGATGTAAAGGAGGAAGGAAGGTGGAAAGAGAGAATGGGAAGGAAAAGTAGGTTAATCCCCCCACACACAACTTACCGAAACTAGCACTTCAGAGACCACATCTACCACAACATTCTATTTTAAGTATAATTTTTTGACAACCAGATTGCCAGGTCATTCCCCTCACTGAATAATATCCAACATGTCCATTTGATGAAAAGCTTAGAGGCGATTGTTATCATGTGTAATCACGTTTTCCATTTTCATAATATTCCACCCATTCACCCAAAGTGGGAACTTTTGTGGATTTCCAGTGATGTGGAACAATTGACATAGCCGTTATAAACTGCCTAAGGATATCTTTCTTTGCCTTTGCGATTGAATCAGGAGTAATGGAATGTAGGTCTATTTTGGGGATGGTATGACTCTGCTTCCAGTGAGGTTACTGTACAGTACAATGATAAAATTTAATTCCATAACCCACAAACCAATGGGCATTCCCACCATATATGTAACATGGACCCTGCTGCACCGCCAGCACAAGTCCAACACAGAGGAGAAGATTCTATGTAGCACAGTGGGTCAATGGTACCCTCTCGATAGAATCTTAGTTTTTCTCCTGAGCACTGCAAGTAATAGATAACTTGTGAGAAAATGTGAATGCTTTTTGCCAATCCTCATCTGAATTTGGACTACCCAGTTCTTTCTCCCAAGCCCTAGTAAAGGGTAGGGAGTCATGGCAGCAGGTGACCTTTGTACTGTATATACAAGATAGAAGTTTAGTACAAGGACCTACTGGAGTGATTAATATTTCAAACAAAGTGCATTCATCCTTTATATTAGTCAGAGTTGTGAGAATTTATAAATGACCAGAGCTGGAAATTTGCCAGCCAGGATAGATGCCTTCCTGGAAAAGAGCAACCAAGTTCTGTTAAGGAAGGAAGAGAGCCTAACCCCATGAGATCCTGTCTCAATGCAACTCCAACAGATCTGTCCCAGATTACAAATGAGTCCGCACCTGAAGTAGGGGGGAAAATCTGGGTTGTCAAATAAGGGCGTTAATGGACCCAACCTATGTGATAGAGATGAGATTAAGACTTGCTCCCATGTTTGTAAAAAATGTTGAGTATTGGTAATGGTTTAGTTTGTACATGTATTTTGTTGATCCAAGGTAGAGATGTGAGTGTCCAGGTTGAGAGGTCCCCTTCCAGTTTCACCCATAACTTATGTTCCACAGACCTAAAGCAGTCCACTGCTCTAATAAGAATCGCAGACTGATGGTATTTTTTTCTAGATTGGACAGATTAGTACCCTCTTTATTCTAGGGACACCACAATATTTAAATTATATCTAAGGCTACGTTCACATTTGCGGCTAGCGCCGCAGCGTCGGGCGCCGCAGCGGCGCCGCATGCATCATGCGCCCCTATATTTAACATGGGGGCGCATGGACATGCGGTGCACTTGCTTTTTGCGCCGCATGCGTCCCTGCGGCGCCCGCGTCGGGGCGCGGAGGACGCAGCAAGTTGCATTTTTGCTGCGTCCAAATTCAATGGAAAAAAGGACGCATGCGGCGCAAAAAGCAGCGTTGTGCATGTGTTCACATTTGCGCTGTGCGTTGCGGCGGCGACGCTGCGGCGCACACCGCAAATGTGAACGTAGCCGTAGACTTTGATGTTCCCCATACAAACTTGCTAATAGTCTTATTGAGAAGGGAGAAAAAGGTCTGAGGAACGATCTGAAATATTTAGAAGTTTTCACAAAATGTCAATTTGGATCATATCAATACTAGTGATGAGCGAATATGCTCGTTACTCGAGTTTCGTGACAGTATTTTGGTGTGCTCGGAGATTGTTTATGTCGACGCAGCTGCATGATTTGCGACTGTTAGAGAGGCTGAATACATGTGGGGATTCCCTTACAAACAGGCAACCCCCACATGTATTCAGGCTGTCTAGCAGCCGCAAATCATGCAGCTGCGTCGACAACCTTAATCTCCGAGCACGCTGAAATATTCAGAGAACACCTGAGCATGCTCGGAGAAACTCAAGTAACGAGCATATTTGCTCATCACTAATTAATACGACCGAACCAGGACAATGGTTTCAAGCTTTAATTCATTAGATTTTGAAGTTTGCTCAAGGATGGGGATATAATGTAAACGATACAGATCATCCAAGTTCCCTGGAATTTGTGTACCCAGGTACTTAATTGTGTCTGTCTGCCACTTAGTGGGAAAGTTTTTAATTAGCTGTTGTCAGTTGAGCATTAAAAGTTACGTTCATGGCTTCAGTTTTACAGTAGTTAACTTCAACTACTTTGAATTCCTTTATTATAGAGGGAAATGTGATCATTGGGACAACCCCCTTAAACATTAAGGAAAAATGAAGCTGCTCTAAGAAATCCATTAAAAATTTACCAAATAATGTAGTTGTAATAATTTGTACATATTCAGAAAAGTCCATCTGAACTTACACACCTTATACTTAGAGGTTTAGTAACGTCTCTGTAGACATACAAGGCTGTATTAAGCTGCAGACACACCACTATGTGTTACAGTCCATGATTCACGGATCAACGAGAGGGGTCTCCTGACCAGAACTCAACAGACTTGGACAAATCTGGATGCCAAGTTCAGGTCAGACCTGTGGCCAGTCCATGATTTGCAGTCTGTGCCATGACCGTGGCACACAGATGTGCGACTCCAGCATTAGGGAGACTATGGCAGTGGTACTTACATATTACAGATCCTGTGGCCCAAAAGTTAAAGCCTAAGTTCAATAATACCAATGGAAATGTTCATAGGAAACATTTGATGTTCGACTATAACCGTGTATATTATTCTTCCAGCTGCTCGCTGTCCTCCATGTCCAGGCTGGAGATGTAACACCGTCTTCTTCACGGATTGTGACTGTATCCCAAAAACCCGCTGTCAAGATAATATTCAGGACTGCATAGACTGGAGCGATGAAATATTCTGTCGCTGAAAGTTTGTAACACTGACCAACTCTACAATGGAGCGACAAGACTCTACACGAGAACAATTTTCACTAATGAAGACTGGATGAAGTTTTCAGCTCTCGGCTCTGTTCCTATTTCACAAGTTACACTGCTCACCCAAACCATCACAAATGAATATTTATAACTATGTCCAAATGGTTTCCAGTGTAAAATATCCTAATATGTAATGTATCTAGTGTATTTTAGGAATGGTTAGTGTTTTAGGATTGCTGTGTAACCAGAGTGAAAGGGATTTAATAGGGCATTCCAACACCCAGAAATCAAGGTGTAATATTAGTAAATGAGGCCACATTGCGACCCACTAATTCTACACAAATCTAAATGATTTTGTTTCATTGTGACTTGAGGGTCGCGACACAACCCCAGTCACTGACAATAGCTTTGGAGGTAACAGCGACACAGTGCCATTACTGACCCAGTCACGAGTGTCGCAGCCAAAGTTAACTTTTATCCCCAGCCAGACAGATACTGCACATACATCAGACATTGAAAACATTTCAATAAATGCTACTTTCCTACAGGAATATTGTCATTCTTGTCTCCAGGCTGGTACTACAACAATATACCTCAAGACTCCTCAGAAACAGAAGTCGCAGGCTTTATCTTGAATCTGCTTATTGGCAGAGTGTCGATTTACCATATATCACATTGCAAGAGAGTTCACATAGCTAGAGAAGAACTGAAGTAAATTAACTTTTTGATATTCTAATTTTGTGAGAAGTACCTGTATAAGTGTGCATATAGAGAGCTGTCAGCCACTGAAAGGACCGACCCCCGAACAGAAAATCCAAGAAAAAGCCAAGGTTTAAATGATTAGTAGCGTGTGCCGCTACTAAAGGGAATGAATATTCACCACATTCCACGCCCATGGGAGAGGAATGCAGGGAATATTCATTTCTCTTAAGTAGCGGCACAGATATTTATAGGACATTTCATAATGTCCTATAAATAGGCTGCAGGAAGGCTCCGACTGACACTGTGCTCGCTATTAAAGAGCAATGAAAACTCACTGCTCTGCATGCACACAGTCCAGGCGTGTAGAGAAGTGAGTAGTCCAGCAGATGCTGCCCTTCGGCTTGTAAGCAGCGAATCACGTCCCTACCATGCGCTGCTTACAAGCATAAAGCAGCTGCTGGCATCAAAACAAGATGCTGCGAGGGAGAGCCGGAAAGGTTAGTTTAATTTTTTCAATGTTTTCTGATGGGGCCATGCATACCAGGATGGGGGTGAGGGCCAATCATACCAGAATAAGGATGGGGCCCTGCATACCAGGACTGGGATGGTGGGCAATCATACCAAGTTAAGGATGGGGCCCTGAATACCAGGATAGGGGGGATGAGGGCGATCATTCCTGCCAGGATAAGGATGACCATTCCTACTACCAGAATAGGGATAAGGGGGCCATGCATACCAGTATAGGGATAAGGGGGACATGTGTATCAGGATTGGGATGAGGGGACCATATTTACCAGGATAGGGGATGTTAAGTGCAGAATTGACCACATTTTTTGCTTCAATTTTTTTCCCACAATTTCCTCCTGTAAATCCTAGGTATGTTTTATGGTCCATGGTGTCTTATAGTCAGAAAAATACGGTAAGTATCAAACTACTCAGCCTCCCATGCTCAACAACATGGCGCCTGCAGATTGGACTGCATTTTCATGGTGATAGCTTCCATCTAAAAAGGTGTGCTCAAATTTAAGTAAATGCCTTATGTCTCATATCAGGTTTTGTACCAACTTCCACATTGAAGTCTAATACTTACCTCCTGCTCCCGAAAAACTATACATAGCTTAGAGAGGACATTCTTGGGCAATTGTGTAGTGCAGTAGAAGTCAGGCCCAATACTAACACTATTTGCATCACATACATTTTGAGACCTGGTAATATAGTAACTGGAAAACCTTACTAAACATAAGACAAAGATCTTATGAAGTTTTTTTGTAGAACAATCTTTATTTCCAGGTGTGTCCTGTTGAACTAGGCCGCACACGCAGGTTCTGCCATAAAAAGCGGGTGCTGAAGCCGAGCTGCTACATTTTGAATGTTATTAAGGAATTCCTGTTTAATCTCATCAAGTCAAAAAAAGCAAACACAAATAGATAAGTCACAATATAAAATAGCAGTTCTTTTCATCGTTCGATTCCTCAGTGGTTTTCAGCTTAGATGGACTCGTTCTTTGAGGCTTCGTCAAAGTTCTCAACCAGATCTGTAGAAAAACATTTTAAGATAGAGGTCATTAAAAAAACATGTTTCTTTGGGGATAAATTAACCTTACATCGAGACACTGCACTGAGATTTGGGATTAAAGGTTAGGTCTACCTACTAACAAGTTCATAAAAAATAAAGTAAAGAATAAAGCATCTTTGCAATAGAAGCTTAAATTAAAAATAAAAAAAAATAAAAATAAAAAAAGGGAAGCTATTTTTATACCCCAACAGACAATTTTGTACAGTGGCTTGCAAAAGTATTCACTCCCTTGGATTTTTACCTATTTTGTTGCATTACGACCTGTGTTTAAATATTTTTGTAATCAGATTTGTGTGTCATGCATCAGCACTAAACAGTTTAAGTTTGTGAAGTGAGAAAAATATAGGCATAAGTTATGTTTATGGGATCAAATACCGAATATACTCGAGTATAAGCTGACCCAAGTATAAGCCGACCCGAGTATAAGCCGACCCGAGTATAAGCCGACCCGAGTATAAGCCGACCCGAGTATAAGCCGACCCGAGTATAAGCCGACCCGAGTATAAGCCGACCCGAGTATAAGCCGACCCGAGTATAAGCCGACCCGAGTATAAGCCGACCCGAGTATAAGCCGACCCGAGTATAAGCCGACCCCCCTAATTTTGCCACAAAAAACTGGGAAAACTTATTGACTCGAGTATAAGCCTAGGGTGGAAAATGCAGCAGCTACCGGTGAATTTCAAAAATAAAAATAGATGCTCCATACCATTCATTATTGCCCCATAGATGCTCCATATAAAGCTGTGCCACATATAATGCTCCATACCATTGATTATTGCCCCATATATTATCCATATATAGCTGTGCCATATAGAATTCTCTGCACCGTTCATTATGGCCCTATAGATGCTCCATATAAAGCTGTGCCATATATGCTCTGCACCGTTCACTTTGGCCCCATAGATGCTCATTATAAAGCTGTGCCCTATATGCTCTGCACCGTTCAGTTTGGCCCCATAGATGCTCATTATAAATCTGTTCCCTATATGCTCTGCACCGTTCAGTTTGGCCCCATAGATGCTCCTTATATAGCTGTGCCCTATATGCTCTGCACCGTTCAGTTTGGCCCCATAGATGCTCCTTATAAAGCTGTGCCATATATAATGCTCTGCACCGTTCATTATGGCCCCATAGATGCTCCATATAAAGCTGTGCCATATAAAATGCTCTGCACCGTTCAGTATGGCTCCATAGATGCTCCTTATAAAGCTGTGCCCCATATACAATGCTCTGCACCGTTCATTATGGCCCTATAGATGCTCCATATAAAGCTGTGCCCTATATGCTCTGCACAGTTCAGTTTGGCCCCATAGACGCTCATTATAAAGCCGCCCCATATGGAATGCTCTGCACCGTTCAGTTTGGCCCCAGATGCTCCACATAAATCTGTGCCACATATAATGCTCTGCACCGTTCATTATGGCCCCATAGATGCTCATTATAAAGCTGTGCCCTATATGCTCTGCACCGTTCATTATGGGCCAATAGATGCTCCATATAAAGCTGTGCCATATATGCTCTGCACCGTTCAGTTTGGCCCCATAGATGCTCATTATAAAGCTGCCCCATATGGAATGCTCTGCAGCGTTCAGTTTGGCCCCATAGATGCTCCACATAAATCTGTGCCATATATAACGCTGCTGCTGCAATAAAAAAAACAAAACACATACTCACCTCTCTTGCTTGCAGCTCCCCAGCGTCCGGTCCCAGCGTCTCTCCGCACTGACTGATCAGGCAGAGGGCGGCGCACACACTATATGCGTCATCACGCCCTCTGACCTGAACAGTCAGAGCGGAGAGACGCCGGGAAGACAGAGCGGCGCCCGGCGTGTAGATCGTGGACAGGTAAATATGACATACTTACCTGCTCCCGGCGTCCCGCTCCTTCCCCCGGACAGCTGGTCTCCGGGTGCCACAGCCTCTTCCTCTATCAGCGGTCACCGGCACCGCTGATTAGAGAAATGAATATTCATTTCTCTAATGAGCGGTCCCACGTGACCGCTGTACAGGGGAAGAGCTGCGGCACCCGAAGACAGTGTGACGGGCAGGGGGAGCGTCAGGATCGCCGGGACTAGGTAAGTATGCCTCAGCGCTCTCTCCCCCTCACCCGCCGACCCTGCCACAGACCGTGACTCGAGTATAAGCCGAGAGGGGCACTTTCAGCCCAAAAATTTGGGCTGAAAATCTCGGCTTATACTCGAGTATATACGGTAACTAAAAATTGGCATGTACATATGTATCCCCACCTTTTGCTGCGAAGCTCCTAAAAATTTCTGGTGCAAGCAGTTACCTTTATAAGTCTGCCAGCATATACACCCCTTTTCTGAAAGGGCACAGAGGCTGCAACCAGGGCTATGGATTCGGAGTCCATTTTGATGGAGTCACAATAAAATGGACAGACTCCAAAAATATATAATAAATTGGGTACAGTAGTACAATGCAAGATGTGCTGTAAATGTTTTCATAAGACTTTGGGAAAGTTTTGAAATGTCCTATAAATACCTGTTCCTGATCTAAGGGTCTCTGTTTTTAGTTGAGATGAATCTGTGCTGCACTTCATGCTCAGTAGCGACCAGTGCTGTCGGGTCAAAGTCAGGGAAATTGAGAATTCGGAGGTTTAGCTTACCGACTCCACATCCCTGGCTGCAACACCATTAAGCAAGAGGCACCACTAACAAAAACAACATCATGAAGACCAAGGAGATCTCCAAACAACTCAGAGACAAAGTTGAAAAGTACAAGTCAGGGATGGGTTATACAAAAAAAAAAATCCCAATCTCTGATGATCCCCAGAAGCGCCATCAAACCCATCATCATCAAATGGAAATACCGTATATACTTGAGTATAAGCCGAACCCCCTAATTTTGCCACAAAAAACTGGGAAACTTAATGGCTCGAGAATAAGCCTAGTGTGGAAAATGCAGCAGCTACAGGTAAATTTCAAAAATAAAAATAGGTACCAATAAAAGTAAAATTGAGACATCAGTAGGTTGTGTTTTTGAATATCTATATTGAATCAGGAGCCCCATATAATGCTCCATACAGTTCATGATGGGCCCCATATAATGCTCCATACAGTTCATGATGGGCCCCAAAAGATGCTCCATATTAAAATATGCCCCATATAATGCTGCACAAAGGTTAATAATGGCCCCATAAGATGCTCCATAGAGATATTTGCCCCATATAGTGCTGCACAAACGTTGATTATGGCCCCATAAGATGCTCCATAAAGATATTTGTCCCATATGCTGTTGCTGCGATTAAAAAAAAATAAAAAATGACATACTCCCCTCTCGTCGCTCAGGCCCCGGCACTGGCTATACTCACCGGTCCTCATTCCAGCGCCGCTGTGTCTTCCGCGTCATCTGCACTGACGCTCAGGCAGAGGGCGCGCACTGACCACGTCATCACGCCCTCTGACCTGAGCGTCACTGCAGAGGATGCGGAAGACGGAGCTGCGCCCGGAACGAGGAAAGGTGAATATCGCGCAGTGCTCCCCCTCCCCATTATACTCACCTGCTCCTGGCGCGGTCCCTGCATCTCCGGGGTGCTGACAGCTTCTTCCAGCGTTGAGTGGTCACCGTTACCGCTCATACAGTAATGAATATGCGGCTCCACCCCTATGGGAGTGGAGTCGGGTCCATATTCATTACTGTAATGAGCGGTACCATGTTACTGCTGGAATAAGCTGTCAGCCCCCGGAGATGCAGGGACCGCACCAGGAGCAGGTGACTATGTCACAGCCGCTGCTCCCCTTCCTACCCCCTGGGACAATGACTTGAGTATAGGCCGAGAGGGGCACTTTCAGACTAAAAAAATGGGCTGAAAATCTCGGCTTATACTCGAGTATATACGGTAATATGGTACCACAACAAACCTGCCAAGAGAAGGCCGCCCACTAAAACGCTCAGCCCGGGTAACAAGGGCATTTATTAGAGACCAAAGGTAACCCTGAAGGAGCTGCAGAGTTCCCAAGTAGAGACTAGATTATCTGTCCATACGACCATAATGAGCCGTACATTCCATAGTGGTGGCCTTTATGGAAGAGTGGGCAGAAAAATGCCTTTACTTACACACAAACTTTAAGGCTCACCTGGAATTTGCAAAAGATATGTGGGAGACTTCCCAAATGTATGGAGGAAGGTGCTGTGGTCAGAGGAGACAAAAATGTATAACTTTTTGGCCACCAAGGTAACCGCTATGTCTAGTGCCAAACCAACACAGCTTTGCACTTTAAAAACACCATCCCCACAGTGAAACCTGGTGGCGGCAGCATCGTTGCAAAACAAAAAATGACAAGAGGGGTGAATACTTTCACAAGCCGCTGTATGTTAATGCAGTATTTTCCTGTAGTCCAAATTTTTTTTTTTTTTTAGTGGAAACTTCAGAAAACTCCTTTGGGAAGTTTTTGGATCAGTTTTTTGTTTCCTAAAGCCTTTTGATTGGACAATGCCTAGTTTGTAGTGTTTTCCATCAGGGGGAGCTGTAAAGCAGTGACATGTACATTTTCTCTCACCAGGAGGTTTTGACAGCTTTAAAGGGAAGGTGCCACCAGTTTTCTTGTAGTTTGTTTTTTTGTGAAATTAAGCTTAAAATAGTAAATAAAATGTATTAATGCAATGTTTGCAAACATTTCTATATGAAAAATATTATGTATTTTCTTACAAATATATATATTTACCACTAGGGGGAGCATTTTCCGTTTTAGACCTCAAGCAGCTATAGTAAGACTTACCAGCTTTACTGTTAGCTGGAAAAGTGGGGCAGTAACTGCTGACATCACCATTTCCCTCCCCTTTTGGGTGGTCTAGTATCCCTGGGGCAGAATGAAGAGCAGCATCACAGGGCATTTTGTGTGTGACTGACCTGTGACCTGCTATCACCAGCAGTTACTGCATCAGAAGCACAGCTTGTTTACAGAGGAGCAGAACACAGTGGACTCAGCAGCATGGTGGACTGGAGGAAGGGTGAAGACATGTGGTGTGTATGGAGCAGCATTATCTGAGCAGAGCTGTCTGTAACTCATCCATCAGTAAGATAAGAAGGACATACAGGTCTGCAGTGAATGGCCAGGCATTGTGGAGGGAGGGGAGAGATACATTAGTATGGCTGAGAGAGACTGATGGGAGAGAGGAAGAGACATGTAGTATGATGAGCGAGACACATATGGAGCATGATGGGGAGAGAGATACACATGGAACAGCAGGGGTGAGACACATGGAGCGTGATGGGGAGAGAGATACACATGGAACAGCAGGGGTGAGACACATGGAGCGTGATGGGGAGAGAGATACACATGGAACAGCAGGGGTGAGACACATATGGAGCGTGATGGGGAGAGATACACATGGAATAGCAGGGGTGAGACACTTGGATGATTTTGATGCGTTTCCGCAGCGTTTTTGGATGCACGGAATTGCATCAAATCCGCAGTGTAGTGCACAACCAATGTTAGTCATGGGAAATTGATAATTGTTGTGCACATGCTGCGGAAAAATACGTGCGGATTTGCAGGGTTTTATTTTCCGCAGCATGTCAATTCTTTTTGCGGATCTGCAGCGTTTCTGCACCCACTGACAACCATTAAGTTAGGCAAATCCGCAGCAAAACTGCAGGTGTAAAAATCTGGTTTTGCTGCGGAATTGCGTGCGATAAACGTTGCAGATAAGGAGGGAGAGTGTGTGGGCGGAGACTGTGAACTGTGAATATGTGCGTGTCTGTGTGCGGGTGTCCGTGTGTATCTGCGTGTATGTGTGTGTGTGGGAACAGGGAGTATACTGCTGGTTTATTTTTTATTTTTTCAGGAGATTGAGGGAGTTGCATGGATTAGCTGACTAATAAAGATGAGAAACTGTGTAGTATTTTATTTCATTAAAATACTTTATTCTTGCTGTGTGTTTATTTAACCCCTTAACTATAGGATTAGTAATGGATAGGTGTCTTATTGATGCCTCTCCATTACTAAGCCGGCTTGATGCCACCTTGATGTCAAAGGTGACATTAACCCCACAAATATTACCCATATGACACCTCTACAGGGTAGTGGGAAGAGAGAGGCTAAGTGCCGGAATTGGCGCATCTTAGAGATGTGCCATTTCAGGGGTGGCTTTGAGCTGGTGTTTGTAGCCAGGGAAGGGGGTGGGTGCAATATCCATGGCCCCTTCTTAGGCTATCAACATCAGCCCGCAGCTGTCTGCATAGCCTTTTCTGGTTATTAATTATAGGGGGACCCCACATTGTTTTTTTTGGGGCCCCCTATTTTAATACATATTAAAGGCTAAATATACCGCTGCGGGCTGATATTCATAGCCTGGGAAGATCCACGGGTATTAACCCCTTCCTAGGCTATAAACATCATAGAGTTCTCACATAATACCGCCATATAGATCACACATAATGGCGCCATATAGTTCTCATATAATACCATTATATAGATCACACATACCGCCATAGTGTTCTCACATAATACCGCCATATAGATCACAAATACCGCTATATAGATCACACACAACACCATGTAGATCACACATAAAACCACCATATAATTGTCACATAATAATGCCACATAGATCACACATAATCCCACAATATAGTTATCATATAATAGTCATAATAATTATTCATAGTCATATAATAGTCATATATTTTTTACATTATTCCACCATACTGATCAAACATACCACCATACAGATCACATATAATACCATCATATAGATCACACATAATGCCATAACACAGATCACACATAATACTTGTCTGCATCAAGTGTAGTCTATATGACAGTACTATATAAAAAATATATATGGCGGCATCATATGGGATCTATATTGCAGTACTATGTAATAAATATATATAGCGGTATAATGTGTGGTCTTTATGGGAGTATTATGTGATAAATAGATATGGCAGCATTATGCGTAATCCATATGGCAGTGTGCTGGTCTATGGGGGGGGGGGGGGGGTCACAGAGAGAGATATACGGTGGAGGGAGCAGAGTATTTCAGGAGCAGTGTGCTGGTCTATGGGTGGAGTGTGTGCACGCTGACACACACGCTCACAACTGTATACTTAGCCTTTACTGGCTATTAAAATGGGGGACCCCAAACAAAAAAAAATTACGTGGGGTCCCCCTATAATAACCAGCAAGGGTTATGCAAACAGCTGCGGGATATTAATAGCCTAGGAAGGGGCCATGGATATTGCCCCCCCAGGCTATAAACCATCAGCTCTCAGCCGCCCCAGAAATGGCGCATCTATTAGATGCGTCTTTTCTGGCATTTTGCCCGGCTCTTCCCACTTGCCCTGTAGCAAGTTGGTTTCATATTTGTGGGATTGATGTCACCTTTCTATTGTCAGGTGACATCAAACCCACAGCTTAGTAATGGAGAGGCGTAAATAATAAATAATAATCTTTATTTATAATAATAATCTTTATTTATATAGCGCCAACATATTCCGCAGCACTTTACAATTAAGCGGGGACATATACAGACAAATTCAATACAAGTTAAGACAATTTAAACAGTGACATTAGGAGTGAGGTCCCTGCTCACAATCTACAAGGAAATGGGGGGACACAATATGTGAAAAGTGCTTGTTATTTCAGGTCTGGCAATTATAATAAATAGGGATTTTCATATAAAGCTGCATGATCCGGTCATCAGCCCGTGTGTTTAAGTGCAATAGTCAAGTATCAAGTGCAGTTATCATGTGCATGGGGGGGTGTGGAGACAGATGAATAGTAGGGTGCAGATTTAGAATAATATTTGGAAGGAGGGAACAGGGCAAAGTTAGTTTACTGAGTAGTTGATGTGGTAGGCTTGTTTGAAGAGATGGGTTTTTAGAGCGCGCTTGAATAGGTCGCGGCTAGGTATCAGTCTGATTGTCTGGGGAAGTGCATTCCAGAGAGCTGGCGCAGAACGAGAGAAGTCTTGTAGGAAGGCGTATATAAGACACCTATCCATTACTAATCCTATAGTTGTATTGTAAATAAAAACACAGCTAGAATAAAGTCCTTTCTTAATCTTAATTAAACTATACTTACCGAACGCATAATCCCTGAATCCCTCGTCTCCTGCAACAAAAATAAACCACAAATATTCCTCACCCGCCCGCCGAGAAGATAATCCATAATGTCCCACGACGATCCTGATCACTTTGAGAGCAGTCACATCAGTGATATGCTGCTCTCAGACAGCCGGCGATAGACTGACAGGATGAGATCGCCACCTGCAGTGGATCACTGCGCCGCCGTATAATTTTTTTAAAATTTTTATGTGAGTATGTAATGTAACTTTTTTTTTTTTTTTTTTTTTTTTAACTGTGAGCACAGGTAGCGGCAGATGATACTACTCTCCCATCAGACATAGCCCAATGGGAGCAGTAGTCTCATCGGTCCACGCCTGCTTTTTTACCGCAGGTCACAGTCAGCTGCGGAATCACGCTGACATCCCGCAGCGCTGTGACCGACAGTACTGGTGGTAGCGTTACTGCAGGTGACAGTCACCACTGTGGGGGTCACGCTGACATGTGTCAGCATGACCCCCGCAGCCCCTGTTATCGCAAGCACTGAGCTGTGTGTGCAATGAGGAAAGATATGCAGGGGGAGAGGAGTGCATAGGAGGGAGAGCGACCCATGGGGAGTGAGACATGCAGGGGGAGAGGAGGGAGAGCGATCCATGGGGAGAGAGACATGCAGGGGGAGAGCGACCCATGGGGAGAGGAGCGCATAGGAGCGAGAGCGACCCATGGGGAGTGAGACATGCAGGGGGAGAGGAGGGAGAGCGACCCATGGGGAGAGAGACATGCAGGGGGAGAGGAGTACATAGGAGCGAGAGCGACCCATGGGGAGTGAGACATGCAGGGGGGAGAGGAGGGAGAGCGACCCATGGGGAGTGAGACATGCAGGGGGGAGAGGAGGGAGAGCGACCCATGGGGGAGAGACATGCAGGGGGGAGAGGAGTGCATAGTAGCGAGAGAGACCCATGGGGAGAGAGACATGCAGGGGGGAGAGGGGGGAGAGGAGGGAGAGCGACCCATGTGGAGAGAGACATGCAGGGGGAGAGGAGTGCATAGGATCGAGAGCGACCTATGGGGAGAGAGCGAACAGGCACAGGGGGATGGAGAGCAAACATGGGGAGAGACAGTCACCTCCAGGGTCACAGAGGGAGATATATGGGGGAAGGAACAGGGTGACTAGAGCACAGAGTATTTCAGGAGAGCAGAGTGCTGGCCTATGGGAGATCACAGAAGAGATATATGGGGGAAGGGTATGTGATCCCTGTTGTGCGCATGCTACTTCTCTCCTGTTTTGTGACTAACATTCTTGTCATCCCCCCTTCCCCCAACTTAGCCACTCTGTCCTGTCAGCTGTCCTGCTCTCTCTCCAGGTGTCAGCTCCCTCTCTGCAGGCTGTGAATGCAGCTTCTTACCGGGACTGTGTGTGAGTGGGGAGGCGGAGACAGAGCAGGAGAAGCACACAAGGCAGCGTGTTAGGAGCAGAAGATGTCTGCTCAGGACGCACAGTGCAGTGCCTGTAGTACAGAGGAGCACGGAGGTAAATCACCCGCACTCCCCACTCTCCAGCCTCCGGCTCCAGTCAGCACTTCTGTCCTGCGATAGAGAGTAAGTGGAGCTCGGCAGATAGCACTGGGCTATAATAAAATGGCGGCCAGTCACACCTACAGCAGTGAATTGTGCAGCCCACAGAGGCGTGCCCAGCTCACTGCTAATGCGGCTACAATGTTAAAATAGGAGATAATAGACCGGCGCTGACCCTATGTCCATGGGGTGCCGTAATATGACACTGATAGTGTCGGGCTACTGCTGTGAACCCACAGTGCCTTCTTTAAACTCATAACACACGAAATCTGTTTCACATGCATTTAAAACTTGGTTATAGCAGCATGTTATGCTACATTACAGTGATTTATTAATGACCTACAAACGCGGTACCTTCCCTTTAACAGTTTATAGGATGCTCACATGAATGAGCATAAAACAGCCTGATGTTTTCCAATAGAAATGAATAGGAAGATCCTTTAAAAAGTGTGTTTTTATCAGTAGACCAGCTCAAAAACCACCATAAGAGGCAGAGTAAACATACCCTTATTTTTATATTTTCATAATTTTATTTTACTCCATTTATTTTCTCTCCTTTATTTTTTATTATTTCTATTTTTCTCAATTTCTTCATTTTTTCTTTTAATTTTTTTTCCTGTTTTATCTTTCACCTTCATTTCATCATATCTGGTTGCTTCCAATATAAATTTTTATTTTTAAGTTATTTCAATTTATCATTTATTTTTTCCTTACGTTCATTTTTTTTATGTTTCACTATCCCCCCCCCAAATCCTCGGTCATTTTATATCTAAGTTTATTTACCACAACCTGGTTACCATTTTTTCATTCTTTTGACCTCTATTTTCTGTCTCTATTATTAGAAACAGTTCATTCCCTCTCCATCCACCCAGTCATATTGCCTCTCACATAGCCTGTTTCACATGTACGCTGACAGCGCTTATCTCCACCCTTCCCCGTTTCCTGCCTATATATATTCAGGCATTAAAGCCCTTTTTTTCAATTTTCTTTTGTGCTGATATATATATATATATATATATATTACACACACACACACACACAGCCTCCTGAGCTGCTTTAGTTCACCTGTGATTCCCAAAGCAAGCACCACCAGACAAGGTTGGTATATCAAGCCCTCTCCAGTTCACTATTTAACCGTTTCCTAACTTTACTTCTTTGCAGCCCACAATGGGATTTCAGTATTTATCAACTTTACACTACTCTACCCTTCCTTGAATCTCTGTTATAAGGTCAGTACCTGCTGCTCTTCATGTGTC
Organism: Ranitomeya variabilis; assembly: GCF_051348905.1. Classification (NCBI taxonomy): domain Eukaryota; kingdom Metazoa; phylum Chordata; class Amphibia; order Anura; family Dendrobatidae; genus Ranitomeya; species Ranitomeya variabilis. The sequence continues at coordinate 113,048,760 of NC_135232.1, forward strand.
AGCTCTTTTAAGTCCGCAATAATGCTCCACCACCCTTTATCAGTACCTCTTTGGACACTAGACCCATGTATGATTCAGAATAGTCTCCATCTCATTACTTATACTGTGTCATGAATTCTTTGTATAATACCAGATTATTTTTTTGAGTGTAAGGATTTATTTGTATGGGATCCTCTCCACATCTGATTTATCATGTATATTGTGTATATATAATTGTACAGCACTATTATATCATTTTGTCTTATTCTCCTGTAGATATTTTCTTTTTGTATATATCTCTATTATATTTATGTATTTTTTTCTTCTCCAATAAGGTTTGATAAAGACCAGGGACATGGTCGAAACGTTGCCTTATGGAATAGTTTGCATTTCTCTACTGCGGTGAAGTTATTTTCTTTATTTGGCAATTGAAATAAATCCTTTTTTTGCAAATTATATGAGACTGAGTGCGACTGTTTATCCTCTAAACCCGTTTGTGACCTCGTACGGGATAGTAGTCCGAGGTCAGATCCCTGGCTTTGATGCAGGGCTCCGGCGGTGAGCCCGCATCAAAGCCGGGACATGTCAGCTGTTTTGAACAGCTGACATGTGCCCGCAATAGCGGTGGGTGAAATATCGATTCACCAGCCGCTATTAATTAGTTAAATGCCGCTGTCAAACGCTGACAGCGGCATTTAACTGGCGCTTACGGCCGGAAATGAGCGCATCGCCGACCCCCCTCACATGATCGGGGGTCAGCGATGCATCAGAAGGGTAACCATAGAGGTATCCTTGAGACCTCTATGGTTACTGATCCCGGCTAGCTGTGAGCGCCACCCTGTGGTCGGCGCTCATAGCAAACCTGTTATTAAGCTACATAGCAGCGATCTGATGATCGCTGCTATGTAGCAGAGGCGATTGAGTTGTGCCAGCTTTTAGCCTCCCATGGAGGATATTGAAGCATGGCAAAAGTAAAAAAAAAAAAAGTTTAACCCCTTCATGACCTTGGGATTTTCCGTTTTTCCGTGTTCGTTTTTTTGCTCCCCTTCTTCCCAGAGCCATAACTTTTTTATTTTTCCGTCAATATGGCCATGTGAGGGCTTATTTTTAGCGAAACAAGTTGTACTTTTGAAAGACAACATTGGTTTTAGCATGTAGGGTACTAGAAAACGGGAAAAAAATTCCACGTTTGCTTAAAAAAAAAAAAAAAAAAAAAAAAAAAAAGGAAAAAATTGCGCCATTTTCCGATACCCGTAGCGTCTCCATTTTTAATGATCTGGGGTCGGGTGAGGGCTTATTTTTTGCGTGCGGAGCTGGCGTTTTTAATGAGTGCATTTTGGTGCAGATACGTTCTTTTGATCGCCCGTTATTGCATTTCAGGAATCTGGTATTTTATGGTTTTTGAAGAGAAGTTAAAGAGAAATCATTATCAAGTGATAACTTCCTAGTTGGTGTTTCAGCAGTTTTGGTATAAAAGGCAGTATAAGTATGAACAATTCCCTGCACAAGTTGAACTGGTCAGTAAACACATTGTTGATTTTTATGGATATATATTGGCTAAGGGGTACTTCCATCTGTTTGTAACTTCTGTTTGTCTGTAACGGAAATCCCAGGTCACTGATTGGTCTACTCTACTCCACTCAGTGCCCCCTCCCTACTCCCCTCCAGTCAGTGCCAGTGTGTCACCCCATCCCGGACCAACTTTTTACTATTGATGCTGCCCACGACGGAGGGTGAGTATGTAACTATTTAAAAAAAAAAAAATAATAATAAAATTGAAATTAACAGGAATATGGTGCCCACACTGCTCGACGTACATACATATTCTAGAATACCCGATGCGTGTATTATACTACGTGGGCTGCGCTACATACTACGTGGGCTGCGCTACATACTACGTGGGCTGCGCTACATACTACGTGGGCTGCGCTACATACTACGTGGGCTGCGCTACATACTACGTGGGCTGCGCTACATACTACGTGGGCTGCGCTACATACTACGTGGGCTGCGCTACATACTACGTGGGCTGCGCTACATACTACGTGGGCTGCGCTACATACTACGTGGGCTGCGCTACATACTACGTGGGCTGCGCTACATACTACGTGGGCTGCGCTACATACTACGTGGGCTGCGCTACATACTACGTGGGCTGCGCTACATACTACGTGGGCTGCGCTACATACTACGTGGGCTGCGCTACATACTACGTGGGCTGCGCTACATACTACGTGGGCTGCGCTACATACTACGTGGGCTGCGCTACATACTACGTGGGCTGCGCTACATACTACGTGGGCTGCGCTACATACTACGTGGGCTGCGCTACATACTACGTGGGCTGCGCTACATACTACGTGGGCTGCGCTACATACTACGTGGGCTGCGCTACATACTACGTGGGCTGCGCTACATACTACGTGGGCTGCGCTACATACTACGTGGGCTGCGCTACATACTACGTGGGCTGCGCTACATACTACGTGGGCTGCGCTACATACTACGTGGGCTGCGCTACATACTACGTGGGCTGCGCTACATACTACGTGGGCTGCGCTACATACTACGTGGGCTGCGCTACATACTACGTGGGCTGCGCTACATACTACGTGGGCTGCGCTACATACTACGTGGGCTGCGCTACATACTACGTGGGCTGCGCTACATACTACGTGGGCTGCGCTACATACTACGTGGGCTGCGCTACATACTACGTGGGCTGCGCTACATACTACGTGGGCTGCGCTACATACTACGTGGGCTGCGCTACATACTACGTGGGCTGCGCTACATACTACGTGGGCTGCGCTACATACTACGTGGGCTGCGCTACATACTACGTGGGCTGCGCTACATACTACGTGGGCTGCGCTACATACTACGTGGGCTGCGCTACATACTACGTGGGCTGCGCTACATACTACGTGGGCTGCGCTACATACTACGTGGGCTGCGCTACATACTACGTGGGCTGCGCTACATACTACGTGGGCTGCGCTACATACTACGTGGGCTGCGCTACATACTACGTGGGCTGCGCTACATACTACGTGGGCTGCGCTACATACTACGTGGGCTGCGCTACATACTACGTGGGCTGCGCTACATACTACGTGGGCTGCGCTACATACTACGTGGGCTGCGCTACATACTACGTGGGCTGCGCTACATACTACGTGGGCTGCGCTACATACTACGTGGGCTGCGCTACATACTACGTGGGCTGCGCTACATACTACGTGGGCTGCGCTACATACTACGTGGGCTGCGCTACATACTACGTGGGCTGCGCTACATACTACGTGGGCTGCGCTAAGCGCGACGTACATACATATTCTAGAATACCCGAGGCGTGTTATATACTACGTGGGCTGCGCTATATACTAGTAGTATATAGCACAGCCCACGTAGTATATAGCGCAGCCCACGTAGTATATAGCACGACATACATACATATTCTAGAATACCCGATGCGTTAGAATCGGGCCACCATCTAGTTCAATCACAAATTACAATGCGTCTCGTATCACAATGTGTATGTCTCATTACTATTGATTAATCATGGGACAACATCAGAAAACAACAAGTGAAGGAAGGAAATGAGTATAACATTGGTATAATGAGGAAGACAAAACAGATGTTACTCTGCTGTGCAACGCTGGAGCCCCCCCCGTGTGCAGCTAGCTCGTCTTCCAGCATGTAATGGAGACTGCCTTCATTTTTTTCTGTCCAATTCATCCAAAGAAGGTACGTACAGTAAAATCCGAGTGAGACCTAGGGCAGATAAAACTGGACAAAATCCTACCTGGAACTTCGTCATCTTCATCCTCTCCAGTAGCAAGTGGTGCCTTCCCATCTACAGCTGAAAAAGGTCGATGGAAAGTTAGCATGAAACACACCCAGTAATACAAATTCAGTGCATGCAGAGTCCTTCACTACATATACATAGTATGAACTGCCTGAAACACCACAAATTAAAGTCCCACAAATCATCATAAATATTTAGTGTCATCTTAAAGGGAACCTGTCATTAGATTTATCCTGCCTGGGCAACACAAATCAGAGCCTGGCTGTGTGAATACAGCCAGATATTGTCTTTCTTGGAATGCTGTGGTGTTTCAGAGACTGTAGTGTGAAAGGCCGCCCAGGGTCTATAGGGAGAGATCCGAATATTCTGGCACTACTGCCAGTTTCTCACCGCAACGGCACCTGGTTATTGACAGGTGTCTCTCTATATACACATGTTGAAGAGACCTGTCTGTCAACTGGAGTGAGAGGGTGAGAGGTTGGCCGGGGGTAAAATCTCACCCTATAGGCCCAGGCTGGCTTATCAAACTGTTTTTTTTTCCTTAATCTCCGCAGCATTTCTGAAAATGACATGCCTGTCCGCGTTCAACCAGGGTCTGATTCATGCTGCCTGAAGCAATTTAATGACAGGTATCCTTTAATGTATCAAGGGGACAAAAATAGAACTGGATGAAATGATTGATGTTTTAGACCCTGGTAATGTTATTGGGAAATGTTACGGCTTATCAGAAAAAAATCCCACTAAAATATTGAAATCGAATATTAAAATATTCAGAGAGACCAGGTTGTACTGTGCTGTCAAAGCAGGAAGAGGAGGAAGGTGACTCTCAGGGCGAGGAGTGGGAGAACAGAGAGGATGACAATGAGGTATTAGATCACACTTGGTGTAAACCCAGAGGCATGCAGCCGAGTAGCTCAGCAGAGGAGGAGGAAGATGAGGAGGTTACATAGACACCGAGTTATGCAACCACGAGAACCAATGCATCCTGAGGACTAACTCTGGTAGTGGACAGCAGTGTTTGAGATTCTGCATTTGGCTATCTTGAGTCATTTTTCAGACTGGCAAAAATCTAAAAAAATCATGTTAGCTATGAAATATTTAAAAAAAAGACTAGTAAATAACCTGAAATGATTTCAGTACTACATGCATGAACTGGCACATGTGCGATCAACATGTGATAATTTGGATCAAATATACTATTGCTATTAGGGCGTTTTAAATCCAAAATTAAATGTGGAATACTTTCTCTCACCCTATTGATGCCATGAGAATAATCCCTCCCTAGCTTGGAAGCAATATGGTGCCCCCGCTCACCGACAGCTAGCCCTAATGTTCCCTGTTATACTGATCTAGGATCACCATCGACAACATCCAATAACCTCATAAGCTACTAACCATCAAAACAGGATTTTTGGTTGCTTACCGTAAAATCTGTTTCTCGGAGCCTTCATTGGGGGACACAGGAACCATGGGGTGTATGCTGCTGCCACTAGGAGGCTGACACTATGCAAATAAAAAAGTTAGCTCCTCCTCTGCAGTGTACACCCCACCGACAGGAAGTAGGATATTCAGTTAGTGAGAAAGCAGTAGGAGAAGCAACGTGTAAACGAGAAATAATAATAATATTATAATAATAATAATCTTCATTTATACAGCGCCAACAAACTTAAGCAGCGCTTTACAGTCTAAAAGTTTCAAACACTCAAAGAGCGTTCAAAGAACACAAACGTTAACAGTATAACACAATAAACAGGGCTGTTCAACTTGGGAGGGTGCTGTGTCCCCCAATGAAGGCTCCGAGAAACAGATTTTACGGTAAGCAACCAAAAATCCTGTTTTCTCTATCGCCTCTCATTGGGGGACACAGGAACCATGGGACGTCCCAAAGCAGTCCCTGGGGTGGGAACAGCAGAAAAACTCCATCCAGGACGGAGGAATCACCACTGCCGCCTGCAAGATCCTTCTGCCTAGGCTGGTAACTGTCGAAGCGCAGGTATGCTTATAACCTTTGGGAAAAGAGGTAACGGAACACTAGGTTACCGCCCAGCAAAGTTGTAGGGCGGATGCCCCATGGTGTACTGCCCAGGAGGCGCCCATTGCCCGGGGCAGAGTGAGTCTTAATACCATGAGGAAGCACTCTGTTCTTGACCCAGTGAGCCTCCAGAATGGCAGATCTGATCCAGAGAACAAACGTAACCTTGGAGGCCGGCAGGCCTCTTGGCGTATCGTCTGGAACGTCAAAAAGACAGTCTGTCTTCCTAAAGAAGGCGGTCGTAGACAAATAGATCCTCACTGCCATGACAGGTCTAGCCTGTTCAGCGAACGCCCCAGAGCAGGACAAAGGTGGGAAGGACGATCTTATTTAAGTAAAAGGAGGACACCGCCCTGGGAAGAAAAGGCGACGAAGGCCGTAAAAACTACCTTATCCTGGTGAAGAACCAAGAAATGGGAAGACAGGAGAGAGCCACAAACTCAGAGGCGCGCCTAATGGAGGTGAAAGTCACCAGAAACGCCACCTTGCGGGACAAAACAGACAGTGAGGCCTCATGGGGAGGTTCAAGGGGGGGGGGAACCCCACTGAGCCTCCAGAACAAGATTGAGGTCCCGGGGATCCGCAGAAGTCTGGAACGGGAGAGCCGCATGCGCCACTCTTTGAAGAAAGGTCCTGATCTGAGAACGGGTCGTATATAAATCTTTGTACCGTGATAGCCCATAGCTAAGGACCTCTGAAAGGGACTTCAGAAAAGGGATGGAAAGGGTTGCTATCTGACCCTTCAGAGAACTAAGGGCAAGACCAGCATCAAGTTCTGCCTAGAGAGAATAGCCAAAATGGAAGGTTTCAACAGCAAAGCTGTTAACTTGAGCCACCAAGACCTCTGCGGCAGATGGGTCCCTGGTACAGAAGATCTGACCAGACTGGGAGCCTCCAGTGGGAGTCCGCGAGGAGATGGACGATCTCAGCGAACCAGAACCTTCTGGACCAATGTGGTGCGGTCAGAATGACCGGCACTCCCTCCACATTGCTCTCCAACAGCCTGGGAAGAAAGGGAAGTGAGGAACAGAAAGGAAGTACAAATTGCGACCCAGGAATGGTCAAAGAATCGGTATCCACAACAAGAGGATCGCAGACTTGGAGACAAACGGTGGAACCTTCCTAAGCAGTCGGGCCGCCAGGAGAGCCGTATCCGGAGTTCCTCATCAAAGGCAAATTTGAAGGAAGACCTCTTGAAGCACGAACACCTGTCCTGCCGCAAGGCCGTCATGGCAGAGAAAACACTGCGGCCTAGTAATCCACACCGGGGATATGCACTGCTGATAGTGCAGAAACCGTCACCTCTGCGCAGAGGAGGATATTGGATACCTCCGCCATTGCCAAGAGACTGATTCCGTCCCTGGCGATTGACATAAGCCACAGTTGAGGCATTGGACGTCTGGATTCTGACTGGCAGACCTCTGAGAAGCATTTCCCAGAGACTCAGGGATAGAAGAAAAGCCCCTATCTCAAGGGTATCGATTGGCGGAGAGGACTCTTGCTCCGACCAACGCCCCCTTCAATGACGGATGGCGAGAAAACGCCCCCAGTCGGGAAGGCTGGTGACCGTCGTCACCACCCGCCTTGGGAGGACCGGACCTGGGGAATGAGAGGGGATGACAGCCACCAGTTGAGAGGCTATTAGAATCGGTCGGATTGGAGGATTCAGAGACAGTACAGACGACAAGACTTTGATCTGTTGGCCAGCCACCAGAAACGGGACCGGGAGTCGTGGACAATGGACAGACTCTTCTGGGCCTGAGGCTTGATAAGGAGGACTTCAAGGTATGGAATGAACACTAGGCCCCTGATCCGCAAGGAAAATCAGGACATGGAGCAAAGCATCTTGGATATCCATGGAGCACAGGAATTCCTGTAGATCCATGGAAGCCAGGACTGAACAGAGGAACTTCATCCTGAAATGCCGCAGGCGGAACCTTCTGTTGACTAACTTCAGAGACAGAATGGGTCGAACAGCGCCGCTCTTCTTCGACACTACAAGCAGGTTTGAATAGAAACCTGTGAAGTGTACCTGCTGTGGAACGGAAACAATAACCTCCGAACAAAGAAAGAAGCAATTCCGGGCCGCGAAGCGAACCGTATCTTGTAACTGGAGGATACCACCTCCCTGATCTAAGCGTCCTCCACCGAAGCCAGCCAAACATCCCTGAAAAAAACAGGAGATGCCCGCCCAAACTGGAAGAAACGCTGGGCCGTTGGCATTAGTCATGCCGAGGAAGAGCTGCCAGGTCTAGGCCTGGTGGACCAACCATGGGAGTTGCGGGAACGCCGGGAAGGGATAGGCGTAAAGGAAGCCTTTACTCTAGCCAGACGAGATCGCAGTCTGTGATAGCTAGAGGAATCTTCCGAAGCCACAAAACAGCGAAAGGACGAAGGGAACTCGTGCCTCCCGTGGCATCATTAATAATTTGTTCCAGCGTGTAGCCAAAGAGACACCCCCTGGAAGGGGAGGCCAGTAAGCGACTTCTTGAAGACAAGTCCGCCTGCTGCGTCAGATGGCCACCATATTGCTGGAGGTGTGAGCTGCACAAGCCGCGCATCTAGGGAGGCCGATACCAATATATATCCCTGCGTAGGAAATTTGGTCCGTCCGGACAGCTAGCTCCCCGGGAGGAGCTCCAGCCGGGGTGCTCTTACAAGGCTGTTTAGTCCATCTATCTATGGTCCCTGAGACCCAGGTAGAGGCAATAGCCGAGGCACAAAGTAGAAGCAGCCGTTTCAAAGGCTAATTTATCCAGCGGATCTATAATTGTATCCTTTGAACCCATGCCAAGTTGATAGACAGTCTGGGAACTGAAGAGTCCAGAATTGCCGAGGAATCAGTCCAGTTAGCGATGAGCTCAGGAGAGGAGGAATATAGGATGCCGAGATGCTTCCCTGTCTGAAAGCATCTGGTATGGTTCGCATTTCCCCTGGTAAGTACCACTACAAATTCAGTGTGTGGGGCAAAGACATTGGAAGGTGGTTAGACCGTCTAAACGAAAACCGCCTATGCCGCGGGTTCCGTAGAGGTATCCATGATGCTTAGGGTCTGGTTGGTCGCATCTGAAACTTCCTCTGCAAACATGACCAAGGAAGCCCGTTTCTCTCTCGAGAGAGAGGATGATCAGGAAGAGGGATCTCACCGCTCCAGACCAGAGGGCAAGATGGAGCGGGAAAGAAAGTTGTCAGACGTCCATGGGGCTGATGGTGGACGTCCTCGTCTCCTCCAACCGACAGGCTCTGGAGGGCGAGTGGGTGGGGAATGGAGCTGGGACCGAACCTCTAAGCATGCTTGTGTGCTAGGATCATGGTCCTGCTGTCGGAACAATGAGGATACGGGGTGGCGGTACATGCCGTACTCATAGTCCATAATGTGGGATTACAGGTGTGACTGATCACCCTGTATCCCTTCTTGTGGCCTGAGTTGAACAAGGCTGGACGGAGAATCCTGTGACCCACTAGCAATTGCGGTCAGTCACGGACACGAAGTCGTGACATCCTGGTGAGGTCCGCCCCAGACTGAGACAGAAGGAAAGCCCACCCAGGGTAATCATGGGTCTCGGTCTCACCCTTGGTAGGGACTCCTGGACAGGGAGATGCTGCAGCTGACAAGAGGAAGCAGGAGGACGGGGACGCTCTCCTTATAGGATAGGCCTGGGAGCAGACACACTAAATGATGCCCGAAGGTTAGGGGAACAGGAGAGGGGAGTAATAGACTGCATAGCAGCGTTACTCACAGTAATAGTAGAGTCCTGTAGGCTGCTCCCGGCTGTAGCTGCGACAGGCATCAGGGCACCAGCGATGAGACGGCAACCTAAGGAGGATGCAGGGGACCCCGCTTGTGCTGGGAGAAAAAGGACCCGGCTGCAGTCTGGATGAATGACCGCTGAAAGGGCGCTGGAACGTGCGCCCTGCTGCGATGTGGCGCCAAGCAGCGGCGTAGAGGTCATGGGCCCGGGAGCACCAAGATGGCGGCGGTGGGCGGGGAGTAACAAGATTGTCGGGCGGGAGAAAGCCCGCCCGAAAAAAACGGAAGTGGAGGAGCGCGGTACCGGAAGTAGGCCCCGGCAGAAGCCGGGACCTAAATTAGAGGCCGGCGCCGCCGGAAAAAAGACCGCGGCCCCGGAGCAGTGCGCCGCAGAGCAGCGCGGCCGCCTGACAGTCGCCAGAGGGAACGAAATTACCAGGGTCGCGGCGCCAAAGTAGGCCCCGGCCAAAGCCGGGGCCTAAATTAGAGGTCGGCGCCGCCGGATAGAGGAGGATACTGCGCAGGCACAGGACGGCCGCCTGCCATGCATTGCAGCCGCAGGGGGAAGAGGTGCCCCTGCAAAGTGACATTGCGGCCGCAGGGATGAAGGGGATAGGTAAGGGGGAAACGCGGCCCTCCACCGCGCGAGATAAGCTCGTCTATTCCCCCACTGAGGGTGGGCAGGGAAAGATCTGGGGAATATAGGGAAAATACTCACCTAAACATCCCACGTCGTCCGCTACTAACCTGAGGGGAATGAGACGTCCAGGGAGCTGTGATGGACGTCCTCGTCTCCTCCAACCGACAGGCTCTGGTGGGCGAGTGGGTGGGGGACGGAGCCAGGACCGGACTTCTAAGCACGCTTGTGTGCTAGGCTCTTGGTCCTGGAGAGGGATCTATGAGGATACGGGGTGGCAGTACACGCCGTACTCATAGTCCGCATTGTGGGACTACAGGTGTGACTGTTCACCCTGTATCCCTCCGGAAAATCTGAAAAGAAACGACGCACATTGAGGTAGATAAGGGTCTAATGAAAGACCCGTGTCCACCTCCTACTGACACTAAGCTAAACTGAATATCCTACTTCCTGTCGGTGGGGTGTACACTGCAGAGGAGGAGCTAACTTTTTTATTTGCATAGTGTCAGCCTCCTAGTGGCAGCAGCATACACCCCATGGTTCCTGTGTCCCCCAATGAGAGGCGAAAGAGAAAAAGGAAATACTATTCGTGTGATCAAGAACAGACTAAAAATTAATAAGAGATAAACCAGATAGTCCAAATATCCACAAGATACTTAAGATTTCAGCATATTAAATTATACCACAAGTGATTAAATATCAAAGTTTCACATATCAGGTATAGATTCATAAATACTTGACAGGCCACACATTTTTCACATACCTTACTAAGGTGAATATAATATTTCCATATAATGCTACAATACATACTAATATAGATAAAATGGGTTCTTTACCCAACCAGGTAAACCAGATAGAAATCCTCTCTATCCCTCACATGTCCCTTCAACCTGGTATATGTCCTATACTATCAATTGCTCAAAATGGACAGCCTCCTTATAACCATGTCACTCAGAAAAAAGGGAGAGTAAAGGTACCGTCACACTGAACAACTTAACAACGATAACGATAGCGATCCGTGACGTTGCAGCGTCCTGGATAGCGATATCGTTGTGTTTGACACACAGCAGCGATCTGGATCCTGCTGTGACATCGCTGGTCGGAGCTAGAAGGCCAGCACCTTATTTCGTCGCTGGATCACCCGCTGACATCGCTAAGTCGGCGTGTGTGACACCGATTCAGCGATGTCTTCACTGGTAACCAGGGTAAACATCGGGTTACTAAGCGCAGGGCCGCGCTTAGTAACCCGATATTTACCCTGGTTACCATTGTAAATGTAAAAAAACCCGAACACTACATACTTACATTCCGGTGTCTGTCGCATCCCCCGGCGTCCGCTTCCCTGTACTGTGTCAGCGCCGGCCGGCCGTAAAGCAGAGCACAGCGGTGACGTCACCGCTCTGCTTTCCGGCGGCGCTTACACAGGATGCAGGAGGAGTGCAGGGAAGCGGACGCCGGGGGACGTGGGACAGGCACCGGAATGTGAGTATGTGGTTTTTTTTTTTTTTTTACATTTACAATGGTAACCAGGGTAAACATCGGGTTACTAAGCGCGGCCCTGCGCTTAGTAACCCGATGTTTACCCTGGTTACCCGGGGACTTCGGCATCTTTGGTTGCTGGAGAGCTGTCTGTGACAGCTCTCCAGCGACCACACAACGATGAAACAGCGACGCTGCAGCGATCGGCATCGTTGTCTATATCGCTGCAGCGTCGCTTAATGTGACGGTACCTTTAGATGTAATAAAAACCATAACCAGGTCATTAGGTAGCACAAGCCATATCTTTGTTAGTAAAAATTCAAAAATTACAATCCACCAAACATATAAACTGAATCAGGTACGTCAGGTAGAATATTCCAACACAACACCGATAAACAGCAGTAATTGATGCCATGAATATTTTTACCAGCACTGGAATTTTAATATGACGAGTATCAGCACATGCGTCGCTTACTTATTCTCATGCAGTTAATTGTATTAACAGCAGTAAGTTACTTTTACAACTCTGCTCATGGATGAATATAGCCATTATTGAATACATCATGTGATGCCATAAAGATTCAGTCATTGCCGATGTACTTAGCAGCCTGGAAACATCAGTCCCCAAATGTATAACGGCCATGGAGCAGATGTCAAATGCTTAGTGATTTTAAAAAAAGTACATAGATAGGAGTTTTCCTTACATTGTTTTGGCAGGGCCTCTGCTAGTCTCCGCAAGCTGGTGAGGCTGTCTGCCCCAAGCTGGTTCAGGATACTAGGTAACATCTCTGTAAGCTGCTTGGTCTCGGCGTGCCCGGTAATAGTAAAGGTGTTGGCAGCCAAGGAAGCCTGAACTTTAGGATTATTGAAGTGGATGACTGTTCCTTGGTTTGTAAACATGTTTACCTGGAAAGATGAATGAAAGGGCTATAAATCTACTGAAAGCAAGTAAAGGAAGCTATAAATATAAAGTGTACCGATGCCTCCATTTATTAGGAACCGCTTTAACCCCTTAACGACCTCCGCCGTACTATTACTGGGGAGGTCGGTACCCCCGCTTTGATGTGGGCTGCGGCGGTGAGCCTGCATCAAAGCCGGGACATGTCAGCTGTTTTGAACAGCTCACATGTGAGCACAATAGCGGCGGGTGGAATCGTGATTCACCCGCCGCTATTAACTAGTGAAATGCTGCTGTCAAACGCACACAGCGGCATTTAACTACCGCTTCCGGCCATCGGGCCGGAAATGAGGGCATCGCCGACCCCCGTCACATGATCGGGGGTCAGTGATGAGTCGGCATGACAACCGGAGGTCTCCTCGAGACCTCTATGGTTGTTGATGCCAGATTGCTATGAACGCCACCCTGTGGTCGGCGCTCAAAGCAATGCAGTAAATCTACTACATAGGGGCGATCTGACGATCGCTCCTATGTAGCAGAGCCGATCAGGCTATGCCAGCTTCTAGCCTCCCAATGAGAGGCTATTGAAACATGGCAAATGTAAAAAAAATGTTTTGTTTTTTTTTAAAAAAATATATATATATAAAAGTTGAAATCATCCCCCTTTCGCGCCATTCAAAATAAAACAAACAAACAAAAAATCAAACCTACATATATTTGGTATCACCGCGTTCAGAATCGCCCGATCAATAAAAAAAAAAAAAGGATTAACCTGATCGCTAAACGGAGTAGAGAGAAAAAAAATTTGAAAAGCCAGAATTACGTTTTTTTTTGTCGCCATGACATTGCATTAAAATGTAATAACGGGTGATCAAAATAACATATCTGCACCAAAATGGTATCATTAAAAACATCAGCTTGGCACGCACAAAATAAGTAATGACCTGGAGAATCAAAATGGCAGGTCAGTTTTAGCATTTAGTGAACCTAGCAAAAAAGCCAAACAAAAAACAAGTGTGGGATTGCACTTTTTTGCAATTTCACCACACTTGGAATTTTGTTTCCCGTTTTCAAGTACACGACATGCTAAAACCAATTATGTCGTTCAAAAGTACAACTTGTCCTGCAAAAAACAAGCCCTCACATGGCCATATTGACGGAAAAATAAAAATTATGGCTCTGGGAAGGAGGAGAGAAAAAAACGAGAACGCAAAAATGGAAAAGGGCAAGGTCTTGAAGGGGGTTAAAAAAAAGGTCCAATATTTGCAATATACAATTGTCGGAGATACGCCAGCAGACTAATCGAATAGCTGGGTCCCTGCCTGCCGTCCTGGATTGACAGGTCTCTACCTATGTGCGTGTAGACATCTACCGTATTTTTCTGACCATAAGACGCACTTTTTTCCTCCAAATTTGGGAGGAAAGTGTGGGTGCGTCTTATGGTTGGGATGTAGCATGTGGGGAGGGGGGCAGCAGCGAGTGGGATCGCACTGTTATCCCACTTCAGGAGGCAGAAAAATGTCCCCGCTGCTGCCCGGAATCAGTGCTGGGGAAACCATGTGGTCCCGATGATTAAGTGCAGTGAATATTCATTAGCTACTCCCCGCCCACCTATCAGCTGAGCGGTGAGCCAGGAGCAGCAAATGAATACTGCACTTAAGCAGGGACACACATGGATTCCCCAGCGCTGATTCCTGCAGCAGCTGGGGAGATCTGTGTCCAGGGGAGGAGGAGGCAGCAGCAGGGTCCGGGGGAGAGGGGGCTGGACGCTGAGTGCTGTGCAGTGTGCACAAGGAGGACCTGTGATGTCAGAAGTGGGCGGGCTGGAGCATCACATGGCAGCACAGAGCCCTCCCTCTTCTTGACATCATAACAGGTCCTTCAGACTCCAACACTAGAATCTGCTGGCTTCCATTACCTGTGCTGTGGAAAGGCAACAAGAGGGAGGGCTCTGTGTGCAGTCATGGGAAGCTTTTACCTCACCACAGGCTGGCTGGCTGCCACAATTAAGAGGTTAGTCTTTCCAAAACACAATAAAGCACTCTGCCACTCCTTTAGTGAACTATAACTCCCAGCATGTCATAGGATCTGCAGGACATGCTGGGAGTTATAGTTCTCCCATGGGATTTTAAAGCAGCACTCCAGTGTTATTTTGCAGTGCTGGAGTGGTGCTTTCAATATAAGCCCTGTGCCCCCATTCTTATACTCACCCTCCAGCATCTTTATATAGTAGTTCACAGACACCACACTGGTCCCGCAGCTTCCAACATAATAACATACTATTATATATAATAACACCACATATAATAGTATGTTATTAAATATTTTACCACATTTTTTTGCTTCAAATATTTTTTTCCCTATTTGTCCACCTCTAAAACCTGGGTGCGCCTTATAGTCCGGTGCATCTAATAGTCCGAAAAACACAGTACCTGTCAAATGTAGGGCAGAAAGCGGGGAGAAGCCACCGGGGACCCACTTGGCCAACTAGTCTCCAGCGTGGCTCAGTAGGTTTTTCTCTGAAATCCTGCAGCGTTCAACACTCACATATACTTGACTGAGTTGGTACAGTCAGTGCTTGATATATTCTGCACACAGACTGGGCAGCATGAGTCCACTGTCAGCTTCACTTTAAAGAGCAGCTGTCATTTATCTCTGTGTTTGTTGTATCAATAGTACATGTGAAAATAAAACTTCGTACTGTATATTACAGAAATCATCTTTTCTTCTCCTGAACAGACCTTCCATTCTCAAAACTCTATATTCACTGAAGACAGATTTAGCCAAGAATTGAGAATGACATTACTGAGACAGATGACAGTTAGTGCATATAAAGTTTTATGGAAAACTAAGTGCGGTTTAAGGAGAACCTGCCTGCTTCTAACACTCCAGAAAATGTGAAACGCACCAGCTGTCATCTCCTAGATCAGTAACAGGAAAATTGGTCTTCACTGAATAGATTTTACCCATGACTTAAAATAGCAGTCCAGTAGGAAGCAGATTAATGTATTATACAGTCGCTTATGTTTACATGCAAAATGGATTTATAGAGAAAAAAAATGAAACAATGGTTGAACTCTTAAAGGGAAATAACAGCTAGCGATGTTTCCTGGGCTTATTTTATACAAAAAAAAACCTAGTGGTGCAGCCAGCACTTCAAGAAATATCAGCAGTGATGTAGATACAAGACATCGGATGCAAAACTACACAATAAGTTGTTTGTAACCTTGGAGACACTTAGAACTGATTATGAGCAGACTGTTTGGTCCGTTTTCTTCGAGGCTCCATTGCCTTAATTCACACCACGTTTATTGAACATTTGTCCTTACAAATTTCTCCTAGTTTTCTGTCATTTTCCTAGTGGAGCAAGAACTGTGACTTTTTAAGAAGTAGCAATTTATAAGTCTGGCATCCACTCACATAACTTCGCCCACTTTAGGAAAGTAGCAACAGGAAATACAATCACAGACACGTCTTTGTGCAAATAAAGTGCAACAAAATTTGCAACTCATTTGGCCATAAAACTGGTTGGTGCAAAGGTCGAAGAAATTTCCTGCCAGGGTTTTTATTGCATGCGTTGTGCAGTAAAAATGACCAAACAACCTGTAGTTTGTTTTTGTTTGTTTTTTAAATAGTCCTCAAGGACTTGAACCTGGGATCGCCTGATTGTTTGGTCTATATACTGCAAGACAGCTATATTTCAATATATCGGCAATTTTACAGCTGCCACGGCAACTCATAGGCACCGTGTAATTGCATGAAGGGATAAGGTGCAATGGGTGCCTGGAAAAGCCGCTGTCAAGAGATTGGGGGGGTTACCAGCAGTATATCAGAGAACCTGCTCGGTAACTTCCCAGCTCCCTCCATACATATACTGGCGATACTGGGAAGGGCATAAGAGCATGTACACAGATCTTTGCAACCCATTTTTAAGGTTTATTACAAGTATATCATGAAAGCATTTTAGAGAAAAAAAAATAAGAGTCAAAACTGAATATTGTTTTTTTTTTTTGTTTTTTTTAAAGAGAAAATCCCTGAAATCGAATCACTTACTTCCTCTATGCCAGAGATGTTATTAACACCCAGCTTCTTCAGTGAAAACTGCAGTTTCTTGTCATCAGCAGTAGCTGTTCTGTGAACGACCTTCTTCTTTCTGCGGGCTGTACCCTGAAGAGACAGAAAAAAAAAAAAAAAACAACTCAGGCTTAAAAGGGCTGTACACTACTAGGGAAACCGCTTTTTATATGCGGTATTCCTCAGTTCAAAATAAAGGTATTCGGGGACACGGCAGGTTTTTCTAGTGTGTGTGCGTGTGTGTGTGTATATATATTACGTGTTAGGGGTGCCCTTGGAACGGGTTTTTTTTTTAACCCCTTAGTGGCAGAGCCAATGTTGTACTTAATGACCAGGCCAATTTTTACAATTCTGACCGCTGTCACTTTACAAGGTTATAACTTGGACGCTTTAACGTATCTCACTGATTCTGAGATTGTAAAAAAAAAAACCAACAAAAAAAAAACCACATATTGTACTTCGTGTTAGTGGTAAAATTTCTTCGATATGACTTGCATTTATTTATGAAAAATAAACGTAAATTTGTCATACCTTTTGAAAATTTTGCAATTTTCAAACTTTTAATTTCTGTGAAATCAGAGTCATATCGCACAAAATAGTTAACAAATAACATTTCCCACATGTCTACATTATATCACCACAATTTTGGAAACTATTTTTTTTGTTAGGAAGTTATAAGGGTTAAAATTTGACCAGTGATTTCTCATTTTTCCAACAAAATTTACAAAACCATTTTTTTTTTTTTTTTTAGGGACCACCTCACATTTCAAGTGAGTTTGGGGGAGTCAATATAACAGGAAACACCCAAAAGTGACACCATTCTAAAAACTGCACCCCTCAAGGTGCTCAAAACCATTCAAAAAGTTTATTAAACCTTTAGGTGCTTCACAGGAATTTTTGGAATGTGGGGGAAAAAAAATTTACATTTTACTTTTTTCACAAAAAAAAAAAAAAAAGTACTTTATACCCAAACTTTTTTATTTTCACAAGGGTAACAAGAGAAAATGAAACAAAATTTGTTGTGCAATTTCTACTGATTATGAAGAAACCCTGTATGTGGGGGAAAGCCACTGTTTGGGCACATGACAGGGCTCAGAAGGGAGGAAGCACAATTTGACTTTTTGAACCCAAAATTGGCTGGAATCAATGGTGGAACCATGTCGCGTTCGGCGACCCCCTGATGTACCTCAACAGTGGAAAGCCCACAATTCTAACTCCAACCCCTGACCCTAATCCCAACAAATAAAAGGAAAAAAATACATTTTTTTATTTTATTATTTTTACCTAAGTAAGGGGGTGATAAAGGGGGGGGGGTTTGAGTTACAATTTTTTTTGTATTTTGATCACTATGATAGGGCCTATCACAGTGATCAAAATTAACCAATAGGAGAAATTTCCTATTGTTGCCGGGTGCCGACCAGCAGATCTCGACGGGCGCACTGTGCCCGCCATTTTCTTCCAGGAAGAAGATACTGAGGGCTGGGGGACAGAGCCAGAAGGAACAGGGGACACTGCAGGTACTGGGGGACCCAATTTCTCTCTCCTCTGATGTGCTAGATCATATCAGAGGAGAGAAAAATTGGATTTTTATTTTTTTTTTGCGGTCGACATTATTTGGTGAATAACGGTGACCGCAACACTGAGGATGTTAAACACTGACCCGGATCATGTTAGCCAAGACCCCGGAGATTTTCGGACGCGGGGGGAGAGATGATAGGGGGCGCACTGTAACCTTATTTCCCAGTGCCTTTAAAAAGCGACGCTGAGGAATAAGTACCCTTAACTGCTGCCGTTAGAAGGCGTATTGGCGGTAGAGGTTAAGGGTACCGTCTCACAGTGGCACTTTGATCGCTACGACCCGTGACGTTCCAGCGATATCCATACGATATCGCTGTGTCTGACACACAGCAGCGATCAGGGACCCTGCTGAGAATCGTACGTCGTAGCAGATTGTTTGGAACTTTCTTTCGTCGCTAGATCTCCCGCTGTCATCGTTGGATCGTTGTGTGTGACACGATCCAACGATGCGTTCGCTTGTAACCAGGGTAAACATCGGGTTACTAAGCGCAGGGCCGCGCTTAGTAACCCGATGTTTACCCTGGTTACCATCGTAAATGTAAAAAAAAAACAAACAGTACATACTCACATTCCGGTGTCCGTCAGGTCCCATGCCGTCTGCTTCCCGCACTGACTGACTGCCAGCCAGAAAGTGAAAGCACAGCGGTGACGTAACTGCTGTGCTTTCACTTTACGGCCGGCAGTCAGTCAGTGCGGGAAGCAGACGGCATGGGACCTGACGGACACCGGAATGTGAGTATGTACTGTTTGGTTTTTTTTACATTTACGATGGTAACCAGGGTAAACATCAGGTTACTAAGCGCGGCCCTGCGCTTAGTAACCCGATGTTTACCCTGGTTACCCGGGGACTTCGGCATCGTTGGTCGCTGGAGAGCTGTCTGTGTGACAGCTCCCCAGCGACCACACAACGACTTACCGACGATCACAGCCAGGTCGTATCGCTGGTCGTGATCGTTGGTAAATCGTTTTGTGAGACGGTACCCTAAGGCAGGGGTTGTCCAACGCCAAAAAGGATAGCAAACATTGCTTTACACAAAGCCCCAAATACTAAGAGATGTAAAGGCTCAAAGATCAAAGCAGTGGGCTGAACACACAATTATCTCCACCCATACATTCCTATCTTTCCAGCACAGTCAGCTCTTACAGTAGTAATAACTGAGCCACAGATAGGAAACACCCTTCAACTGAAATGGAAGATAATTAGGCACTGTACTAATTCCTAATTGGCAGCTGCAGTCCATAAGGTGGCATTCAACTAAGTGTACAGCAAAATCACCTAAAGGGAACAACCAAAAATATTGCCCACTTTCAATCATAAAGACACAGAACATTACCTTTCCACCAATGCGGACTTGTGCTTGAAGTTTTGCTAACTTTTCTTGATTCATGATACTTTCTTTCATCTGAAAAAAAAAACAAAGAAAGCCACAATGAGAGGATTTCAGAACCATCAGTCTCATTCATGCTGATGACCATTGCAGAGGACACGGCTTCACGTTGTGCAGTCTCCACACCACTGACCACACACTATAACTACAGTGGGCTTCATTTTGATCTGGACGGTATCAGTTGTACTGACTTTTTAGGCATCATTCAGACGTCTGTGAATCATGTGTTCTGCAATTTTCATGGATAATACACGTACCACTCAAATCTATGGTGCTATTCCCAAGTCCGCATTTTTTTTTTGCGGTTTGTATGTCCACAAAAAGTGTGCGGATCGTCTGTTTTTTGATCAGAGTATGAGAGCAAAATTACCCATACGCAGCTATGGGTCAGTGAAAACTGAATACCAGCACACATTGCTACCCATGTGCTGTCTAATTTTAAATACTGTATTCTATGAGATGCTTTACAATTTATTTTTACATGAGAAAGTCACTGATGAAACATTGATGGTAAAAACTGACACTGACCAAACTGATGAAAATGGGATCCAGAGAAAACCAGAGGATTCTGAATGAGAGGCCTTAATGTGTTTGTCGGTGGTGGCTTGACCCAACTTTCCCCAAGATGGAATATGTCGGCATGCTGAATCTCCTTTTGTTCTTACAGGACATAAACACAGGTATCAAAAATGGATGTTCAAAAGAATCATAGTTCAGATTTTATAGCCAAGAACTTTCTTGGAGTGAGGAGTAAAACTAGAGAACATGGCTGACAGCATGCTTGCAAATGACATATGGATAGGATACAACATAAATGGCTGTGAAACCTGCATCCGAGACCTACATCTTACTCAATGAGGGAGAGCATCTTGTGCTGTTAGGAATGGGGCAGTGGATGTGCGTACATTAATATCTATGTGCACTCCAAAGATTGAAGAGTGACCAAGCAGCCATAGGGTATCAGTGTTCAGCCTCACCGTCTCCTTCACCCCAGAGATGGTCGCACACAGACAGCTCTTGTGGGCATCAGCTGCGTCCCCTATATCTAATATGTATGGTGACCGTCACTAAATACACTTATAACAATCATTTGTCAATGAAAACACTAAAAAAGCAGTTTTTCTAAAATTTCATGATTGTTATAATTAGAGTTGAGCAAATTTTTAAAAATTCGATTCCGAATATGATCGGCGAAGAATTTTTTTTTTTGCAATATTCGCCGAACATCAGTGGAGTCAATGGCTTAGAATTGAATGAATATGTTTGGAACTGATCAAACATAAATTCGGCTCGAATAGGATACCAATATGGCAAATTCAGATTCGGCGACCAATTCTGAACATATCGGCTCAACTCGAGTTATAATGTGTAAGTGGATCAAAGCCAAGAAAGTCTGACACTATACATAGCCCACACTCCACCCAACATCACAGGGACAAGACATCATGAGTGTGGTTCAAGTACATAGACATTGTGTTAGTGCAGTCTGTTCAGCGCATACGCTAATGGACTGCGCTAACGCAAGTGCCGTCTTTGGCACAGCGCTAGCGCAGATGGAGCATCTGCTAGCTCCATCTGCGCTAGCAGTGACCGACCCGGAAACGCTGCAGCACGCGTCTAAGGTCCGTCACTCAATGACGGCACATCGCCTAGCGCACGCCCATTGTGGGCGTGTGCTAGCGATGCGTCCGACATTGCTTTCAATGGCGGCGTTAACGGACTACGTTACACCGCGGTGTAACGTAGTCCGTTTAACGTACAGCCATAACGCAATGTGAACCTAGCCTAACACAGTACGTCAACTTCAGTCCCCAACAGGTCAAGATATGAGCATATACTACAGAGAAAAACAATGCTGACGACTATTTCACGGGTATAATGGTGTGGACAGAACCATGCACCCAAAACTCTGCCCACCCATGGTGGAGCAATAGAACACGATTGTGAAACAACTGCTCCACTACTGCCAAACACTTGTTCGTCGTGAGATATAATCTTTTCACTGGCTTAAAAAAAAAAAAAAAAAGCTATCGTTCTCAGCAGCACATGCCACAGTGGCAACTTTTCAGCTGGTTGCTCTGTGGCCATGGGGAGTGGGGTCAGTCTGTCTAAACAGGTTGTTTTCTGTCGCAGGTCGAGCAATGGAAACAAGCCCTTACCAGTACATTATGTATTATGCTTTGCTTATATAGCAGGATTCAGTCCATGACCAGTACAGACATCATCACTGTCAGCAGCCGGGCTCACAATCTAGATTGACCATCAATATGTTGTTTCAGCATGGGGGAAACCCACGCAAACACAGGGAAAACATACAACCTCCTTGCCCATTTATAATCTTACAAACTGTTCTGCTGCGTCCGTTAGAGGTATACACTGAAAACATACAGGACACATACCGCTGCTACACATCACTGGACACAAAGTGGCATCAATGGCCCAATATATATATATATATATATATATATATATATATATATATATATATATATATATATATATATATATAAATAAAAAAAAAACCACGCTTCATAGACTGAAGCATTCTGCTACACCATTTCATAAAATGTTACTCCGGGAATATATTACCCCATCCGACAGAACTCCTAAGGTGAATAGATGACTATGCTAACATGATTTAGGACCCCTGTACACATCTGACCATCTATGTGTATCGACGGGTTTGACCACCATTCTAATGTATATGGGGCGCCAGCCAACTGTTGGTTGGGAGAGATGTCAATTGCCCAGCTAGTCACTGACCCCATGCCCAGCACCACGCACCCTCATGCTCTGCTAGGCACCCGTGAAACCCCCCTCATGCCCAGTCAGGCACCCGCAAACCCTCCCATGCCCAGTCAGGCACCCGTGAACCCCCCCCCCATGCCCAGTCAGGCACCCGCAAACCCTCCCATGCCCAGTCAGGCACCCGCGAAACCCCCCCCCCCCATGCCCAGTCAGGCACCCGCAAACCCTCCCATGCCCAGTCAGGCACCCGCGAAACCCCCCCCCCCATGCCCAGTCAGGCACCCGCAAACTCTCCCATGCCCAGTCAGGCACCCGCGAACCCCCCCCCCCCATGCCCAGTCAGGCACCCGCAAACTCTCCCATGCCCAGTCAGGCACCCGCGAAACCCCCCCCCCCATGCCCAGTCAGGCACCCGCGAAACCCCCCCCCCCCATGCCCAGTCAGGCACCCGTAAACCCTCCCATGCCCAGTCAGGCACCCGTAAACCCCCCCCATGCCCAGTCAGGCACCCGCAAACCCCCCCCATGCCCAGTCAGGCATCCGCAAACCCTCCCATGCCCAGTCAGGCACCCGCGGAACCCCCCCCCCCCATGCCCAGTCAGGCACCCGCTGAACCCCCCCCCCCCATGCCCAGTCAGGCACCCGCAACCCCCCCCCCCCTCCCATGCCCAGTCAGGCACCCGCAACCCCCCCCCCTCCCATGCCCAGTCAGGCACCCGCAAACCTCCCCCCTCCCATGCCCAGTCGTGCACCCGTGAACCCCACCCTATGCCCAGTCAGGCACCCATGAACCCCCCATGACCAGACAGGCACCCGTGACCCCCCCCCCCCCCCCCATGACCAGACAGGGACCCGTGACCCCCCCCCCCCATGACCAGACAGGCACCCGTGACCCCCCCCCCATATGACCAGACAGGCACCCATGAACTCTCCCATGCCCAGTCAGTGCCCCCATGCCCAGCAAGACACTTCACGGGCCCTATACCCAGCCAGGCATGCACAGGAACCCAGATGGGCACTAATACCTGTCCTGGCCCCACAATGCCCCAATATCAGGCCTAATCCCTGGCCATACACCGTGTGACAGCCATGGCAGTAGAGAACCATGGAATTACATTATTACGCCTGCACCGGTGACAGAAACATGGCCAGCCATAGTACACAGCGCCTAGCACTAGTGGCACTACAAGTCCCAGCATTACACAGCCTCAGAGCAGCACGGAGCCAGTTACATAGACAGCGCTGAGCACACCACTACCGCACCAATATGCCGGCGCCCCAGCACATGACCGGCCTCTAACACAGCCAGCCCGGCCCAGCACGGCCTCAGCCCCATCCTCTCACCTTCTGCAGCCGGCAGGCGGGTGTATATGGGGAACACTGCGGGATTACAGGCCTCCAGAGAGCGGCGGCACCGGGCGCGCACACACGCGGGGAGCAAGATGGAAGCCAAGAGGAAGGACCGGAAGTGAGGCTCGACCCACGTGACCGGCGGTGCGGCGACTCGGCGAGGCTGCACTCACTCAGCGCACTGTGAGGCTGGAGGAAGTGTCAGGGCGACGGGCAGGTGCCGGAGACTGGCGGCCTCTGTAGCTGAGGATTTCACTGTGTACTTCAGGGCGCATTATAAGAATTAGGGCTAGGGAAAGTATGACAACCAATCAGATTCCAGCTTCTATTGCTCTTCGGCCGTTTGGAAAATAAGAGCAATGCTCTGATTGGATACGTTTTATTTGTCGTACGTTTTTACAGTCCTGTGTACGGGGCAGTGCAGCGGGCATAGTGTGAGGCCGCACTCCATTTACAGCAGGGGTCTCAAACACTCGGGCCACATGTGGCCCTTGAGGCTGCTTGATGCCGCAGGCAGGGCCGGCGTTAGGGACTGGCAGACCACTATGAGGTCCGGACCATGGACTGGGGACATATACATACAAGGAAGGAGGATAGTAGTACAAAATTGAACACATTTTTTGACATAACTACAATATGGGGACATAACTGCACGTTTGTTATCACCACATCCATAGGGAACCAAGCTCTTAAGAAAAGGTTATAAAACACGGCAACATGTTCAAAAGGTGTATAGAAAAAAATGGTGTCACTAAAAATGTTGCTTTGGCCTTCAAAGACTGTGGCCCCCGCATGTTCACATTTTTTCTATATGTGGCCCAGCCGAGTTTCAGACCCCTGCTTAGGTGATGGATCACCTGATCTAGCACTTGCTGAGCTTTCCTGTATGTGTAATTTTTATCGTACCCCCCCACATTGAGCTGCTATCCGCTTGTGACGCTCACGCTGCAGCTCTGATTAGTCACTTATGTAGTGCGTGCTTCCCAATCATCCATGTGCTAAGGCATCGCTATTGATGTACTTAGCTCTTCAAACCCACCCTGCTGCTCCGCTGCATTATGTTTTGGTTTCTAAAATCTTGCACCTGGGTGATTACAGAGAGTGCGGAGCGCATGTGGCGTGATTTTCCCCACCGCAGTGCCCACTCTGTCCTTGCACAGCACCTTCAAATTGGGAGTTTGCAAGACTGATAACCAAAAAAACCTACAAGAAACAAAATGAGCAAAAAAACGTTGTAATTGGCCTCCCCCTCACATGACTTTCCCCTCTCCAGTCCATCCTTAATGCAGCAGCCAGGGTCGTCCATCTGGCTAATCGTTACTCGGACGTGTCCGCTCTTTGCCAGTCGTTACACTGGCTGCCTATTCATTACAGGATACAATTCAAAGTACTTGTTCTCACCCACAAAGCTCTCCACAGTGCGGCACCCCCTTACATCTCCTCCCTCATCTCTGTCTATCGGACTAACCGACCGCTGCGCTCTGCAAACGACTTTCAACTAACCGCTGCACTAATCCGTACCTCCCACTCCCAACTCCAAGACTTCTCCTGTGCTGCGCCAATCCTCTGGAATGCTCTACCCCAAGATATTAGGACCATACACAATTTGTATAGTTTTAGGCACTTGCTCAAAATACATTTGTTCAGAGCAGCCTACCACGTTCACTAATCAAAGTCATTTTATGTTTGTGTGTGAAACCCATTCACTATCTCCATCTACCCCCCACCCCCTGAAGATGGCTGGACCATAATTGTAAATACATCATTGTAAATACACACCTGTACTTTTTTATCTCCCCCCCACCTCATTGTAGATTGTAAGCTCTCACAAGCAGGGTTGTCTTATTTTGCTTTAATTATTGTATTGTTAACGTTGTTACTTATGACTGTTGTGTTTGAAACTGTTAAACTGTAAAGCGCTGCAGAATATGTTGGCGCTATATAAATAAATATTATTAAATAAGTAAAAAGCAAAAATGCATTTAAATAACAGAGTTACTGTCCTACGCTGTCTAATATTAAAAACCTTACCATGTGTCAGAGTTGACCTCAGTGTGTGAATAAGGGCAGACAAAGGACCAGGTCCAGACCAGTGAACACCAGTCTGGGGAAGCCTTTAAAGGGAACCTGTCACCCCCAAAATCGAAGATGAGCTAAGCCCACCAGCATCAGGGGCTTATTTTCAGCATTCTGTAATGCTCTAGATAAGCCCCCGATGTATCCTGAAAGATGAGAAAAAGAGGTTAGATTATACTTACCTGGGGGAGCGGTCCGGTCCAATGGACTTTGCGGTCCGGGGCCTCCCATCTCCTTGCGATGACGTCCTCTTCTGGTCTTCATGCTGCGGCGCAGGCGTACTTTGTCTGCCCTGTTGAGGGCAGAGCAAAGTACAGCAGTGCGCAGGCGCCGGGAAAGGTCCGAGACGCCCGGTTCCAAAATTGTGCTGATGTAAAGTAGACGTGGGAAATGTTACTTATTAAGTATTTTGTGTGACATATCTCTGTGATTTAAGGGCATAAAAATTCAAAGTTGGAAAATTGCGAAATTTTCAAAATTTTCACCAAATTTCCGTTTTTTTCACAAACGCAAGTCTTATCGAAGAAATTTTACCACTATCATGAAGTACAATATGTCATGAGAAAACAGTGTCAGAATCACAGGATCCGTTGAAGCGTTCCAGAGTTATAACCTCATAAAGGGACAGTGGTCAGAATTGTAAAAATTGGCCCGGTCATTAACGTGCAAACCACCCTTGGGGTTTATGGGGTTAAATGCTAAATCTGACCTGCCATTATGATTCTCCAGGTCATTATGAGTTCATAGACACCAAACATGTCTAGGTTATTTTTTATGTAAGTGGTGAAAAAAAATTACAAATTTTGTTAAAAAAACCGTTCAATTTTCCGAGACCCGTAGCGTCTCCATTTTTCGGGATCTCGGGTCGGTGATGGCTTATTTTTTGCGTGCCGAGCTGACGTTTTTAATGATACCATTTTTGTGCAGATACGTTCTTTTGATCGCCCTTTAGGCCATGTGCACACGTTGCGGATTAGGCTTAGGAATTTTTGGTGCGGATTTTGCATCTCTTGGCAGAAAATTCAGGTGCGGATTTGACACGTTTTTTGTGCTGATTTACTGCGGATTTTTTGCGGATTTACTGCGTTTTTTACCCCTGCGGATTTCTATAATGGAATGGGTACAAAAACACTGCAGATCCGCAAAAAAGAAGTGACATGCTACTTCTTTTAATCGGCAGCGTTTCCGCACGGAATTTTCCCCACCATTAGCACAGCATTTTTTTTTTTTACCATTGATTTACATTGTACTGTAAATCACTTGCGGATCTGCAGCATTTCTGCACCGCAAAAAACGCTGCGGATCCGCAGGAAATCCACAACGTGTGTACATACCCTAAATTGTATTTTAATGTAATGTCACGGCAACCAAAAAAGTAATTCTGGTGTTTTTATATATTTTTTTAAATAAAAAAAAACCGACGTGGGGTCCCCCCATTTTTGACAACCAGCCTTGCTAAAGCTCACAGCTGGGGGCTGGTATTCTCAGGCTGGTAAGGGGCCATTGATATAGGGCCCCCCCCAGCCTAAAAATAGCAGCCCGCAGCTGCCCAGAAAAGGCGCATCTATTAGATGCACCAATTCTGGCGCTTTGCCCGGCTCTTCCCACTTGCCCTGTAGCAGTGGCAAGCGGGGTAATGAGGGGTTCATGTCACCTTGCTATTGTAAGGTGACATTAATTTGGCTTAGTAATGGAGAGGCATCAATAAGACACCTATCCATTACTAATCCTATAGTAATTAAAGGGTTAAATAAAGACACACACACACACACACACACACACACACGCAGAAAAAAGTCTTAATGAAATAAAACACCACACAGTTTTGACCATCTTTTTAGTGTTCTGCCATTCCAAAGAGAAGCCATCGATCTTCTGTAATAAAAATAAAATAATAAACCAACAGAATACTCCCTGATCCTTTGTAGTCCAATATAACGAGTGTCCCACGCAGAATCTGGGGGAGATAAAGCTTACAACCGGAAGTGCTGCTAATGCGACCGCTCCCGGCTGTAAGCTACTGGGGAATGAGTGAGACGGAGCGGGCGCAGGCTCAGTAACTAGCGGTGACTTCACCGAGCCTGCGCTCCCTCACAGCTTGTCCTGAGGTAATCTCTACACTGTGGGAAAATGCCGGGGAAGAGGTTACCGCAGGTAATGTATCGATGTATTCTATCAATCTATTCATTCTATCTATTAATTCTATCTATTCAATCTATTCATTCTATCTATAGGAAGTTGTTTTTTTTTCTCTGTGTGCACTCAACTTTATTGGCATGCACAAAGAGAGAAAAAAAATACATGAAAAAAACGCACCTAAACCAGCTTTTTGACGCAGCTTCTTTCCTGCCAAGATGATCAGGTTTTGCTGCTGAACGCTCCGGTCCCGAGTGGCGGCGGCAGTGCCGGGTATTGAGGCAGGAGACTCGTGCGCGATTTTCTCACATTGCACGCTCAAGTGTGACTCCGGCCTTATGCTCAAGAGTATCCCTTTATTTTGCACCGTTCATCTTCCTTTCGACTTGGACCATTTATTTTCCCTGTCCCTGCTGTCAAAAAAAGTACCCCCACAGCATGATGATGCCACCACCATGTTTCACTGAGGATATAGTGTTCTTGGGGTGAAGAACTGTGTTGGTTTGGTGGCCAAAAAGCTCACTTTTGGTTTCATCTGACCACAGCACCTTCCTCCATACATTTTGAGAGTCTCCCATATGTCTTTCAACAAACTCAAAGCGAGCCTTATTTTGTGTGTAAGTAAAGGCTTTTTTTCTGCCCACTCTTCCATAAATGCCACATCTATGGAGTATATGGCTTATTGTGGTTTTATGCACAGATACTCCAGTCTCTGCTTGGGAACTCTGCAGCTCTTTTAGGGTTACCTTGGTCTCTGTGCTGCCTCTATGATTAATGCCTCCTTGCCCGGGCTGAGAGTTTTGGTGGGAGTCCTCTCTTGGCAGGTTTGTTGTGGTACCATGTTTTTATCATTTGATGATAATGGATTTGATGGTGCTCCAGAGGATCATTGGAGATTGGGATTTTTTGTATAGCCCAACCCTGACTTATTCTTCTCAACAACTATCTTCCTGACTTGTTTGGAGATCTCCTTGGTCTTCATGGTGTTGTTTGGTTAGTGGTGTCTCTTGCTTAATGGTGTTGCAGCTTCTGTGGCCTTTCAGAAAAGGTAGTGTATATACTGACAGTCCATGTGACACTTAGATTGCACACAGGTGGACTTCCTTTTTCTAAGCATATGACTCTGCTTGCACCAGAAATTTTAAGGGGCCTCATCACAAGCAGGGTGAATACATATGCTCATGGCAATTTTTATTTATTTGATCCCATAAATTTAGTTTATGCCACAAACGTAGACTATTTAGTGCTGATGCATCACACAGAAATTGGATTACAAAATTATTCAAACACCGGTTGCAATGTAAAAATGCCATGGAGGCTGAATACTTTTGCAAGCCTCTATTCTTTGCATTGGTGATGATATAGGAAATGAGCCGCCATGGAGGATAGAGGTTTCTCCAGTTTCTCATGTCTTTCAGCTAAGGCAATGTTGAAAAAATGTATTGTTTTGTGTAGTTCCTGTGTAGTTTGTCCTACATATAGCTTCTGAGAAGGGCAGGTGAGTGCATACACCACATTTCTGGAACAGCAGTTGTTGTATTCAGGGCTGCCACTAGAAATTTCGGGGCCCCATATTGGCATATTTTTTGGGGCCCCCTTGAGACTCCGCCCAGGCTCCAGCCCGCCTCCACGCTCCACCCCTCGAACTGTCCACAGTCCCACTGCTCTCTCTTGGAAAAACTCCACTTCTCACCTATCACACATTAACAGTTCCCATCACCAGATCACACATATAGCCGGCAGCTTTTGTTTTGGCCAAAAGATTTTTTAAAGCGCCACCATAACACGGTAGACACTTTTGACCAGACCCTACTCTGCTGTAACCTATTAAATATTTTTTAAAATGTGCCATACAATTTAGGTATATTTTTATTTATTTTTCAAATTTTAAAATTACCAATAATATCACATACAAGGAACAAATACCCCTACACCATGTCAAGACCACATATTACTGCCACAGTGATCGAATAACATCACATACAAGGAACAAATACCACAACACCATGACCAGACACCATATTATTACCACATAGTGACCAAATAGCACATACAAGGGACAAATACCACCGCACCATGACCAGACCACATATTACCACCACAAAGTGACCGAATACTACAATACTGATCAGTAATAAAAAAAAACACAATACCATCACCATAAGTGCCATTATACACAGGAGAGCTGTACTTAGTATGCAGTGTCTGTGTACAGGTAATACAGTGATCACTGGTGATATTATACACAGGAGCTCTGTATATAATGTATAGGGAATACAGTGATCACTGGTGACATTATACACAGGACCTCTGTATACAGTGTATAGGTAACACACTGACTCACCATTGACATCTCTAGGTGAAGTCCTTTAACTTTCATCCAGCACAGACCGCCGCCACTTCTTCCAGTCAGGACTTGTCTCTGCAGGAAATAACACAGTTATCTTGAGCTCCGCTTGCAGAACACATTACTTGATGTTTCCCAACTTCTACATTACACCACATGAAGAAAAAAAGGCGACATAGTGTCACTCTACAAGACTCCTTTATCTTGAGAACAGGACCTCGCCTCGTCCTCGTTGGGAATGCCAACTGATGAGCTATTTCTGAAACTCTCAGAGAAATGAATAAAAAAATTGCCCCTGCGAACTCACCTCTCCATTGTGCAAGATGTGGCCCTGTTCTCAAGATCAGGGTGGGCGCCAGAGATAGAGCCCCACCTACGTGACATTTATAGCATATTAATGCATAATATTTTAGGAGCATTTTATTTTAAGCTAATAATTAATTGGAATGATTTCTGAACAGGAGTTAAGCGAAGACCCAGGACACTTACCCTAGTTATAATACTGGTGTTTTTGAGATGAGTAAAAATGGTCTGTGTTTTTTTTTCGGTGCAGGCCTGCAGAATCATAAATTTGTTTTTTTTTTAATAACTTTATAACTTTATTGTCCCGGGTCTACAGGGTTCACAGCTACCTTGCATGAACCTTGGTTACAAAACCTAAGATATGTAAATGTGTGAACTAGACACAAATCACTGAGCCGAAATTTACAATATTAGAGACAGAACCATAGATGTGCAATGAGGTTACCATGAAATGTCAGCTATTAGCTGTTGTTAGCCCAGGGCTGTAAGGGACCTTTATGCTGCTTATATTTGTTATGCAACCCTCTTTTGGGAGAGACATTCATACAGTATGTAGTACGATATGTGATATTATAACTTTGTACTAAAGGTACCGTCACACTAAATGATATCGCTAGCGATCCGTGACGTTGCAGCGTCCTGGATAGCGATATCGTTGTGTTTGACACGCAGCAGCGATCAGGATCCTGCTGTGATATCGCTGGTCGTTGATTAAAGTTCAGAACTTTATTTGGTCGTCAGATCGCCGTGTATCGTTGTGTTTGACAGCAAAAGCAACGATACCAGCGATGTTTTACAATGGTAACCAGGGTAAATATCGGGTTACTAAGCGCAGGGCCGCGCTTAGTAACCCGATGTTTACCCTGGTTACCAGTGTAAAATGTAAAAAAACAAACAGTACATACTCACCTTCGCGTCCCCCGCCGTCCGCTTCCTGCACTGACTGAGCGCTGGCCGTAAAGTGAAAGCACAGCACAGCGGTGACGTCACCGCTCTGCTGTTAGGGCCGGCACTCAGTCAGTGCAGGAAGTGGACGCCGGGGGACGCGAAGGTGAGTATGTACTGTTTGTTTTTTTACATTTTACACTGGTAACCAGGGTAAACATCGGGTTACTAAGCGCGGCCCTGCGCTTAGCAACCCGATGTTTACCCTGGTTACCCAGGGACCTCGGCATCGTTGGTCGCTGGAGAGCGGTCTGTGTGACAGCTCTCCAGCGACCAAACAGCGACGCTGCAGCGATCGGCATCGTTGTCTGTATCGCTGCAGCGTTGCTTAGTGTGAAGGTACCTTTACTGATAACTGAGCAGAAAACCATTAACCACTTTATGGGTGGATTCACACACAGGCGCGATTCATTAAACAAATTTTTTCTCAGAATTCTGGTGTAAAATTGAAACTTTGCAAAAATCTTTGCACCACTCGTAGCACAAAAATTTAGAATTTTTTTTTGTACTTACACCAATCTCAGCTGAGCAAGTCATGATTTACATGTAAGGCTTCTTTCACACTAGCGTCGTACTCGGCCCGTCGCAGAGCGTCGGGCCGACGTACCGACGCTAGCGTTGTTTGCGCTGCACAACGGGTGCAGCGGATGCTGTTTTTCCACGCAATCGCTGCCCCATTGTGAGGTGCAGGGAGGTGGGGGTGGAGTTCCGGCCGCGCATGAGCGGTCGGAAATGGCGGTCCGTCGGCCGCAAAAAACGTTACATGTACGTTGCAGCCGACGGTCCGCCACAACACGGCGCAACCGTCGCACGACGGTTGCGACGTGTGGCAAAGCATCACAATGCGACGCTAATGCTAATCAATGGTGAAAAAACGCATCCTGCAAGCACTTTTGCAGGATGCGCTTTTTCAACCAAACGACGCATAGCGACGTGCAGTGCACGACGCTAGTGTGAAAGAAGCCTTAATTGAGACATTTAATCTATAAGCCTTTTCTTCAACTTGGTGCACTATTTATCAAGACAAGTGGTTTGTACACCAGTGTTAATGAATTGAATTTGGGGCCATAGCGTTTCTGCAAAAATGCATTTTTGCCATGCATGGCAAACACTGCTTCATTACAGCCAGTTAGCCGCGATTCCCACGCTGTTCAAAGACGGTGTGAGCGCTCAGCTGTGATCGGAGGTATAAAGTTTACCTCCGGTCACTGGTGTCAGCGGATGGGACTACTGCTCCCATCATCTGACACCTGATGCCGTTCACAAGAGCGGGAGCGGCAGATGGGAGTATTCATCCGCCATCTCCTGTGCTGTAAATAAATAATTAAAAAAAAAACGGTGTGGGTTCCTCTGTATTTTTGATAACCAGCCAGGCAAAACTCACAGCTGCGGCCATGCAACCCTCAGCTGTCAGTTTCAGCAAGGCTGGTTATCAAGAATAGAGGGGTCCCTATGCCTTATTTTTTAATTATTTAAATAAATAATGAAAAAAAATGGTGTGGAGTCCCCCCCATTTTTGACATGCAACCTTGTTAGAGCAGACAGCTGGGGCAGGGGTGGGGAACCTCAGGCTCCAGGGCCATTTACGGCCATTGAAGACCTTTTATCAGCCTGCTCGATCTTTTTCATGGCTTACGGACATGGCCCCCATTGTAAATCAATGGAGCTGCAAAAACAAAGGTTGTTTTTCGGTGCGCCGTGACTTCCAGTTTTGCAGACCACCATTTTTTTTTCCAATACTTTTGCTATAGTATTGGGAACCCCAAAAACGGTGATCCACAAGTTTTTTGCGGTCCGTTATTGCGGCAGACCGTGAAAATTGCAGCGATACGGCCCGCAAAAAAAGGCCCACAATAACGGGCCGCAAAAAAATGGTAAGTGTAAAAGTAGCCTAATACGGACTTCCAGTAGGTGTTCGGTATAGATGCCGAACTTTACTGTTCAGGTTTTCAGATCTCTAATTGCAAACACTGTTTTTAGTAAGTTTTCTAGGGTCCCTGGCATTTTTTTAAATTGATGCATGTTGTATGTATAGAATTTTATTTCATTTATTTACTCATTTGTTATCCCTGTAGGAAAAAAGCAACAACAAATGTTGTGAAAATCATAGAAAAAAATGCTGCAAAAAAATCTGTGTGAAGTAAGCACGTTACAGACTAGGTGTCTATCCGCCAGAATACATAATGGTAATTTACTATGCATTAGTTTAGAAGCAAATGGTATACATATCTGTTATGTGATCGTGTTTTCAAATGGTATTTTCTATTTAGGTAAAGTGATCATCCAACCGAAAATGAAAACTTGTCTATGCTCATGCATCCTCATGTGAAATGTGGACATCTTTTACTTGTATTTTTTCTCTGCTCTGCGGTTGCTGTCTTTAGTTTCTGGGACTGGAACAAGCAGTGGCGTATCTAGGGGGGGCAGCCGGGGCATGTGCCCCGGGCGCAGCCGGCAGGGGGGCGCAGTCGGGCCGCCTAATTCGGCGGTCCGCAGTGTCTCCCCCGGCGGCTGCATTCTGCCGCCCCTGGTCTGGGAGTCAGCTGTTCTTTGTGCTGACTGTCAAGTTGACAGCTGGCACAGAGAAGCTGCAAAGCGCCGGCTCCCAACGTGTGCAGAGGTGGAGGGGGGCCCCTGCAGAGTGGCTGCAGCGGGCAGAGAGAAATCCCCGCAGCTCCGCTGCCCAGCGATCTGTCTTCCTGCTTCCTCTCACACACTGGATGACGTCATCATTCAGCGGCCGGCTGTGTCAGAGGAAGGCGATGAGATGCTGCTGCAGAGCGCGAGGAGAGGTGAGAGGTGTGTGTATGTGAATGTGTGTGTGTGTGTATGTGAATGTGTGTGTGTGTATGTGAATGTATGTGTGTGTGTGTATGTATGTGAATGTGTGTATGTGAATGTGTGTATGTGAATGTGAGTGTGTGTATGTGTGTGTGTGTGGCTCAGTATTGGGTGTGTGTGTGTATCGCGCTGCAGGGGAATGTGCAGAGAAGTGAAAGGTTTGTGTGTGTGTGGGGGAAGGAGAGGGCAATGATGGGGCTGACGGGGAGAGAGCAATGATGGGGATGGTGGAGGAGGAGAGGGCAATGATGGGTGTTGTGATCCGCTTTTTGGGCTCCCCTAGTGGTGGCTGGTGGTACTGGAGACTTGTGTGTTCTTTTCTGCCTCAGCTCACCTGCTTCCATCAGTTTTGGGAGTTCCCTATTTAGCCTTGCTCTCCAGTCACTTCCTTGCCGGTCATCATTGTAACCTGAGTCTTTCAGTTGCATGTTCCTGCTACCAGTCTGCTGATCAGCTAAGTGGACTCTTGTCCTTTTTGGTTTGTATTTTTTGTCCAGTTTACAGTTTGTCATTTCCTGTTACTGGAAGCTCTTGTGGACTGAAATTGCCACTCCTGTGTCATGAGTTGACACAGGAGTCTTAAAGTAATTTCAGGATGGGTTTTTGAAAGGGTTTTTCAGCTGACCGTGAAGTCCTCTTTTGTATCCTTCCTCTATCTAGTAAGTGGACCTCGCTTTGCTAAATCTACCTTCATACTGTGTATGTCTTTTCCTCTGAACTCACCGTTAATATATGTGGGGGCTACTATCATCTTTGGGGAATTTCACTAGAGGTAAGCCAGGTCTGTTCCTTCCTCTTCCAGGCGTAGTTAGTTCTCCGGCTGGCGCATGGCATCTAGGCAGCCGTAGGAATGCTTCCTGGCTACTGTTAGTTGTGTGGTAGATTTAGGTCACGGTCAGCTTGAGTTTCCATCACCCGAGGGCTAGTCTGTTATTTTGTGTTTCTGATGTTCCCATGCCATTGGGGAATCATGACAGTATGACCGGCCACTGTTAAAGTAATTGGCAGAAGAAAGGAGAGTAAAAGAAGTCTGTAGATTTTTTTTTTTTTTCCTTACATGTTTGCTACTTAGTTGGCTCAGTTGTATTTCTGCTCTATTTACAGCCTTGCCTATCTCTCCTTCTAATCCTTGAATGGCTCTGATCTCTCCGGTTTAAGGATGGACTCTCAGAGTTTGGCTGCAGGTTTAAATAATCTTGCTACGAAGGTTCAGAATTTACAAGATTATGTTATACGTACTCCTATTTCTGAACCTAAGATTCCTACACCAGAGGTATTTTCCGGAGATAGATCTCGGTTTCTGAATTTCAAATGTAATTGTAAATTATTCCTTTCTCTCAGACCTCACTCCTCTGGAGATCCTGTTCAGCAGGTTAAGATTGTGATTTCTTTGCTGCGAGGTGACCCTCAAAATTGGGCATTTTCATTGACACCAGGGGATCCTGCGTTGCTCAATGTGGATGCGTTTTTTCTGGCTTTAGGGTTGCTGTATGAGGAACCTAATTTGGAGATTCAAGCTGAAAAAGCTTTAATAGCCCTGTCTCAAGGGCAAGATGAAGCTGAGATATACTGCTAAAAATTTCGTAAATGGTCTGTGCTTACTCAGTGGAATGAGTGTGCCCTAGCGGCAATTTTCAGAGAAGGCCTTTCTGATGCCGTTAAGGATGTCATGGTGGGGTTTCCTACGCCCACAGGTCTGAATGAGTCCATCACAATGGCGATTCAGATTGATCGGCGTTTGCGGGAGCGCAAACCCGTGCACCATTTGGCGGTATCTTCTGAAGGGACGCCAGAGAAAATGCAATGTGACAGAATTCTGTCAAGAAGCGAGCGGCTTGTGCTTCTACTGTGGTGATTCCGCGCATGTTATATCAGCATGCTCTAAACGTACTAGGAAGGTTGACAAGTCTGTTTCTATTGGCACTTTACAGTCTAAATTTCTTCTGTCTGTAACTCTGATTTGTTCATTATCAGTTATTACCGTGGATGCCTATGTGGACTCTGGCGCCGCTCTGAGTCTCATGGATTGGTCCTTCGCCAGGCGCTGTGGGTTTGATTTGGAGTCTCTGGAAGTTCCTATACCTCTGAAGGGTATTGATTCTACACCTCTGGCTTGTAATAGACCACAGTTCTGGACGCAAGTGACTATGCGTATGACTCCAGACCATCAGGAGATGATTCGCTTCCTCGTGTTGCATAATTTACATGATGTGTTAGTGCTTGGATTACCATGGTTGCAATCTCATAACCCAGTACTGGACTGGAAAACTATGTCTGTGTTAAGCTGGGGATGTCGGGGGGCTCATGGGGACATACCTTTGGTTTCTATCTCGTCATCTATTCCCTCTGAGGTTCCGGCATTTTTGTCGGATTTTGGGGATATTTTTGAAGAGCCTAAAATTGGTTCTCTCCCTCCCCACAGAGAGTGTGATTGCGCCATAGATCTGATTCCAGGCAGTAAATTTCCAAAGGGTCGTTTGTTTAACCTATCTGTACCTGAGCATGCTGCCATGCGAGAGTATGTTAAGGAGTCCCTGGAAAAGGGACATATTCGTCCTTCTTCATCACCTTTAGGAGCTGGGTTTTTCTTTGTCTCTAAAAGGGATGGCTCGCTGAGGCCTTGTATTGATTATCGACTCCTGAATAAAATTACTGTCAAATATCAGTATCCGTTGCCGCTGCTTACTGATTTGTTTGCTCGCATAAGGGGGGCTAAGTGGTTCTCCAAGATTGATCTCCGTGGGGCGTATAATTTGGTGCGAATTAAGCAAGGGGATGAGTGGAAAACCGCATTTAATACGCCTGAGGGCCACTTTGAGTATTTAGTAATGCCTTTCGGCCTTTCTAATGCACCTTCAGTTTTTCAGTCCTTTATGCATGATATTTTCCGTGAATATCTGGATAAATTTATGATTGTGTATTTGGACGATATTTTGATTTTTTCTGAGGACTGGGAGTCTCATGTTCAGCAGGTCAGGAGGGTTTTTCAGGTCTTGAGGGAGAATTCTCTGTGTGTAAAGGGTTCTAAGTGTGTTTTTGGGGTTCAAAAGATTTCCTTTTTGGGGTACATTTTTTCCCCTTCTTCTGTTGAGATGGACCCTGTCAAGGTTCGGGCTATTTGTGACTGGACGCAGCCTACTTCTCTAAAGGGTCTTCAGAAGTTCTTGGGCTTTGCTAATTTTTATCGTCGATTTATAACTGGTTTTTCTGGTGTTGCTAAGCCTCTTACGGATTTGACTAAGAAGGGTGCTGATGTTGCCAATTGGTCCTCTACCGCTGTGGAGGCCTTTCGGGAACTTAAGCGCCGCTTTTCGTCTGCCCCTGTGTTGCGCCAGCCTGATGTCTCTCTCCCCTTTCAGGTTGAGGTCGATGCTTCCGAGATCGGAGCGGGGGCGGTTTTGTCGCAGAAAAGTTCCGATTGCTCAGTGATGAGACCTTGTGCGTTCTTTTCTCGAAAATTTTCTGCCGCCGAAAGAAATTATGATGTCGGTAATCGGGAGCTTTTGGCCATGAAGTGGGCATTTGAGGAGTGGCGTCATTGGCTTGAGGGTGCTAGACATCAGGTGGTGGTTTTGACTGATCACAAGAATCTGATTTATCTTGAGTCTGCCAGGGGCCTGAATCCTAGACAGGCGCGCTGGTCGTTGTTTTTCTCTCGGTTTAATTTTGTGGTCTCATATCTACCAGGTTCTAAGAATGTGAAGGCAGATGCCCTTTCTAGGAGTTTTGAGCCTGATTCCCCTGGTGATTCGGAACCTACAGGTATCCTTAAGGATGGGGTGATATTATCCGCTATTTCCCCAGATCTGCGACGTGCTTTACAAGAGTTTCAGGCGGATAGACCTGATCGCTGTCCACCTGGTAGACTGTTTGTTCCTGATGATTGGACCAGTAGAGTCATCTCGGAGGTTCATTCTTCTACGCTGGCGGGTCATCCTGGAATTTTTGGTACCAGGGATTTGGTGGCTAGATCCTTCTGGTGGCCATCTCTGTCTCGAGATGTGCGTGTTTTTGTGCAGTCTTGTGATGTGTGTGCTCGGGCCAAGCCTTGTTGTTCTAGGGCTAGCGGGTTGTTGTTGCCCTTGCCTATTCCGAAGAGGCCTTGGACGCACATCTCGATGGACTTTATTTCTGATCTTCCTGTCTCTCAGAGGATGTCTGTTATCTGGGTGGTGTGTGACCGTTTTTCTAAGATGGTTCATTTGGTGCCATTGCCGAAGTTGCCTTCCTCGTCTGAGTTGGTTCCTTTGTTTTTTCAAAATGTGGTTCGCTTGCATGGTATTCCTGAAAATATCGTTTCTGATAGGGGTACCCAGTTCGTTTCTAGATTTTGGCGGGCATTCTGTGCCAGGTTGGGCATTGATTTGTCTTTTTCATCTGCCTTCCATCCTCAGACTAATGGCCAGACGGAGCGAACTAATCAGACTTTGGAGACGTATTTGAGGTGTTTTGTGTCTGCGGATCAGGATGATTGGGTTGCCTTTTTGCCGTTGGCGGAGTTTGCTCTTAATAATCGGGCTAGTTCGGCCACTTTGGTTTCCCCTTTCTTTTGCAATTCGGGGTTTCATCCCCGTTTTTCTTCTGGTCAGGCGGAGTCTTCGGATTGTCCTGGAGTAGATGCTGTGGTGGATCGGTTGTATCGGATTTGGGAACAAGTGGTGGACAATTTGAATTTGTCCCAGGAGAGGACTCAGCGGTTTGCTAACCGCCAGCGTCGGGTTGGTCCTCGCCTTCGTGTTGGGGACTTGGTGTGGTTGTCTTCCCGTTTTGTCCCAATGAGGGTTTCTTCTCCTAAATTTAAGCCTCGGTTCATCGGTCCCTATAGGATTTTGGAGAATATTAACCCTGTTTCCTTTCGTTTGGACCTCCCGGCATCTTTCGCTATCCATAATGTGTTCCATCGGTCGTTGTTGCGGAGATACGAGGTGCCGGTGGTTCCTTCTGCTGAGCCTCCTGCTCCTGTGCTGGTTGAGGGTGAATTGGAGTACGTTATAGAGAAGATCTTGGACTCCCGTATTTCCAGGCGGAGACTCCAGTATCTGGTTAAATGGAAGGGCTATGGTCAGGAAGATAATTCTTGGGTAACTGCCTCTGATGTTCATGCCTCGGATTTGGTTCGTGCCTTTCATAGGGCTCATCCAGGTCGCCCTGGCGGTTCTTGTGAGGGTTCGGTGCCCCCTCCTTAAGGGGGGGGTACTGTTGTGATCCGCTTTTTGGGCTCCCCTAGTGGTGGCTGGTGGTACTGGAGACTTGTGTGTTCTTTTCTGCCTCAGCTCACCTGCTTCCATCAGTTTTGGGAGTTCCCTATTTAGCCTTGCTCTCCAGTCACTTCCTTGCCGGTCATCATTGTAACCTGAGTCTTTCAGTTGCATGTTCCTGCTACCAGTCTGCTGATCAGCTAAGTGGACTCTTGTCCTTTTTGTTTTGTATTTTTTGTCCAGTTTACAGTTTGTCATTTCCTGTTACTGGAAGCTCTTGTGGACTGAAATTGCCACTCCTGTGTCATGAGTTGACACAGGAGTCTTAAAGTAATTTCAGGATGGGTTTTTGAAAGGGTTTTTCAGCTGACCGTGAAGTCCTCTTTTGTATCCTTCCTCTATCTAGTAAGTGGACCTCGCTTTGCTAAATCTACCTTCATACTGTGTATGTCTTTTCCTCTGAACTCACCGTTAATATATGTGGGGGCTACTATCATCTTTGGGGAATTTCACTAGAGGTAAGCCAGGTCTGTTCCTTCCTCTTCCAGGCGTAGTTAGTTCTCCGGCTGGCGCATGGCATCTAGGCAGCCGTAGGAATGCTTCCTGGCTACTGTTAGTTGTGTGGTAGATTTAGGTCACGGTCAGCTTGAGTTTCCATCACCCGAGGGCTAGTCTGTTATTTTGTGTTTCTGATGTTCCCATGCCATTGGGGAATCATGACAGATGGGGCTGACGGGGAGAGAGCAATGATGCGGATGGTGGAGGAGGAGAGGGCAATGATAGGGCTGACGGGGAGAGAGCAATGATGGGGATGGTGGAGGAGGAGAGGGCAATGATGGGAATGGTGGAGGAGGAGAGGGCAATGATGGGGAGAGGGCAATGATGGGGCTGACGGGGGGCATATGTCCTGGGGGGAGGGGCACCAAAATGAATTCTTGCCCCGGGTGCCAGAAACCCTAAATACACCTCTGGGAACAAGCTACTTCTAGCTGTCTCTCTTCTACACGTGAAGGGCCTGATTCATTATTGCAGTGGTGCCTGTTTTTGGTGTTTTACCCTTTTTATTTTTTTTTTGTTCTCATCAAATTCATCCTTCCATTTCAGCTCATGGTTTAATATTTCAAGATGTTTTCACCTCATTCATCATTTCCAACTTCTCAAAAAATCACAATTTATTGCAAATGTACTTCAGTCCCCCTGAACTGATGTTACATTCACCCAGGAATTTATGATCAATTTTTGCAATACTGGTTAAGCCTATGTGCACACGTTCAGGATTTTTCGCGTTTTTTACGCGTTTTTCGGCCGTTTTCCGCAGAAAAAAATGCTTAAAAAACGCATAGATAAGCATCCCATCATTTTGAATGCATTCTGCAATTTTTGCGCACATGATGCTTTTTTTCTGCGAAAAAAATGGATTGCGGTAAAAAAACGCAGCATGTTCATTAATTTTGCGGATTTTTCACGTTTTTGCCGCTATTTAATGCATTGGGAAGCTCCGGAAAAAATGCGCAAAAGCAAGAAAAGCGCGAAAAAAAGCATGCTGATTTCTTGCAGAAAATGTCCGGTTTTGTTCAGGAAATTTCTGCAAGAAATCCTG
Source organism: Ranitomeya variabilis (assembly GCF_051348905.1). Classification (NCBI taxonomy): domain Eukaryota; kingdom Metazoa; phylum Chordata; class Amphibia; order Anura; family Dendrobatidae; genus Ranitomeya; species Ranitomeya variabilis. Next base: position 113,089,931 of record NC_135232.1, read on the forward strand.
ATGTGTGCACATAGCCTTAAGGCAAAAAGAAAAATATTTGTATTTTGTGCAAAATTCACATACTGTAACAGATGCATATACAGAATTAAACTTTTGTGATCCACTTATTCAAATGACCAGATGATTTTTTTTCTTGTTTATTCATTCATTCATTCATTCATTCATTCATTCATTCATAGATGTAACAGCCATAACTTTTTTTTTTTTTCTTAAACTTTACTATATGTATTTGTATTTGTTTTTTTTATATTTTTTGTCAGATGAGCTGTATTTTTTTTTCATTTGCCAAAGACTCTTGTAAGTGTTTATAACTGTTTTAACTTTTTTGTGGGTTTAGTAGAAAAAAAAACACTTTTTTTAAGCCTTTTAGTGATCACCATAAGTAATGTGTTCTCTGTTAATCGTATTATTGAGATTACAGAGCTATTGAATATGTCAGTGTTAGTTAGTTCATGATTTGTGACATCTGTTTTCAGAAATGTATAACAAATATGACTTTTGCAATTCTTTTTCACAATTATTTTAGTAATTGTATAGGACAATAATATCTGACTTTATTTTTATCCCCAATTTACAGGTATATAGATATGTATCCAACATATACAGTGGGTATGAAAAGTATTCTGACCCCTTTAAATTTTTCACTATTTGTTTCATTGCAGCCATTTGCTAAATTCAAAAAAGTTCATTTATTTTCTCATTAATTTACACTCTGCACCCCTTCTTGACTGAACCCCCCCCCCCCCCCAGAAATATAGACATTTTTGCAAATTTATTTAAAAGATTACACACAGGAGCTCTGTATATAGTATCAGTGTACAGGTAATACAGTGATCACCAATGAGATTATACACAGGAACTCTGTATATAGTGTTTGTGTGTACATGTAATACTGACTCACCAATGACGTCTCTATTTGTAGCCTTTAATCTTTGCTTTACTTCTAATCACCGCAATCACTTCCAGCCAGGACTTGTCTCTGCAGAAAATAACACAGTTATCTATAACTGATTAGTTCTAGAGCACATTCCCCACTTCCCCCCCCCCCCCCCCGAATTCTACACTACATCAGAGGAAAAAAAAGGCAACATAGTAACAAGACTTAAGGCCCCGTCACACACAGCGACGCTGCAGCGATACAGACAACGATGCTGATCGCTGCAGCGTCGCTGTTTTGTCGCTGTGTGGTCGCTGGGGAGCTGTCACACAGACAGCTCTCTCCAGCGACCAACGATCAGGGGAACGACTTCGGCATCGTTGAAACTGTCTTCAACGATGCCGAAGTCCCCCTGCAGCACCCGGGTAACCAGGGTAAACATCGGGTTACTAAGCGCAGGGCCGCGCTTAGTAACCCGATGTTTACCCTGGTTACCAAAAAAAACAAACAGTACATACTCACCATCTGATGTCCGTCAGGTCCCTTGCCGTCTGCTTCCTGCTCTGACTGAGCCGCCGTACAGTGAGAGCAGAGCGCAGCGGTGACGTCACTGCTGCGCTCTGCTCTCACTGTACGGCCGGATCTCAGTCAGAGCAGGAAGCAGACGGCAAGGGACCTGACGGACATCAGATGGTGAGTATGTACTGTTTTTTTTTTTTTTACATTTACGCTGGTAACCAGGGTAAACATCGGGTTACTAAGCGCGGCCCTGCGCTTAGTAACCCGATGTTTACCCTGGTTACCAGTGAAGACATCGCTGGATCGGTGTCACACACACCGATTCAGCGATGTCAGCGGGACCTCAACGACCAAAAAACGGTCCAGGCCATTCCGACACGACCAGCGATCTCGCAGCAGGGGCCTGGTCGCTGGTACGTGTCACACATAGCGAGATCGCTACTGAGGTCGCTGTTGCGTCACAAAACTTGTGACTCAGCAGCGATCTCGCTAGCGATCTCGCTATGTGTGACGGGGCCTTTACATTTTGTTCCCCTATGGAAGACAGTATCCTCAAAAGTAAATTATAATACAGCAGTAATGTCCCCTAATAGGCCCCTACAGTAATTATGTCCCCACTTGCCACCATAAACTAATAATGTACATTCCTCACTCTGGCTCCATATACAGTAATTGTCACCCATCCTGGACCCCTTTATTTAATAATATTCCCTATCCTGGGCCCCTTTACTTAATGACTCCCATCCTAGGCGCCTATGTTGCCCCGTCCTGGGCCCCTAGTTATCCCCCCCATCCTGGGCCCCCATGTATCCCCCCCATCCTGGGCCTCTATGAATCCCAGCCATCATGGATCCCTATGTATCTCCTCCCATCCTAGGCCCCTATGTTTGTTGCCCCATCCTGGGCCCCTATGTATCTCTCCCCCATCCTGGGTCTTTATGAATCCCAGCCATCTACAGTCCCTATGTATCTCCACCCATCCTGGGTCTCTCTATGAATCTCCCCCCATCCTGGGCCTCCATTTACCCTCCATATCCTGAGCCTATATGTATCCAGTCATCCTGGGCTACTATGTATCTCCCATCCTGTAATCCTATATATCCCCTCCCCATCTTGGGCCTTTGTTAATCCCCCCATCATTGGACTCTATGTAGTCCTTCATCATGGGCCTCCATGTATCCCCAACATCTTGAGCTTCTATGTGCCCAGACATCTTGGGTACCCCTTTATTTAATAATAGTTTCTTTTATTTAGTAATGTCTCCCATTCTAGGCCCCTATGTTGCCCTGTCCTGGGCCCCTATGTATATCCCATTATGGGCCGCTATGTACCCCCCATCCTTGGCGCCTATGTATCCCTCCATCCTGGGCCTCTATGTATCCCTCATCATAGACCCCTTATATTTCCCCCCACATCCTTGACTCCTATGTATCCCCCCCATTCCTGGGCCTCTATGAATCCCCCACATCGTGGGCCTCTATGTATTTCCCCATCCTTGGCCCCTGTGTATTTCCCCCATCCTGGGCCCCTATGCTGCCCAATCCTAGGTCCCTATCTCCACTACCCTGCCCATTCAGAGGGAATTTCTCACCTTCCTGGGCTCCCAGTGTCATCTTGCGGCTTTGTATCCGGCATAACAGTGACATTCAATGATAGTGACGTGCGCATCCTTTGCTTGACCGGTAGTTTTTAAATATCACTGTGATAGAAATATATATATCATGTAGATCTCACTTGCATGTATACTCCTCTATTATATATACTCATATACTCACAGCTAATATATACATTATAATCAATGGTTTAAAATGGCTGACATAAACTGATATAAGCCAGACAGACTGTATGGGGGTTTTCCATGCAAAAGCGGAACAACGGCAGATGTATTAAGTGCTGATCAGATGTCTCAACTTTGTCCTAGATTCAGAGCTACATTTTAGTTGCTTAATCAGCATCCATATGTGCATTAATCACAATATTCCATATATATTTAGATAACCAATAACAGAGGAGCTAGACTGTCATGTCGGACGCTGTTCAGACCAGGTCGTTCGACAGACGGCGGTAATTCCGCTTTTGACCACTATGTGCTCATTGGCGTTGGCTAGATTTTATCTAGTTGGTCCGAGGTTAATTTACCTGATGCTCGGATTGGAAGCTGGGCCATGCCCATTGCCTTTAAATAGTTCTCCTGAACATTGAGCATCGCCAATTATAGCTTCTGTCTTGTGCGTTGTTATCTCGGTCTGGAGTGGTGAGCTAGTAGTTGGAGTATCGTTGCTGGTGGTGTATTTCCCTTTGTCTTATTTACTCCTTCCTATATTTGTATTTATTTTGCCCTGCGCATTTATAGTGTATTCCTGAGTGACTGCGGCGTGGTGTATATTTTCCGTTATCCTTGTCTGTTCTAACTGTGGGTATTGGTGTATGATCTTTTCACTGGGTGGTGGGCGGTGGTTTCAGCCTAGGGTTGAAACAGGAGACAGGGCGAGGGTCGAGGCCTAGACATGCACACCATCAGTGTAAACTCTAGGTAGAGGGTCAGTCAGGATTTCCCTAGTCTGAGGGAAATTGCAGGGGCCCGGGTTATTAGCTCTTGCCCACCTAGTCTCCCCGTGACATAGACAATATGGTAATTAACTAACCACCCCTAACCACTCCTTTCTATATGCAATTATAAAACTATGTATGTGCAATAAATGGTCAGTATTGATGGAATGTTATTGACATAATGTTGTGCAGTCTCATTCTTGAGCGCTCAAAATACTCAGTCTTATTGGGAACGGCCGCAGCACACACAGGGATAAATTTATCCAAACCAAATTTCCATAACATCACTGTTTTGCACCGCATGATGACGTCAGCGCATGGGGGTCCTCCAAGGATACGGAGCCCACCGGAGGATCGTCTGGTGTCCCGGTGAGCCAGTCTGATGCTGGTACCAGGCATGATACATGTGTAAGCTTGCCAAGCTTTAGAGCCACCAGCAGGTTACCGCCATTATCAGACATGACCTTGCTTGGTTGTAGGTTCAGTGGCGAGAGCCACAAATCTGTCTGCTCTGTTATACCTTTCCACAATTCTACAGAGGTATGCTGTTTGTCACCTAAACAAATTAGTTTCAGCAGAGCCAGAGACAGTGCTGCAGTGCTTCAGGCTTGCGACTGATATGGACAACATCCTCCGAGAAGGCAATTCGCAAATGGATGATGATGAGGAGGAAGGTTGTAGGAACTGGTGTAGGAGGGTGCGGAAACCCCAATAGAACTATGGCCCACAAACCTCGGCATCTTTAGCAAGTGTGCTGTCCCAGGGTCCGACTCTGTCCTGGCCACTACAAGGTTCACCCAGTGTTCCGTCTGGGAAATGTAGCATCCCTGGCCACAAACACTTACCCACATGTCGGTTGTTAATTGGACGTTCCTAGTAATTGCATTCGTCAGGGCATGGGTGATGTTATGGGACACATGCGGTAAAACGGCACACCATGAAAAATAGTGGTGGCTGGGGACCAAGTACCAAGAGACGACCGCCGCCATGAGGTTGTGGAAATCCTCAGTGTCCACAAGACTAAACATCAACATTTCCAGGGTAAGAAGTTTGGGCCTGTGGGTGAGTGGCTGGGTGGCTGGGTGTTTGAGTTCCAAGGCCTGGGACAAAGAATTGGACGTGGTTGCTGATGGTGCTTGCGAATGTGCAACGACAGGTGTAGGGCAGGATGCATCCGTGCCTGTGTCCTGGACAGAGGATTGTCAAGCAGGTAGCACAGCGGAAGAGGCAGTTGTGTCACCCATAGACACTGATTGTGGACCCAGGCATTTGGTCCACCTAGTTGGGTGCTTTGATGACATGCCTCAGCATCCTGGGGGTGGTCAGACTGGTAGTGGTCTGGCTCATGCTGAACTTGGTATGTCATATGTTGCAAATGACCACTCTTTTATCGTCTGCACTTTCTGTAAAAAAGCGCCAGACTGGGGAACACCTAACCCTTGGCCTGGGAACTTGCCGCGTGTTGGTGCTTTAGGGAACAGTTGTCCGCCTTTATCCTCTGGCCACCCCACTGCCTCTTCCTGTCTGTTTCTGTGCAGCAGATTCTCCCCAATCTGCTTTACTGTTTTCATGTCTCTAATCCAAAACTATCCCTCCTCCACCAGCTATCCCTACATTGAATGCAGGGAACAGCAGTTTTACTAGAGAAAGGACAGTATGTAACCCTGAAAAGGACTTTTCTTTTAATAGTGTAATAGTGGTATGCAAGTACAGCAATAGCAATTAAACACTGCCTATATGCCTACTGTAATCTAAGCTTTCTCCTATATCAACTCTCCATTAACTGATTCCAGAGGAGATTGTGCTGAGCATGGCATCACTGGGTCTTATATAAAACCCGATGACGCGATGCGACCGTCCAATTACAGTAATGCCAGTAGTCAACACGACTACAGCATTACCATGTATGGAAGGAAATTCACACATGTTCATTGGCTGTGTAACAGGGACTTGATACTCGATTGAGCAATGAGCGTAACCGATCATCCCGATGCTTGATCAAGTATCGAGCAGTCATGAGCATGCTTGCTCATCACTATTAGTAACACCTCTGGTTCATACTGTATATAGGGGGCTATATATTGTCTCATGCTGTATACAGAGGTTTATGTGGGGGCTCATATTGTATATAGAGGGGCTATGTGTGGGTTCATGCGGTATACAGAGAGGCTAAGAGGAAACTGTGTGTGAGCGCTTATGGTTTATAGAAGGACTGTGTGAGAGCTCATACGGTATGCAGTGGGGCTGTATATTGGCTCATACTTTATATACTGGATGTCAGTGTACTTAATTCTTCTCAGTATTAGGCCTCTTTCACATGTCCAGATAATTCCGGTACCGGAGAAATCGGTACCGGAGTTATCCGTGTCCGTGTGCTCACGTGGCACATCAGTGTGGCACATGTGCGGCATCCGTGTGCCGCCCGTGTGCCGCCTGAGGACCACACGGACCGTGCAGGAGAGACAGCGCTACACTAAGCGCTGTCCCCCCTGTGTGGTGCTTAAGGCTGCAATCATCTCTTCTCCCCCAGCGTTCGCTGGAGAGAAGAGATGAGTGATCATTTTTTTCTACTTTTTTGTTAAAAATAAACTTTGCTGGTGTCCTCCCATTCCCAGTGCGCCGCCCGGCCCCTTGCAGATGCAGAGAAATACTCACCTACCTCCCACAATGTCTCCACTCTCCTCTCAGCACTGGCAGCTTTTCCTGTGTGAGCGGTCACGCGGTCCCACATGACTGCTCACACAGGAGAAGCTGCCAGCGCTGAGAGGAGAGTGGAGACATCGCGAGAGCTAGGTGAGTATTTCTTCTGCAAGGGGCCGGGCGGCGCACTGGGGGGGGGGAGGCGGGGGTCACATGCTAACTTTATTTTTCACATAAAATAACAAAAACTTGATCTTTCATCTCTTCTCTCCTGCGGGGGAGAAGAGATGAATGCCGCCTTCAGCACCACACAGGGGGGACAGCGCTTACTGTAGCGCTGTCTCTCCTGCGGGCGGTACGTGCACACGGAGGAGAGTGCACACTGTTCTCCGTGTGCACGTGTGCAGGACGTATTGCTGTACGTGCTGCCGGTAAAAAACGGACATGTCTACGTGTTTTGCACACGGACACACGGTCCGTGTGAAAACACGCACATGTGCAGAAACACATAGATTCTAATGGGTCTACGTGTGTCAGTAAACTGTCACTACACGTACCGAAGACACTGACGTGTGAAAGAGGCCTTAAGTGAAGTAATTATTATTTATATAAAATAATAATTGTAATTAAAATGTTAATAAAATTGAGCAGAGCTAATTTCAGCCTATTGGTTCAGCCCTCCACAAAAGTCACAATCTCTGATGTAGCCCCTCATCAGCTGCTGCTCCTGCTGATGATGTCACGGAATGTTGGGGTTTCTGGCTCCGCCCCCTCGCACTATGACATCACACGCATTGTGTGAGGAACTGCAGAGCCAACATTCCATGTGACAGTTGCAGACAGTGGAGAGAGAGGTAAGTCGTCATCTCTTGTGTCCTTCATTCTCTTCTATCATCTACTTCTAATTTACTTTTTATTCATTAAGGAGTCTTTATTCTATATAATACAAGCAGGTCCAAAACAAATAGTGAACCCTTCAGATTAGGAAATGGCCAACTTTTACAGGATTTCGTCCAATAGTAAAGGGATATATAGGATGTGACAGGATTTATCTCCAACTACAGAAATGACAATGATTTACTGATTATACATCACATCTTATTGGTTTCTGACTTTCTTGCTCATCACATCCATAGAATAGTTGTAATTGAGAGAATCCCCTCAATCATAACTGGAGTATGACGACTTCTCGATTTTGGGCCATGTTTTGTTTTATAATAATGCAAATCTGGGAAATTAAAGCGGGATTTCCCAGCTCCAAGATCCTATCCCAATATGTGGTAGGTGTAATAATTGTAATATTAGCAAATGCCTCCAATTAGAAATGTAGTATAGCTTTTCCGATTTGCCATGTCGTTTACCTCATATGCAGGCATTGCAGGACCTTATGTATCCTTGGATATGATCATTGATATAGTGACAGCTAGTTGTTATAACCATGGATATCTAAGGTCATGCAAAGCCTGCACATGGAGTAAGCGACATAGTGAATCAGAAAAACTATACTACATTTCTAATTGGAAGTAATCGTTAATATTATTATTATTGCACCTACTACATATTGGGATAGAATCTTGGAAATGGGAATAACCCTTTAAAGATATACAGTACAGACCAAAAGTTTGGCCACACCTCATTTAAAGATTTTTCATGACTATGAAAACTGTACATTCACACTGAAGGCATCAAAACTATGAATTAACACATGTGGAATTATATACTTAACAAAAAAGTGTGAAGCAACTGAATATGTCTTATATTCTAGGTTCTTCAAAGTAGCCACCTTTTTGCTTTGATGACTGCTTTGCACTCCCTTGGCATTCTCTTGATGAGCTTCAAGAAGTAGTCACTGGGAATGGTCTTCCAACAATCTTGAAGGAGTTCCCAGAGATGCTTAGCACTTGTTGGCCCTTTTGCCTTCACTCTGCGGTCCAGCTCACCCCAAACCATCTCGATTGGGTTCAGGTCTGGTGACTGTGGAGGCCAGGTCATCTGGTCTAGCACCCCATCATATACTGGGTGTCAGCGTACTTAATTCTTCTCAGTATTAAGTGATGTAATTATTATTAATATAAAATAATAATTGTAATTAATATGTTAATAAAATTGAGCAGAGCTAATTTCAGCCTATTGGTTCAGCCCTCCACAAAAGTCACAATCTCTGGTGTAGCCCCTCGTTAAAATGAATTGCCCATCCTTGGTATATAGTAACATTGTCTATAGTGTCCGTTCCTATTTACTAGCCATTTATCCTACAGTAGTATGTCCACCTCCCCATCCAACCATCCTTATAATCCACTCTTCTGTATTAATAGGATATATGAGTTATTATTATGGATTTATCACTGTTCAAATTAGTAGAAACTACTCAGGAATTACATTGTATGGCAATAATGACATTGAGGCATTATGTAAAAGGTTTCAGAGGTCCAGGTGGTAATTCGAGTCCATTTCATCTATATGGTAATGAATTGGTTGCATGGCCTGGTCTGGCCCCTATAAATAACAGCTGCTGCTCCTGCTGATGATGTCACGGAATGTTGGGGTTTCTGGCTCCGCCCCCTCGCACTATGACATCACACGCATTGTGTGAGGAACTGCAGAGCCAACATTCCATGTGACAGTTGCAGACAGTGGAGAGAGAGGTAAGTCGTCATCTCTTGTGTCCTTCATTCTCTTCTATCATCTACTTCTAATTTACTTTTTATTCATTAAGGAGTTTTTATTCTATATAATACAAGCAGGTCCAAAACAAATAGTGAACCCTTCAGATTAGGAAATGGACAACTTTTACAGGATTTCTTCCAATAGTAAAGGGATACAGTCATATGAAAAAGTTTGGGCACCCCTATTAATCTTAAGCTTAATGTTTTATAGAAATTGTTTTTTTTTGCAACAGCTATTTTAGTTTCATATATCTAATAACTGTTGGACACAGTAATGTTTCTGCCTTGAAATGAGGTTTATTGTACTAACAGAAAATGTGCAATCTGCATTCAAACTAAATTTGACAGGTGCATAAGTATGGGCACCCTTATCATTTTCTTGTGTTAAATACTCCTATCTACTTTTTACTGACTTACTAAAGCACTTTTTTTGGTTTTGTAACCTCATTGAGCTTTGAACTTCATAGCCAGGTGTATGCAATCATGAGAAAAGCTACTTAAAGTGGCCACTTGCAAGTTGTTCTCCTGTTTGAATCTCCTCCGAAGAGTGGCATCATGGGCTCCTCAAAACAACTGTCAAATGATCTGAAAACAAAGATTATTCAACATAGTTGTTCAGGGGAAAGATACAAAAAGCTGTCTCAGAGGTTTAACCTGTCAATTTCCACTGTGAGGAGCATAGTAAGGAAATGGAAGTACACAGGTACAGTTCTTGTTAAGGCCAGAAGTGGCAGGCCAAGAAAAACATCAGAAAGGCAGAGAAGAAGAATGGTGAGATCAGTCAAGGACAATCCTCAGGCCACCTCCAGAGATCTGCAGCATCAACTTGCTGCAGATGGTGTCACTGTGCATCGGTCAACTATACAACGCACTTTGCACAAGGAGAAGCTGTATGAGAGAGTGATGCGAAAGAAGCCGTTTCTGCAAGCACGCCACAAACAGAGTCGGCTGAGGTATGCAAAAGCACATTTGGAGAAGCCAATTTCTTTTTGGAAGAGGGTCCTGTGGACTCATGAAACCAGTCGGCTGAGGTATGCAAAAGCACATTTGGAGAAGCCAATTTCTTTTTGGAAGAGGGTCCTGTGGACTCATGAAACCAAGATTGAGTTGTTTGGTAATACAAAAAGGCGTTATGCATGGTGGCAAAAAAACACAGTGCGTTGTATAGTTGACCGATGCACAGTGACACCATCTGCAGCAAGTTGATGCTGCAGCTCTCTGGAGATGGTCTGAGGATTGTCCTTGACTGATCTCACCATTCTTCTTCTCTGCCTTTCTGATGTTTTTCTTGGCCTGCCACTTCTGGCCTTAACAAGAACTGTACCTGTGTTCTTCCATTTCCTTACTATGTTCCTCACAGTGGAAATTGTCAGGTTAAATCTCTGAGACAGCTTTTTGTATCCTTCCCCTGAACAACTATGTTGAATAATCTTTGTTTTCAGATCATTTGACAGTTGTTTTGAGGAACCCATGATGCCACTCTTCAGAGGAGATTCAAACAGGAGAACAACTTGCAAGTGGCCACTTTAAGTAGCTTTTCTCATGATTGCATACACCTAGCTATGAAGTTCAAAGCTTAATGGGGTTACAAAACCAAAAAAAGTGCTTTACTAAGTCAGTAAAAAGTAGGTAGGAGTATTTAAAACAAGAAAATGATAAGGGTGCCCATACTTATGCACCTGTCAAATTTTGTTTGAATGCAGATTGCACATTTTCTGTTAGTACAATAAACCTCATTTCAAGGCAGAAACATTACTTTGTCCAACAGTTATTAGATATATGAAACTGAAATAGCTGTTGCAAAAAAAAACAACAATTTTTATAAAAGATTAAGCTTAAGATTAATAGGGGTGCCCAAACTTTTTCATATGACTGTATATAGGATGTGACAGGATTTATCTCCAACTACAGAAATGACAATGATTTACTGATTATACATCACATCTTACTGGCTTCTGACTTTCTTGCTCATCACATCCATAGAATAGTTGTAATTGAGAGAATCCCCTCAATCATAACTGGAGCATGACGACTTCTCGATTTTGGGCCATGTTTTGTTTTATAATAATGCAAATCTGGGAAATTAAAGGGGGATTTCCCAGCTCCAAGATCCTATCCCAATATGTGGTAGGTGTAATAATTGTAATATTAGCAAATGCCTCCAATTAGAAATGTAGTATAGCTTTTCCGATTTGCCATGTCGCTTACCTCATGTGCAGGCATTGCAGGACCTTATGTATCCTTGGATATGATCACTGATATAGTGACAGCTAGTTGTTATAACCATGGATATCTAAGGTCATGCAAAGCCTGAACATGGAGTAAGCGACATAGTGAATCAGAAAAGCTATACTACATTTCTAATTGGAGGTAATCATTAATATTATTATTATTGCACCTACTACATATTGGGATAGAATCTTGGAAATGGGAATAACCCTTTAAAGATATACAGTACAGACCAAAAGTTTGGCCACACCTCATTTAAAGATTTTTCATTACTATGAAAACTGTACATTCACACTGAAGGCATCAAAACTATGAATTAACACATGTGGAATTATATACTTAACAAAAAAAGTGTGAAACAGCTGAAATTGTGTCTTATATTCTAGGTTCTTCAAAGTAGCCACCTTTTTGCTTTTATGACTGCTTTGCACACCCTTGGCATTCTCTTGATGAGCTTAAAGAGGTAGTCACCGGGAATGGTCTTCCAACAATCTTGAAGGAGTTCCCAGAGATGCTAAGCACTTGTTGGCCCTTTTGCCTTCACTCTGCGGTCCAGCTCACCCCAAACCATCTCGATTGGGTTCAGGTCTGGTGACTGTGGAGGCCTGGTCATCTGTCGTAGCACCCCATCACTCTCCTTCTTGGTCAAATAGCCCTTACACAGCCTGGATGTGTTTGGGGTCATTGTCCTGTTGAAAAATAAATGATGGTCCAACTAAATGCAAACCGCATGGAATAGCATGCCGCTGCAAGATGCTGTGGTAGCCATTCTGGTTCAGTATGCCTTCAATTTTGAATAAATCCACAACAGTGTCACCAGCAAAGTGCCCCCACACCATCACACCTCCTCCATGCTTCACAGTGGGAACCAGGCATGTAGACTCCATCCGTTCACCTTTTCTGCGACGCACAAAGACACTGTGGTTGGAACCAAAGATCTCAAATTTGGACTCATCAGACCAAAGCACAGATTTCCACTGGTCTAATGTACATTCCTTGTGTTCTTTAACCCAAACAAGTCTCTTCTGCTTGTTGCCTGTCCCTAGCAGTGGTTTCCCAGCAGCTATTTTACCATGAAGGCCTGCTGCACAAAGTCTCCTCTTAAGGCCGGGATCACACATACGCATGATATGGCTGAGTCTCGCACGTGAAATCCCTCCTCTGGCGCCGGCACTCTGGAGCGGAGCGTGCTGCTCCATGTATTGCTGTGCGGCTGCACGCTCCGCTCCGGAGTGCCGGCGCCAGAGCTGGGTTTTCACCTGCGAGACTCGGCCGTATCTCGCGTATGTGTGATCCTGGCCTAACAGTTGTTGTAGAGATGTGTCTGCTGCTAGAACTCTGTGTGGCATTGACCTGGTCTCTAATCTGAGCTGTTGTTAACCTGCGATTTCTGAGGCTGGTGACTCGGATAAACTTATCCTCAGAAGCAGAGGTGACTCTTGGTCTTCCTTTCCAGGGGCGGTCCTCATGTGAGCCAGTTTCTTTGTAGCGCTTGATGGTTTTTGCCACTGCACTTGAGGACACTTTCAAAGTTTTCCCAATTTTTCGGACTTACTGACCTTCTTTTTTTAAAGTAATGATGGCCACTCATTTTTCTTTACTTAGCTGCTTTTTTCTTGCCATAATACAAATTCTAACAGTCTATTCGGTAGGACTGTCAGCTGTGTATCCACCAGACTTCTGCACAACACAACTGATGGTCCCAACCCCATTTATAAGGCAAGAAATCCCACTTATTAAACCTGACAGGGCACACCTGTGAAGTGAAAACCATTCCCGGTGACTACCTCTTGAAGCTCATCAAGAGAATGCCAAGAGTGTGCAAAGCAGTCATCAAAACAAAAGGTGGCTACTTTGAAGAACCTAGAACATAAGACATAATTTCAGTTGCTTCACACTTTTTTGTTAAGTATATAATTCCACATGTGTTAATTCATAGTTTTGATGCCTTCAGTGTGAGTGTACAGTTTTCATAGTCACGAAAAAGCAGAAAAATCTTGAAATGAGAAGGTGTGTCCAATCTTTTGGTCTGTACATCATCTCTGTAAATAGGTTCCCACAGCTGCTCCTCAACAGTTGAGCAGAACTCTTAGAAGAGTCAATACCCTGAGACATCAGGGAGGCTTGTAGCCCCTCACTTTGTAAATGAGGATGATTTAATTCTCCAGGAAATACTCCAGAGTGGTTCTTGTGGTGGGATACAGGTCTGGATAGTTGTCATCCCATGATCTATGCAGACTAGCTGCATACTTCATGAATTATGGGCTGTCATCAGGGGTCATTTCACGATAGGCAGGGACAGCTGTCTTCATCCTATTAGATAGGAATAATAAGAATAGCTAGATGGGCATTTCCTGAAGGAAATACATGGTGCTTGAACAGCGCTGCCAGCTTTACAGCAGTGTATCAGGTGTCGACTGTAAGAAAGTAAAGTTACAGTAGAATATGAATGTTGTGTATAGCGATGGCACAACCTTGGATGGGTTGTATAAGCAGCCAATGGGAGTGATGTATTGATGTCACCATTATATAATATTGGGTGCAGGCTCAAGGACCTGAGTGATGTCACCACCATTTGCTTCAAGGAGACCCACAATGATGAAATGAAAGGGGCCAGACACTTGTGAAGAGCAGGAATGCAGGAATCCTTGGTAGCCACTTTGGTGCACACAGCCCCTCGGTAGCCACTTTGGCCACTTGGAAGCCACTTTGGCACATTTGGCACAGCACCTCGGTATCTACTTAAGCCAATTGGTAGCCACTTTGGCACCTTGGTAGCCACTTTGGCACATTCGGCCCCTCGGTAGTCATGAGTCGTAGTCAGACTCGGGAGTCAGAGTCGGGAGTCAGAGTCGGGAGTCAGAGTCGGGAGTCAGAGTCGGGAGTCGAGAGACAGAGTTGGGAGTCAGAGTTGGGAGACAGTCAGGAGTCAGAGTCGGGAGTCAGAGTCGTGAGTCGAGAGTCGGGAGTAGGGAATCGAGAGTCAGGAGATGGGAGTCGAGAGTCGGGAGTAGGGAGTCTGACTCCCGACTCTGACTCCCGACTCTGACTCCAGATTCCCGACTCTGACTCTCGACTCCCGACTCTGACTCCTGACTCTGACTCCCGACTCTGACTCCCGACTCTGACTCCAGATTCCCGACTCTGACTCTCGACTCCCGACTCTGACTCTGACCCTGACTCCAGACTCCCGACACTGACTTGACTCCCGACTCTGACTCCCGACTCTGACTCCCGACTCTGACTCCCGACTCTGACTCTCAACTCCCGACTCTGACTCCCGACTCTGACTCCCGACTCTGACTCCCGACTCTGACTCCAGATTCCCGACTCTGACTCTCGACTCCCGACTCTGACCCTGACTCCAGACTCCCGACACTGACTTTTGACTCCCGACTCTGACTCCCGACTCTGAGTCGGGAGACGGGAGTCAGAGTCGGGAGTGGAGAGTCGAGAGTCGGGAGTGGAGAGTCGGGAGTCGGGAGTCTGACTCCCGACTCCTGACTCTGACTCCCGACTCTGACTCCCGACTCTGACTCCCGACTCCCGAATCTGACTCCTGACTCTGACTCCCGACCCCCATCTCTGACTCCTGACTCCCGAACCCCGTCTCCTGACTCCCAACTACCGACTCCCGACTCTGACTCCTAACTCTGACTCTGGACTCTGACTCCCAACCTTGACTCCCGACTCCCGACTCTGACTCCCTACTCTGACTCCTGATTCCCAACTCTAACTCCCGACCTTGAATCCCAACTCCTGACTCTGACTCCTGACTCTCGACTCCCAACTCCTGACTCCCGACTCTGACTCCCATCTCCTGACTCCCGACTCTGACTCTGATTCCCGACTCTCATTCCCGACTTCCAACTCTTTACTCTGACTCCCGACTCTGGCTCTGACTCCCGACTGCCGACTTTGACTCCCGACTCCCGACTCTTTACTCTGACTTCTGACTCTCGACTTGTGACTCTGACTCCCGACTACCGACTTTTACTCTCGAATTTGACTCCCGACTTGTGACTTCTAACTCCCAACTCACGACTCTCGACTCCCTATTCCTGACTCCCGACTCTGACTCCCAACTCCCCTGGACATGGAACGGGCGCTCCATTGAGTGAGTGCTGTCAGCCCCTCTCTTTTTTTGCTTCCCAACTCCAGACTCTGACTCCCGGCTCCCGACTCTGACTCCCGACTCGCGACTCCCAACTCTAGACTCTGCCTCCCGGCTCCCGACTCTGACTGACTCCCGACTCGTGACTCCCGACTCGTGACTTCTGACTCTCGACTCGCGACTCTGACTCCTGACTACAGACTCTGACTCCGGACTCTGACTCCGGACTCTGACTCCCAACTCTGACTCCAGACTCCCGACCCCGTCTCCTGACTCCCGACTCTGACTCCCGACTCTGACTCCATACTCTGACTCCTGACTCTGACTCCTGACTCTGACTCCTGACTCTGACTCCTGACTCCCAACTCCTGACTCTGACTCCAGACTCCCGACTTTCGACTTTCGACTCCCTACTCCCGACTCCCAACTCTGACTCCTGATTCCTGACTCTGGCTCTGACTCCTGACTCCCGACTCCCGACTTGTGACTCTGACTGCCGAATCTGACTCCTGACTCTGACTCCTGACCTTGACTCCCGACTCCCGACTCTGACTCCCGACTCCTGACTCTGACTCCCGACTCTGACTCCCGACCTTGACTCCCGACTCCCATCTCTGACTCCCGACCCCCATCTCCTGACTCCCAACTCCTGACTCCCGACTCTGACTCCTAACTCTGACTCTGGACTCTGACTCCCGACCTTGACTAGCGACTCCCGACTCTGACTCCCTACTCTGACTCCTGACTCCCAACTCTAACTCCCGACCTTGAATCCCAACTCCCGGCTCCCGACTCTGACTGACTCCCGACTCGCGACTCCCGACTCTAGACTCTGCCTCCCGGCTCCCGACTCTGACTGACTCCCGACTTGCGACTCCCGACTCGTGACTTCCGACTCTCGACTCGCGACTCTGACTCCTGATTACGGACTCTGACTCCGGACTCTGACTCCCGACTCTGACTCATGACTCCCGACTCTGAATCCTGGCTCTGACTCCCGACCTTGACTCCTGACTCCCGACCCCATCTCCTGACTCCCGACCCCCATCTCCTGACTCCCAACTCCCGACTCTGACTCCTGACTCTGACTCCTGACTCTGACTCCCGACTCCTGACTCTGACTCCCTACTCTGACTCCTGACTCCTGACTCTGACTCCTGAATCCTGAGTCCCAACTCCCGACTCCTGACTCTGACTCCCGACTACCAACTCCCAACTCTGACTCCTGACTCTGACTCCCAACTCTGACTCCCGACTCTGACTCCCTACTCTGACTCCTGACTCCTGACTCCCGACTCCCGAATTCTGACTCTGACTCCCGACTGACTCCTGACTCCCGACTCTGACTCCCGACTCTCGACTTTCGACTCCCGACTCCCGTGTTATGACCCCAATGGCAGAGGGTCTCAGAAATATTTACTAAGTCTGCAAACACAAAAACCAGCTCATAGGGCAGTGGTAACTGGGCTGACCATATATCTAATCCTAGCACCACAAATAACAGCAGCCGGGGAACGTGCCTACGTTGATTCTAGACGTCTCGCGCCAGCCGGAGAACTAACTAACCCTAGAAGGGAAAAGAAAGACCTTTCTTGCCTCCAGAGAAAAGACCCCAAAAGTTGGATACAAGCCCCCAACAAATAATAACGGTGAGGTAAGAGGAAAAGACAAACGTAAGAATGAGCTAGGTATTTAGCAAAGAGAGGCCCACTAGCTAATAGCAGAATATAGTAAGATAACTTATATGGTCAGCAAAAACCCTATCAAAAATATCCACGCTGGAAATTCAAGAACCCCCGAACCGTCTAACGGCCCGGGGGGAGAACACCAGCCCCCTAGAGCTTCCAGCAAGGTCAGGAATCACATTTAGTACAAGCTGGACAAAAATGAGAGCAAGCAAATAACCCAAAAAACAAAGAAGCAGGACTTAGCTTAATTTAGCACGAACCGGGACCAGCAGATAGGAGCAAACAGAAAGGATCTGATTACAACGATGCCAGGCACTAGACTAAGGATCCAGGAAGTTTATATAGCAACACCCCTGGACTAACGGCCCAGGTGGGTGCAAACTGAGGGAAGAAACTCCCAGAGTAATATCACTAGTAACCACAAGAGGGAGCAAAAAGTCTAATTCACAACAGTACCCCCCCCTTAAGGAGGGGTCACCGAACCCTCACCAAGACCACCAGGGCGATCAGGATGAACAGCGTGAAAGGCACGAACTAAATCGGCCGCATGCACGTCAGAGGCAACCACCCAGGAATTATCCTCCTGACCATAGCCCTTCCACTTGACCAGATACTGAAGTCTCCGTCTGGAGAGACGAGAATCCAAGATCTTCTCCACCACGTACTCCAACTCGCCCTCAACCAACACCACCAGAGGATTAGCGGTTTTGCGCTCCCGCAAACGCCGGTCAATTTGAATAGCCAGCGCCATGGAATCATTCAGACTTGTAGGAATGGGGAAACCCACCATCACATTCTTAATGGCTTCAGAAAGGCCATTTCTGAAATTTGCGGCCAGAGCACACTCATTCCATTGAGTAAGCACGGACCATTTCCGAAATTTTTGGCAATACACTTCAGCTTCATCCTGGCCCTGAGAAATAGCCAGCAAGGCTTTTTCTGCCTGAACTTCAAGATTGGGTTCCTCGTAAAGCAATCCGAGCGCCAGAAAAAAACGCATCAATATTTGCCAATGCCGGATCTCCTGGCGCTAGCGAGAAAGCCCAATCCTGAGGGTCGCCCCGTAAAAAAGAAATAACAAATTTAACTTGCTGAGCTGAATCTCCAGATGAACGGGGTCTCAGAGAAAGAAACAATTTACAATTATTCTTGAAATTCCTAAACCTAAATCGGTCTCCAGAAAACAGTTCAGGAATAGGTATTTTAGGTTCAGACATAGGACTACTGGTAACAAAATCTTGTATGCCCTGCACACGAGCAGCAAGCTGGTCTACACTTGTAATCAAGGTCTGGACATTCATGTCTGCAGCAAGCACAAGCCACTCAAAGGTAAAGGGGAGAAAGAGAGGAAAAAGAAAAAAAAACCTCAGAATTTCCTTTCTTATTATCCCACTTCTGCAATGCATAAACATTCAATGTTGGCCTGGCATACTGTTATGACCCCAATGGCAGAGGGTCTCAGAAATATTTACTAAGTCTGCAAACACAAAAACCAGCTCATAGGGCAGTGGTAACTGGGCTGACCATATATCTAATCCTAGCACCACAAATAACAGCAGCCGGGGAACGTGCCTACGTTGATTCTAGACGTCTCGTGCCAGCCGGAGAACTAACTAACCCTAGAAGGGAAAAGAAAGACCTTTCTTGCCTCCAGAGAAAAGACCCCAAAAGTTGGATACAAGCCCCCAACAAATAATAACGGTGAGGTAAGAGGAAAAGACAAACGTAAGAATGAGCTAGGTATTTAGCAAAGAGAGGCCCACTAGCTAATAGCAGAATATAGTAAGATAACTTATATGGTCAGCAAAAACCCTATCAAAAATATCCACGCTGGAAATTCAAGAACCCCCGAACCGTCTAACGGCCCAGGGGGAGAACACCAGCCCCCTAGAGCTTCCAGCAAGGTCAGGAATCACATTTAGTACAAGCTGGACAAAAATGAGAGCAAGCAAATAACCCAAAAAACAAAGAAGCAGGACTTAGCTTAATTTAGCACGAACCGGGACCAGCAGATAGGAGCAAACAGAAAGGATCTGATTACAACGATGCCAGGCACTGGACTAAGGATCCAGGAAGTTTATATAGCAACACCCCTGGAATAACGGCCCAGGTGGGTGCAAACTGAGGGAAGAAACTCCCAGAGTAATATCACTAGTAACCACAAGAGGGAGCAAAAAGTCTAATTCACAACATCCCGACTCCCAACTCTGACTCTGATTCCCGACTCTCACTCCCTACTCCCAACTCTTTACTCTGACTCCTGACTCTGGCTCTGACTCCCAACTCACGACTCCAGACTCGTGACTCTGACAGCCAACTCCTGACTACCGACTTTGACTCCTGACTCCCTACTCCCAACTCCTGACTCTGACTCCTGACTCCCAACTCCTGACTCTGACTCCCGAATCCCGACTCCTGACTCTGACTCCAGACTCTGACTCCCGACTCTGACTCCCAACACTGACTCCTGACTCTCGACTCCCTACTCTTGACGCCTGACTCTGACTCCCGACTCTGACTCCCGACTCCCGACTCTGACTCATGACTCTGACACCCGACCTTGACTCCCTTCTCTCGACTCTGACTCTCGACTCCAGACTCTGACTCCCAACTCCGACTCTCGACTCTGACTCCCAACTCTGATTGCCGACTCCCGACTTACTCCCGACTCCTGACTCTGACTCCCGTCTCCCGACTCCCATCTCTGACTCTCGACTCCCGACTCTGACACCCGACCCTGACTCCCAACCTTGACTCCCAACTCCCGACTCCCGACTCTGACTCCTGAATCTGATTCCTGAATTTGACTCCCGACTTTGACTACCGACTCCCGACTCTGACTCCCGACTCCCGACTCTGACTCCCGATTCCCGACTCCCGAGTCTGACTCCCAACTCTGACTCCAGACTCCCAACTCTCGACTTTCGACTCCCTATTCCCAACTCTGACTGTGATTCCCGACTCTGACTCCCGACTCCCGACTCTTTACTCTGATTCCCGACTCTGGCTCTGACTCCCGACTCTGACTCATGACTCTGACTCCCGACTGACTCCCGACCTTGACTCCCGACTCTGATTCTCGACTACTGACTCTGGCTCCTGACTCTGACTCCTGACTCCTGACTCTGACTCCTGACTCCCGACTCTGACTCCCGACCTTGACTCCCAACTCCCGTCTCTGACTCCTGACTCCCGACCCCCGTCTCCTGACTCCCAACTCCCGACTCTGACTCCCGACTCTGACTCCTGACTCTGACTCCAGACTGACTCCCGACCTTGACTCCCGACACTGACTCCCGACTCCCAACTCTGACTCCCGACTCTGACTCCCGACTCTGACTCCCAACACTGACTCCTGACTCTCGACTCCCTACTCTTGACGCCTGACTCTGACTCCCAACTCCCGACTCTGACTCCCGACTCCCGACTCTGACTCATGACTCTGACACCCGACCTTGACTCCCTTCTCTCGACTCTGACTCTTGACTCCAGACTCTGACTCCCAACTCCGACTCTCGACTCTGACTCCCAACTCTGATTGCCGACTCCCGACTTACTCCCGACTCCTGACTCTGACTCCCGTCTCCCGACTCCCATCTCTGACTCTCGACTCCCGACTCTGACACCCGACCCTGACTCCCAACCTTGACTCCCAACTCCCGACTCTGACTCCTGAATCTGATTCCTGAATTTGACTCCCGACTTTGACTACCGACTCCCGACTCTGACTCCTGACTCTCGACTCCCTAATCCCGACTCCCGACTCTGACTCCTGACTCTCACTCTTGACTGCTGACTCTTGACTCTGACTCCCAACTCCCGATTTTGGCTTTGACTTCTGAGTCCCAACTCTTTACTCTGACTCCCAACTCCCGACTACCGACTTTGACTCCCGACTCCTGACTCTTTACTCTGACTCTGACTCCCGACTCGTGACTCTGACTCCTGACTACCGACTTTGACTCCCGACTCCCGACTCTGACTCCCGACTCCCGACTCTGACTCCCGATTCCCGACTCCCGAGTCTGACTCCCAACTCTGACTCCAGACTCCCAACTCTCGACTTTCGACTCCCTATTCCCAACTCTGACTGTGATTCCCGACTCTGACTCCCGACTCCCGACTCTTTACTCTGATTCCCGACTCTGGCTCTGACTCCCGACTCTGACTCATGACTCTGACTCCCGACTGACTCCCGACCTTGACTCCCGACTCTGATTCTCGACTACTGACTCTGGCTCCTGACTCTGACTCCTGACTCCTGACTCTGACTCCTGACTCCCGACTCTGACTCCCGACCTTGACTCCCAACTCCCGTCTCTGACTCCTGACTCCCGACCCCCGTCTCCTGACTCCCAACTCCCGACTCCCGACTCTGACTCCCGACTCTGACTCCTGACTCTGACTCCAGACTGACTCCCGACCTTGACTCCCGACTCCCAACTCTGACTCCCGACTCTGACTCCCGACTCTGACTCCCAACACTGACTCCTGACTCTCGACTCCCTACTCTTGACGCCTGACTCTGACTCCCAACTCCCGACTCTGACTCCCGACTCCCGACTCCCGACTCCCGACTCTGACTCCCGACTCCCGACTCCCGACTCTGACTCATGACTCTGACACCCGACCTTGACTCCCTTCTCTCGACTCTGACTCTTGACTCCAGACTCTGACTCCCAACTCCGACTCTCGACTCTGACTCCCAACTCTGATTGCCGACTCCCGACTTACTCCCGACTCCTGACTCTGACTCCCGTCTCCCGACTCCCATCTCTGACTCTCGACTCCCGACTCTGACACCCGACCCTGACTCCCAACCTTGACTCCCAACTCCCGACTCTGACTCCTGAATCTGATTCCTGAATTTGACTCCCGACTTTGACTACCGACTCCCGACTCTGACTCCTGACTCCTGACTCTCGACTCCCTAATCCCGACTCCCGACTCTGACTCCTGACTCTCACTCTTGACTGCTGACTCTTGACTCTGACTCCCAACTCCCGATTTTGGCTTTGACTTCTGAGTCCCAACTCTTTACTCTGACTCCCAACTCCCGACTACCGACTTTGACTCCCGACTCCTGACTCTTTACTCTGACTCTGACTCCCGACTCGTGACTCTGACTCCTGACTACCGACTTTGACTCCCGACTCCCGACTCCCGACTCTTACTGCCGACTTTGACTCCCGACTTCCGACTCCCGACTCATGTCTTCTGACTCCCGACTCTGACTCCCGACTCCCGACTCTGACTCCTGACTCCCGACTCTGACTCCCAACTCTGACTCCCGACCTTGAATCCCAACTCCTGACTCTGACTCCTGACTCTCGACTCTCAACTCCTGACTCCTGACTCTGACTCCCGTCTCCCGACTCTCGACTCTGACTCTGATTCCCGACTCCCAACTCTTTACTCTGACTCTCGACTCCCTATTCCTGACTCCCGACTCTGACTCCCAAATCCCCTGGACATGGAACGGGCGCTCCATTGAGTGAGTGCTGTCAGCCCCTCTCTTTTTTTGCTTCCCAACTCCTGACTCTGACTCCCGACTCCCGACTCTAGACTCTGACTCCCAGCTCCCGACTCTGACTCCCGGCTCCCGACTCTGACTCTGACTTCCGACTCGCGACTCCCGACTCCCAACTCGTGACTTCAGACTATCGACTCGCGACTCTGACTCCTGCCTACGGACTCTGACTCCGGACTTTGACTCCCGACTCTGACTCATGACTCCCGACTCTGAATCCTGACTCTGACTCCCACCGACCTTGACTCCCGACTCCTTACTCTGACTCCTGACTCCCAGCCCCCATCTCCTGACTCCCGACTCCCGACTCTGAATCCTGACTCTGACTCCCGACTCTGACTCCCGACTCCTGACTCTGACACCTGACTCCCAAGTCCTGACTCTGACTCCCGACTCACGACTCTGACTCCCGATTCCCGACTCCCAACTCTGACTCTGGACTCCCGACTCTTGACTTTTGACTCCCTATTCCCAACTCTGACTCTGATTCCCGACTCTCACTCCTGACTTCCGACTCTTTACTCTGAATCCCGACTCTGGCTCTGACTCCCAACTCTGACTCCCGACCTTGACTCCCAACTCTGACTCCCGACTACTGACTCTGGCTCCTGACTCTGACTCCTGAATCCTGAGTCCCAACTTCTGACTCCTGACGATGACTCCCAACTCTGACTCCCGACTACTGACTCTGGCTCCTGACTCCTGACTCCTGAATCCTGAGTCCCAACTTCTGACTCCTGACGATGACTCCCGACTCTGACTCCTGACTCTGACTCCTGACTCTGACTCCTGACTCCCGACTCTGACTCCTGATCTTGACTCCCAACTCCCATCTCTGACTCCTGACTACCGACCCCCGTCTCCTGACTCCCAACTCCCGACTCTGACTCCTGACTCTGACTCCCAACTCTGACTCCCGACTCTCGACTTTCAACTCCCTACTCCCGACTCCCAACTCTGACTCTGATTCCTGACTCTCACTCCCTACTCCTGACTCTTTACTCTGACTCCTGACTCTGGCTCTGACTCCCAACTCCCTACTCCCGACTCGTGACTCTGACTCCCGACTCCCGACTCTGACTTCTGACTTCTGACTCCTGACTCTGACTCCCGACTCCCGACTCTGACACCCGACTTCTTACTCTGACTCCCGACTCTGACTTCCGACTCTGACTCCCGACTCAGTCTTGAGTCTTGACTCCCGACTGCCGACTCTTACTCCAGACTCCCAAATCTGACTCCCGACTCTGACTCTGAATCCTGACTCTCGACTCCCTATTCCTGACTTCCAACTCAGACTCTGACTCCCAACTCCTGACTCTGACTCCCAACTCCCGACTCAGACTCTGGCTCCCGACTCGTGATTCCCAACTCCCGACTCGTGACTTCCGACTCTCGACTCGAGACTCTGACTCCCGAATACGGACTCTGACTCCCGACTCTGACTCCCGACTCCTGACTCTGACTCCCTACTCTGACTCCCGACCTTGACTCCCGACTCCCGACTTTGACTCCTGACTCCCGACTCTGACTCTGATTCCCGACTCTCACTCCCGACTCCCAACTCTTTACTCTGACTCCGGCTCTGACTCCTGACTCCTGACTGACGACTTTGACTCCCAACTTCCGACTCTTTACTCTGACTTCTGACTCCCGACTTGTGACTCTGACTCCCAACTCCTGACTACCGACTTTGACTACCGACTCTTACTCTCGACTTTGACTCCCGACTCCCGACTCATGACTTCCAACTCCCGACTCGCGACTCTCGACTCCCTATTCCTGACTCCCGAATGGGGCGCTCCATTGAGTGAGTGCTGTCAGCCCCTCTTTTTTTGCTTCCCAACTCCTGACTCTGACTCCCGACTCCCGACTCTGGACTCTGACTCCCGACTCGCGACTCCCGACTCGTGACTTCCAACTCTCGACTCGCGACTCTGACTCCTGACTACGGACTCTGACTCCGGACTCTGACTCCCGACTCTGACTCATGACCCAAGACTCTGAATCCTGACTCTGACTCCCGACTCTGACTCCTGACTCTGACTCCCAACTCCCGACTCTGACTCCTGACTCTGACTCCCGACTCCCGACTCCTGACTTTTGACTCTGACTCCTGACTCTGACCCTCCCAACTTCCGACTCCTGACGATGACTCCAGACTCTGACTTCTGACTCCCGACTCTGACTCCCGACTCCTGACTCTGACTCCTGTTGTGAATTCTGTTGTGGGTTCTGCTCTTGGTCTCCCTCCGGTGGTTATAAGTGGTAGTGCTGCTGTTTGTCCTTCACAGCAGTCATCAGGTGCTTCCACTTTGGACGGGGCTATTTAGTCTGGCTTCACCCTTTAGTGATTGCCAGTTGTCCATTGTTTTTCTGGAGGATTCACATCTCTGCTTGGTTTCTCCTGCTGGATTGTCCAAATCATCAAAGATAAGTCCTGGCTTTGTTTTTGCAGTCCACATGAATTTCTGTTATCTGTGACCCTGATCTGCTCATTATCGTCATTCTCTGTCATGGCATTTGTGGATTCAGGCGCCGCTTAAATTTGATGGACTTAGAATTTGCCAGACGTTGTGGTTTTCCCTTACAGCCTTTGAGGGGTATTGATGCTACACCATTGGCTAAAAATAAACCACAGTTTTGGACACAGTTAACCATGTGCATGGCGCCAGCCCATCAGGAAGATTGTCGTTTTCTGGTGTTGCATAATTTGCATGATGCTATTGTGCTGGGGTTTCCATGGTTACAGGTACATAATCTGGTGTTGGATTGGAAATCTATGTCTGTGACTAGTTGGGGTTGTCAGGGGGTTCATGATGACGTTCCTCTGATGTCAATTTCCTCCTCCCCCTCTTCTGAAATTCCTGAGTTTTTGTCAGATTTCCAGGATGTTTTCGATGAGCCCAAGTCCAGTTCCCTTCCACCGCATAGGGACTGTGATTGTGCTATTGACTTGATTCCAGGCTCTAAGTTTCCTAAGGGCCGACTTTTCAACCTGTCTGTGCCTGAACATGCCGCCATGCGGAGCTATGTAAAGGAGTCTTTGGAGAAGGGGCATATTCGGCCATCTTCTTCTCCATTGGGAGCAGGTTTTCTTTTTGTTGCCAAGAAGGATGGCTCCTTGAGACCCTGTATTGATTATCGCCTCTTGAATAAGATCACAGTCAAATTCCAATACTCTTTGCCTTTGCTTTCTGATTTGTTTGCCAGGATTAAGGGGGCTAGTTGGTTTACTAAGATTGACCTTCGAGGGGCATATAATCTTGTTCGTATTAAGCAGGGTGACGAATGGAAAACTGTGTTTAACCCCTTAATCCCGTATGACGTACTATACCGTCGAGGTGGGGTGGGCCTTAATTCCCGGTGACGGTATAGTACGTCATACGCGATCGGCCGCGCTCACGGGGGGAGCGTGGCCGATCGCGGCCGGGTGTCGGCTGCATATCGCAGCTGACATCCGGCACTATGTGCCAGGAGCGGTCACGGACCGCCCCCGGCACATTAACCCCCGGCACACCGCGATCAAACATGATCGCGGTGTACCGGCGGTACAGGGAAGCATCGCGCAGGGAGGGGGCTCCCTGCGTGCTTCCCTGAGACGATCGGTACAAGGTGATGTACTCACCTCGTACCGAACGTCTTCTCCCTGCAGGCCCCGGATCCAAAATGGCCGAGGGGCTGTATCCGGGTCCTGCAGGGAGCACTTCCGGGTCGGAGCAGGCTGCAGATGAAAGCTGCAGCCTGCACGGCTGTAAGTGAGATCGGAGATCTCACAGAGTGCTGTGCACACTGTGAGATCAGCGATCTGTAATGTCCCCCCCTGGGACAAAGTAAAAAAGTTAAAAAAAAAATTTCCACATGTGTAAAAAAAAAATAAAAAAATTCCTAAATAAATAATAATAATAAAAAAAAATATTATTCCCATAAATACATTTCTTTATCTAAAAAAAACAAACAAAAACAATAAAAGTACACATATTTAGTATCGCCGCGTCCGTAACGACCCCACCTATAAAACTGGCCCACTAGTTAACCCCTTCAGTAAACACCGTAAGAAAAAAAAAAAAAAACGAGGCAAAAAACAACGCTTTATTACCATACCGCCGAACAAAAAGTGGAATAACACGCGATCAAAAAGACGGATATAAATAACCATGTTACCGCTGAAAACGTCATCTTGTCCCGCAAAAAACGAGCCGCCATACATCATCATCAGCAAAAAATAAAAAAGTTATAGTCCTCAGAATAAAGCGATGCCAAAATAATTAGTTTTTCTATAAAATAGTTTTTATCGTATAAAAGCGTCAAAACATAAAAAAATGATATAAATGAGGTATCGCTGTAATCGTACTGACCCGACGAATAAAACTGCTTTATCAATTTTACCAAGCGCAGAACGGTATAAACGCCTCTCCCAAAAGAAATTCATGAATAGCTGGTTTTTGGTTATTCTGCCTCACAAAAATCGGAATAAAAAGTGATAAAAAATGGTCACGTGTCCGAAAATGTTACCAATAAAAACGTCAACTCGTCCCGCAAAAAACAAGTCCTCACATGACTCTGTGGACCAAAATGTGGAAAAATTATAGGTCTCAAAATGTGGAGACGCAAAAACTTTTTTGCTATAAAAAGCGTCTTTTAGTCTGGTTTCACACTTGCGGTTTTTTTAAAAAACGCATGCAGATAAAAACGCATGTGTGAAAAAATGCATGTAAACGCGGTAAAACGCATGCGTTTTTATAGAAAAACACAAGAAAACAAGAAAAAAACAAAAAACCCTAACCCTACCCCTAACCTGAAATACGTGGCACTGAAATACGTGGCACTGAAATATACGTTTATATACGTATATACGTATATAAGTGTCACGATATTTCAGTGGCCACGTATATAAGTGCCACGTATTTAAGTGCCACGTATTTAAGTGCCACGTATTTAAGTGCCACGTATTTAAGTGCCACGTATTTAAGTGCCACGTATTTAAGTGCCACGTATTTACGTGCCACGTATTTACGTGCCACGTATTTACGTGCCACGTATTTTTCAGTGCCTGAAATACGTGGCACTGAAATACGTGGCACTGAAATACGTGGCACTGAAATATCGTGGCACTTAAATACGTGGCACTTAAATACGTGGCACTTAAATACGTGGCACTTAAATACGTGGCACTTATATACGTGGCACTTATATACGTGGCACTTATATACGTGGCACTTATATACGTGGCACTTATATACGTGGCACTTACATACGTGGCACTTACATACGTGGCACTTACATACGTGGCACTTACATACGTGGCACTTACATACGTGGCACTTATATACGTGGCACTTATGACTGTCAGAAAATGTTCAGTAAACGGTTAGGGGTGAGGTTAGGGGTAGGGTTTCAGGTAGAATTGGGGAGTTTCCACTGTTCAGGCACATCAGGGGCTCTCCAAACGCGACATGGCGTCCAATCTCAATTCCAGCCAATTCTGCGTTGAAAAAGTAAAACAGTGCTCCTTCCCTTCCGAGCTCTCCCGTGCGTCCAAAAAGGGGTTTACCCCAACATATGGGGTATCAGCGTACTAGGGACAAATTGAACAACAACTTCTGGGGTCCAAGTTATCTTGTTATCCTTGGGAAAATAAAAATTTGGGGGGCTAAAAATCATTTTTGTGGGAAAAAAAATATGTTTTATTTTCACGGCTCTGCGTTGTAAACTGTAGTGAAACACTTGGGGGTTCAAAGTTCTCACAACACATCTAGATAAGTTCCTTGGGAGGTCTAGTTTCCAATATGGGGTCACTTGTGGGGGGTTTGTACTATTTGGGTACATCAGGGGCTCTGCAAATGCAACGTGACGCCTGCAGACCAATCCATTTAAGTCTGCATTCCAAATGGCGCTCCTTCCCTTCCGAGCTCTGTCATGCGCCCAAACAGTGGTTCCCCCCCCACATAGGGGGTATCAGCGTACTCAGGACAAATTGGACAACAACTTTTAGGGTCCAATTTATCCTGATACCCTTGTGAAAATACAAAACTGGGGGCTAAAAAATCATTTTTGTGAAAAAAAAAATAATTTTTATTTTCACGGCTCTGCGTTATAAACTGTAATGAAACACTTGGGGGTTCAAAGTTCTCACAACACATCTAGATAAGTTCCTTGGGGGGTCTAGTTTCCAATATGGGGTCACTTGTGGGGGGTTTGTACTGTTTGGGTACATCAGGGGCTCTGCAAATGCAACGTGACGCCTGCAGACCAATCCATTTAAGTCTGCATTCCAAATGGCGCTCCTTCCCTTCCGAGCTCTGTCATGCGCCCAAACAGTGGTTCCCCCCCACATAGGGGGTATCAGCGTACTCAGGGCAAATTGGACAACAACTTTTAGGGTCCAATTTATCCTGATACCCTTGTGAAAATACAAAACTGGGGGCTAAAAAATCATTTTTGTGAAAAAAAAAATAATTTTTATTTTCACGGCTCTGCGTTATAAACTGTAGTGAAACACTTGGGGGTTCAAAGTTCTCACAACACATCTAGATAAGTTCCTTGGGGGGTCTAGTTTCCAATATGGGGTCACTTGTGGGGGGTTTGTACTGTTTGGGTACATCAGGGGCTCTGCAAATGCAACGTGACGCCTGCAGACCAATCCATTTAAGTCTGCATTCCAAATGGCGCTCCTTCCCTTCCGAGCTCTGTCATGCGCCCAAACAGTGGTTCCCCCCCACATAGGGGGTATCAGCGTACTCAGGACAAATTGGACAACAACTTTTAGGGTCCAATTTATCCTGATACCCTTGTGAAAATACAAAACTGGGGGCTAAAAAATCATTTTTGTGAAAAAAAAAATAATTTTTATTTTCACGGCTCTGCGTTATAAACTGTAGTGAAACACTTGGGGGTTCAAAGTTCTCACAACACATCTAGATAAGTTCCTTGGGGGGTCTAGTTTCCAATATGGGGTCACTTGTGGGGGGTTTGTACTGTTTGGGTACATCAGGGGCTCTGCAAATGCAACGTGATGCCTGCAGACCAATCCATTTAAGTCTGCATTCCAAATGGCGCTCCTTCCCTTCCGAGCTCTGTCATGCGCCCAAACAGTGGTTCCCCCCCACATAGGGGGTATCAGCGTACTCAGGACAAATTGGACAACAACTTTTAGGGTCCAATTTATCCTGATACCCTTGTGAAAATACAAAACTGGGGGCTAAATTTCATTTTTGTGAAAAAAAAAAAAAAAAATTATTTTCACGGCTCTGCGTTATAAACTGTAGTGAAACACTTGGGGGTTCAAAGCTCTCAAAACACATCTAGATAAGTTCCTTAGGGGGTCTACTTTCCAAAATGGTGTCACTTGTGGGGGGGTTTAATGTTTAGGCACATCAGGGGCTCTCCAAACGCAACATGGCATCCCATCTTAATTCCAGTCAATTTTGCATTGAAAAGTAAAATAGCGCTTCTTCCCTTCTGAGCTCTGCTATGCGCCCAAACAATGGTTTACACCCACATATGGGGTATCGTCGTACTCAGGACAAATTGCACAACAACTTTTGTGGTCTAATTTCTTCTCTTACCCTTGGGGAAATAAAAAAATGGGGGTGAAAAGATCATTTTTGTGAAAAAATATGATTTTTTATTTTTACGGCTCTGCATTATAAACTTCTGTGAAGCACTTGTTGGGTCAAAGTGCTCACCACACATCTAGATAAGTTCCTTAGGGGGTCTACTTTCCAAAATGGTGTCACTTGTTAGGGGTTTCAATGTTTAGGCACATCAAGGGCTCTCTAAATGCAACATGGCGTCCCATCTCAATTCCAGTCAATTTTGCATTGAAAAGTCAAATGGCGCTCCTTCCCTTCCGAGCTCTGCCCTGCGCCCAAACAATGGTTTACACCCACATATGGGGTATCAGCGTACTCAGGACAAATTGCACAACAATTTTTGGGGTCCAATTTCTTCTCTCACCCTTGGGAAAATAAAAAATTGGGGGTGAAAAGATCATTTTTGTGAAAAAATATGATTTTTTATTTTTACGGCTCTGCATTATAATCTTCTGTAAAGCACTTGTTGGGTCAAAGTGCTCACCACACATCTAGATAAGTTCCTTAGGGGGTCTACTTTCCAAAATGGTGTCACTTGTTAGGGGTTTCAATGTTTAGGCACATCAGGGGCTCTCCAAATGCAACATGGCGTCCCATCTCAATTCCAGTCAATTTTGCATTGAAAAGTCAAATGGCGCTCCTTTGCTTCCAAGCTCTGCCATGCGCCCAAACTGTGGTTTACCCCCACATATGGGGTATCAGCGTACTCAGGACAAATTGTACAACAACTTTTGGGGTCTATTTTCTCCTGTTACCCTTGGTAAAATAAAACAAATTGGAGCTGAAATAAATTTTGTGTGAAAAAAAGTTAAATGTTCATTTTTATTTAAACATTCCAAAAATTCCTGTGAAACACCTGAAGGGTTAATAAACTTCTTGAAAGTGGTTTTGAGTACCTTGAGGGGTGCAGTTTTTAGAATGGTGTCACACTTGGGTATTTTCTATCATATAGACCCGTCAAAATGACTTCAAATGAGATGTGGTCCCTAAAAAAAAATGGTGTTGTAAAAATGAGAAATTGCTGGTCAACTTTTAACCCTTATAACTCCGTCACAAAAAAAAATTTTGGTTCCAAAATTGTGCTGATGTAAAGTAGACATGTGGGAAATGTTATTTATTAAGTATTTTGTGTGACATATGTCTGTGATTTAAGGGCATAAAAATTCAAAGTTGGAAAATTGCGAAATTTTCAAAATTTTCGCCAAATATTCGTTTTTTTCACAAATAAACGCAAGTTATATCGAAGAAATTTTACCACTAACATGAAGGACAATATGTCACGAGAAAACAATGTCAGAATCGCTAAGATCCGTTGAAGCGTTCCAGAGTTATAACCTCATAAAGGGACAGTGGTCAGAATTGTAAAAATTGGCCTGGTCATTAACGTGCAAACCACCCTCGGGGCTTAAGGGGTTAATACGCCCGAGGGCCATTTTGAATATCTTGTGATGCCATTCGGACTCTCTAATGCCCCATCTGTGTTTCAGTCCTTCATGCATGATATTTTTCGGAATTATCTTGATAAATTCATGATTGTATATTTGGATGATATTTAGATTTTTTCAGATGATTGGGAGTCTCATGTGAAACAAGTCAGGATGGTATTTCAGGTCCTTCGTGATAATGCCTTGTTTGTGAAGGGGTCTAAGTGCCTCTTTGGAGTACAGAAGGTTTCTTTTTTGGGCTTCATTTTTTCTCCATCATCTATAGAAATGGATCCGGTTAAGGTTCAGGCCATTCATGATTGGATCCAGCCCACATCCGTGAAGAGCCTTCAGAAATTTTTGGGCTTTGCAAATTTTTATCGCCGTTTCATTGCCAACTTCTCCATTGTGGTTAAACCCCTGACCGATTTGACGAGGAAGGGCGCTGATGTAGCTAATTGGTCCTCTGAGGCTGTTTCTGCCTTTCAGGAGCTTAAGCGCCGATTTACTTCTGCCCCTGTGTTGCGTCAGCCGGATGTTTCTCTTCCTTTTCAGGTTGAGGTTGACGCTTCTGAGATTGGGGCAGGGGCCGTTTTGTCTCAGAGGAATTCTGATGGTTCCTTGATGAAACCGTGTGCCTTCTTTTCT
Organism: Ranitomeya variabilis; assembly: GCF_051348905.1. Lineage (NCBI taxonomy): Eukaryota > Metazoa > Chordata > Amphibia > Anura > Dendrobatidae > Ranitomeya > Ranitomeya variabilis. The sequence goes on from NC_135232.1 coordinate 113,122,411, forward strand.
CGAAAGTTTTCGCCTGCGGAACGCAATTATGATGTCGGCAATCGTGAGTTGTTGGCTATGAAGTGGGCATTTGAGGAGTGGCGACATTGGCTTGAGGGGGCCAAGCACCGTATTGTGGTCTTGACCGATCATAAGAATCTGATTTACCTCGAGTCTGCCAAACGGCTGAATCCTAGACAGGCCTGATGGTCCCTGTTTTTCTCCCGTTTTGATTTTGTTGTCTCGTATCTTCCGGGTTCTAAGAATGTTAAGGCTGATGCCCTCTCTAGGAGTTTTTTGCCTTATTCCCCTGGGATTCTTGAGCCGGTTGGTATTCTGAAGGAGGGGGTGATTCTTTCTGCCATCTCCCCTGATTTGCGACGGGTTCTTCAGGAGTTTCAGGCTGATAAACCTGATCGCTGTCCAGCGAGGAAACTGTTTGTTCCTGACAGATGGACTAGTAAAGTGATTTCTGAGGTTCACTGTTCTGTGTTGGCTGGCCATCCTGGGATTTTTGGCACCAGAGATTTGGTTAGTAGGTCCTTTTGGTGGCCTTCTTTGTCACGGGATGTGCGTTGTGGGAATTGTGCGCGGGCCAAACCTTGCTGCTCCCGCGCCAGTGGGTTGCTTTTGCCTTTGCCGGTCCCTGAGAGGCCTTGGACGCATATTTCTATGGATTTTATTTCGGATCTTCCTGTTTCCCAGAGGATGTCTGTTATCTGGGTGGTCTGTGACCGGTTTTCTAAGATGGTTCATTTGGTACCTTTGCCTAAATTGCCTTCCTCTTCTGAGTTGGTTCCGTTGTTTTTTCAGCATGTGGTTCGTTTGCATGGCATTCCGGAGAATATTGTGTCCGATAGAGGTTCCCAGTTTGTTTCTAGGTTTTGGCGGTCCTTTTGTGCTAAGCTGGGCATTGATTTGTCTTTTTCTTCCGCATTTCATCCTCAGACAAACGGCCAAACCGAGCGAACTAACCAGACTTTGGAAACTTATTTGAGATGCTTTGTGTCTGCCGATCAGGATGATTGGGTGGCTTTCTTGCCATTGGCCAAGTTTGCCCTTAATAATCGGGCTAGTTCGGCTACCTTGGTTTCACCATTCTTTTGTAATTCTGGGTTTCATCCTCGTTTTTCTTCAGGGCAGGTTGAGTCTTCTGATTGTCCTGGGGTGGACTCTGTGGTTGACAGGTTGCAGCAGATTTGGGCTCATGTGGTGGACAATTTGGTGTTGTCTCAGGAGGAGGCTCAGCGTTTTGCCAACCGTCGTCGGCGTGTGGGTTCCCAGCTTCGGGTTGGGGATTTGGTCTGGTTGTCTTCTCGTCATGTTCCTATGAAGGTTTCTTCCCCGAAGTTCAAGCCTCGGTTTATTGGTCCTTATAGGATTTCTGAGATTATCAATCCAGTGTCTTTTCGTTTGGCCCTTCCAGACTCTTTTTCCATCCCTAATGTTTTTCATAGATCTTTGTTGCGGAAATATGTGGTGCCCGTGGTTCCCTCTGTTGATCCTCCTGCCCCGGTGTTGATTGATTGGGAGTTGGAGTATGTTGTGGAGAAGATCTTGGATTCTCGTTTTTCAAGACGGAGGCTTCAGTATCTTGTCAAATGGAAGGGTTATGGTCAGGAGGATAATTCTTGGGTTGTTGCCTCCGATGTTCATGCTGACGATTTGGTTCGTGCCTTCCATTTGGCTCGTCCGGACCGGCCTGGGGGCTCTGGTGAGGGTTCGGTGACCACTCCTCAAGGGGGGGTACTGTTGTGAATTCTGTTGTGGGTTCTGCTCTTGGGCTCCCTCCGGTGGTTATAAGTGGTAGTGCTGCTGTTTGTCCTTCACAGCAGTCATCAAGTGCTTCCACTTTGGACGGGGCTATTTAGTCTGGCTTCACCCTTTAGTGAGTGCCAGTTGTCCATTGTTTTTCTGGAGGATTCACATCTCTGCTTGGTTTCTCATGCTGGATTGTCCAAATCATCAAACATAAGTCCTGGCTTTGTTTTTGCAGTCCACATGCGGTGGACTTTATAGTTCAGTGAATTGCTATGTTTTTCTTGTCCAGCTTTGTCTGTGTAAGGATTTATTCAGCCAAGCTGGAAGCTCTGGAGTCGCAGAGTTACCCTCCATGCCTTTAGTTAGGTGTGGAGATTTTTGTATTCTCTGTGGTGGATTTTTGTAGTATTTTAATACTGACCGCACAGTACTCTGTCCTGTCTTTTCTTTCTAGGTAGCGTGGCCTCCTTTGCTAAATTCTGTTTTCAGTCTGCGTTTGTAATTTCCCTCTCCTCTCACAGTCAATATTTGTGGGGGGCTGTCTTTCCTTTGGGGATTTTCTCTGAGGCAAGATAGTTTTCCTGTTTCTTTCTTTAGGGGTAATTAGTCCTCCGGCTGTGACGAGGTGTCGAGGGAGTGACAGGAACATCCCACGGCTACTTATAGTTGCGGTGTTAAGTTCAGGGTCTGCGGTCAGTATAGAGGCCACCTACTCCAGAGCTCGTCCATGCTGCTCCTAGGCCACCAGATAATAACAAACTCCTGACTCTGACTCCCGATCTTGACTCCCAACTCCTGTCTCTGACTCCTGACTCCCGACCCCCGTCTCCCGACTCCCGACTCTGACTCCTGACTCTGACTCCCGACTCTGACTCCTGACCTTGACTCCCAACTCTGACTCTTGACTCCTGACTCTGACTCCCGACTCTGACTCCTGACCTTGACTCCCGACTCTTATTCCTGACTCCTGACTCTGACTCCCGACTCTGACTCCCGACTGCCGACTCTCGACTTTCGACTCCCGACTCCCAACTCTGACTCTGATTCCCGACTCTCATTCCCGACTCCCGACTCTTTACTCTGACTTCTGACTCCTTACTCTGGCTCGGACTCCCGACTCCTGACTCGTGACTCTGACTGCTGACTCCCGACTACCAACTTTGACTCCCTATTCCCGACTCCTGACTCTGACTCCCAACTCCTGACTCTGACTCCCGAATCCCGACTCCCGACTCTGACTCCACACTCTGACTCCCGACTCTGACTTCCCACACTGTGACTCCACACTCTGACTCCCGACTCTGACTTCCCACACTGACTCCCGACACTGACTCTGACTCTGACTCCGACTCCCGACTCCCGACTGTAGACTTTGATTCCCGGCTCTTGACTCTGACTCTGACTCCCAACTCATGACTCCTGACTCATGACTCCAGACTCCCGACTCTGACTCCCGACTCCCAACTCTGACTCACGACTCTGACTCCGGACTCTGACTGCCGACTCCCGACTGACTCCCGACTCCTGAATCCCATCTCTGACTCCCAACTCCTGACTCTGACTCCTGACTCTGACTCCTGACTCTGACTCCTGAATCTGACTCCTGACTCTGACTCCCGACTCCCGACTCTGACTCCTGAATCTGACTCCTGACTCTGACTCCCGACCTTGACTACCGACTCCAGACTCTGACTCCCTACTCCCGACTCTGTCTCCAGACTCTGACTCTCGACTCCTGACTCTCGAATCCCTACTCCTGACTCCTGACTCTGACTCCGACTCCCGACTCCCGACTGTAGACTTTGATTCCCGGCTCTCGACTCTGACTCTGACTCCCGACTCATGACTCCTGACTCATGACTCATGACTCCAGACTCCCGACTCTGACTCCCGACTACAGACTCTGACTACCGACTCTGACTCCCGACTCCCAACTCTGACTCACGACTCTGAGTCCCGACCTTGACTCCCAACTCCCGACTCTGACTCTCGACTCCAGACTCTGACTACCAACTCCGACTCTCGACTCTGACTCCGGACTCTGACTGCCGACTCCCGACTGACTCCCGACTCCTGAATCCCATCTCTGACTCCCAACTCCCGACTCTGACACCCGACTCTGACTCCCGACTCCCAACTCCCGACTCTGACTCCTGAATCTGACTCTGACTCCCGACCTTGACTACCGACTCCAGACTCTGACTCCCGACTCTGTCTCCAGACTCTGACTCTCGACTCCTGACTCTCGAATCCCTACTCCTGACTCCTGACTCTGACTCCTGACTCTCACTCTCAACTGCCGAGTCTTGACTCTGATGCTCAACTCCCGATTTTGGCTTTGACTCTCGAGTCCCAACTCTTTACTCTGACTCCCGACTCCTGATTACCGACTTTGACTCCCGACACATGACTCTGACTCCCGACTCCCGACTACTAACTTTGACTCCCGACTCGTGACTCCCGATTTGTGACTTCCGACTCCCGACTCTGACTCCTGACTCTGACTACCAACTCCCAACTCCTGACTCTGACTTCCGATTCCCGACTCCCGACTCTGACTCCCGACTCTGACTCCCAACTCTGACTCCCGACTCTCGACTTTTGACTCCCTACTCCCGACTCTGACTCTGATTCCCGACTCTCACTCCTGTTGTGAATTCTGCTTTTGGGCTCTCTCCGGTGGTTGTAGGTGGTAATGCAGTTGCCCCTGAGTTGCAGTCCTGGTCAGGTGTATCTGCTGATTGCAGTTCTGACTGGGGTATTTAGGCATGCAGGATTCATTAGTCCTTGCCAGTTGTCCATGGTTGTTGGGAGGTTTTGGTCCTGGTTTGGTTCCTTCTGCCTTCATCCAAATTAGCAAAGATAAGTGTCAGGTTTTGTTTCTGTGGCACACATGCTGTGTGCTTAATAATTCTGTGCTATTCAGTGTTTTTTTGTCCAGCTTAGATTGTGTCAGTATTTTCTCAGTCTTTTTGGATTCTCTGGAGTGGCAGATATACATTCCATGTCTTTAGTTAGATTGTGGAACTTTTTGTATTATCTGCTGTGGATATTTTTGGAAGGGTTTTAATACTGACCGCTTAGTATTCTGTCCTATCTTTCCCTATTTAGCTAGAGTGGCCTCTTTTGCTGAATCCTGTTTTCTGCCTGCGTGTGTCTTTCCTCTCCTACTCACAGTCAATTTTCGTGGGGGGCTGCCTATCCTTTGGGGTTCTGCTCTGAGGCAAGGTAGTATTCCTATTTCTATCTATAGGGGTATTTAGTCCTCCGGCTGTGTCGAGGTGTCTAGGGTTTGTTAGGCACACCCCACGGCTACTTCTAGTTGCGGTGTTAGTTCAGGTATTGCGGTCAGTACAGTTTCCACCTACTCCAGAGAAAGTTCATGCGGCTCCAAAGTCACCGGATCATAACAGTACAACTGGCCGACTATGAGTTAAATGCATCTCAGAAGAAGGGAAGAAAGGTGTTGAGTCATTTTTTTTTTCTGCAGTTTGCTTTGCCTTTTCTTCCCTCTTTTTTTCTGGGTGGCTAAGGAGTCTTGTGTTAGCATGGATGTTCAGGAATTAGCTTCTCGTGTAGACCAGCTTGCTGCTAGGGTACAGGGAATTTCTGATTATATTGTTCAGACTCCTGTTTTAGAGCCGAAGATTCCTTCTCCTGATTTGTTTTTTGGTGACAGGTCCAAATTTTTGAGTTTTAAAAACAACTGTAAACTGTTTTTTGCTTTGAGACCTCGATCCTCTGGGGATTCTATTCAGCAGGTTAAAATCGTCATTTCCCTGCTGCGTGGTGATCCACAGGATTGGGTATTTTCCCTGGAATCTGGGAATCCGGCTTTGCTTAATGTAGATTCCTTTTTTCAGGCTTTAGGACTATTATATGATGAACCTAATTCTGTGGATCAAGCGGAGAAGACCTTGTTGGCCCTATCTCAGGGTCAGGAGGTGGCAGAATTGTATTGTCAGGAATTTAGAAAATGGTCTGTGTTGACTAAATGGAATGATGATGTTTTGGCTGCAATTTTCAGAAAGGGTCTTTCTGAATCCGTTAAAGATGTTATGGTGGGGTTTCCCACGCCTGTAGGTCTGAGTGATTCTATGTCTTTGGCCATTCAGATTGATCGGTGCTTGCGGGAGCGCAGAACTGTGCGCGCTGTGGCGTTGTCCTCAGAGCAGAGTCCTGAACCAATGCAGTGTGATAGGATTCTGTCTAGGACAGAACGACATGGACTCAGACGTCAGAATGGGTCGTGTTATTATTGTGGCGACGCTTCTCATGTCATTTCAGTCTGCCCTAAACGGACAAAGAGGATCGCTAGTTCATTTACCATCAGTACTGTACAACCTAAATTTCTGTTATCGGTGTCCTTGATCTGCTCATTGTCATCATTTTCTGTCTTGGCGTTTGTGGATTCAGGCGCCGCTTTGAACTTAATGGACCTTGAGTTTGCCAGGCGTTGTGGTTTCCCCTTGCAGCCCTTGCAGAACCTTATTCCTTTAAGGGGCATTGATGCTACACCTTTGGCAAAAAATGAGCCCCAGTTTTGGACACAGGTGACCATGCGCATGGCGCCAGCCCATCAGGAAGATTGTCGATTTCTGGTATTGCATAATTTACATGATGCTATCGTGTTGGGTTTTCCGTGGTTGTAGGTACATAATCCTGTGTTGGATTGGAAGTCTATGTCTGTGACAAGTTGGGGTTGTCAGGGGGTTCATAATGATGTTCCTTTAATGTCCATCTGCTCTTCTTCCTCTTCCGAAATTCCAGAGTTTTTGTCTGATTTTCAGGATGTATTCGATGAGCCCAAGTCCAGTTTTCTTCCACCGCACAGGGATTGTGATTGTGCTATTGATTTGATTCCAGGCTGTAAGTTTCCTAAGGGCCGACTCTTCAACCTGTCTGTGCCTGAACATACTGCTATGTGGAAATATGTTAAGGAGTCTTTGGAGAAAGGGCATATTCGGCCATCTTCTTCACCGATGGGAGCAGGATTTTTTTTGTTGCTAAGAAAGATGGCTCCTTGAGACCCTGTATTGATTATCGCCTCTTGAATAAGATCACGGTCAAGTTTCAATACCCTTTACCTTTGCTTTCCGATTTGTTTGCTAGGATTAAGGGGGCTAGTTGGTTTACAAAGATTGACCTTCGGGGGGCGTATAATCTTGTTCGTATTAAGCAGGGCGATGAATGGAAAACTGCGTTCAATACGCCCGAAGGCCATTTTGAATACCTTGTGATGCCGTTCGGGCTCACTAATGCTCCATCTGTTTTTCAATCTTTCATGCATGATATCTTCCGGACTTATATTGATAAATTCTTGATTGTATATTTGGACGATATTTTGATTTTTTCTGATGATTGGGAGTCTCATGTGGAGCAGGTCAGGATGGTATTTCAGATCCTTCGTGACAATGCTTTGTTTGTGAAGGGGTCTAAGTGTCTCTTTGGGGTGCAGAAGGTTTCTTTTTTGGGTTTTATTTTTTCTCCTTCATCTATTGAGATGGATCCGGTTAAGGTTCAGGCCATTCATGATTGCATTCAACCCACGTCCGTAAAGAGCCTTCAGAAATTTTGGGGTTTTGCAAATTTGTATCGCCGTTTCATTGCTAACTTTTCCAGCGTGGTTAAACCCTTGACCGATTTGATGAAAAAAGGCGCTGATGTGGCGAATTGGTCCTCTGCGGCTGTTTCTGCCTTTCAGGAGCTTAAACGTCGATTTACTTCTGCTCCGGTATTGCGCCAACCGGACGTTTCCCTTCCGTTTCAGGTTGAGATTGACGCTTCTGAAATTGGCGCAGGGGCCGTTTTGTCCCAGAGGGATCATGTTGGTTCCTTGACGAAACCGTGTGAATTCTTTTCCCGAAAATTTTCGCCTGCTGAACGCAATTATGATGTTGGCAATCGGGAGTTGTTGGCTATGAAGTGGGCATTTGAGGAGTGGCGACATTGGCTTGAGGGAGCTAAGCACCGTATAGTGGTCTTGACCGATCATAAGAATTTGATTTACCTCGAGTCTGCCAAGCGGCTGAATCCTAGACAGGCTCGATGGTCCTTGTTTTTTTCCCGTTTTGATTTTGTGGTCTCGTATCTTCCGGGTTCCAAGAATATTAAGGCTGATGCCCTTTCTAGGAGTTTTTTGCCTGATTCTCCTGAGGTCCTTGAACCGGTCGGCATTTTGAAAGAAGGGGTGTTTCTTTCTGCTATTTCCCCTGATTTACGACGGGTTCGTCAGGAATTTCAGGCTGACACACCTGATCGTTGTCCAGTGGGGAAACTGTTTGTTCCCGACAGATGGACTAGTAGAGTGATTTCTGAGGTTCACTGTTCTATGTTGGCTGGTCATCCTGGTATTTTTGGTACCAGAGACTTGGTTGGTAGGTCCTTTTGGTGGCCTTCTTTATCACGTGATGTGCATTCTTTTGTGCAGTCCTGTGGGACTTGTGCGCGTGCCAAGCCTTGTTGTTCCCGTGCTAGTGGGTTGCTTTTGCCATTGCCGGTCCCTGAGAGGCCCTGGACGCATATTTCTATGGATTTTATTTCTGATCTTCCGGTTTCCCAGAGGATGTCGGTTATCTGGGTTGTTTTTGACCGGTTTTCTAAGATGGTTTATTTGGTGCCTTTGCCTAAATTTCCTTCCTCTTCAGATTTAGTTTCGTTGTTTTTTCAGCATGTGGTTCGTTTGCATGGTTTTCCGGAGAATATTGTGTCTGACAGAGGTTCCCAGTTTGTTTCTAGGTTTTGGCGGGCCTTTTGTGCTAGGCTGGGCATTGATTTATCTTTTTCCTCTGCATTTCATCCTCAGACAAATGGCCAAACCAAGCGAACTAATCAGACCTTGGAGACTTATTTGAGATGCTTTGTGTCTGCTGATCAGGATGATTGGGTGGCCTTTTTGCCATTGGCCGAGTTTGCCCTTAATAATCGGGCTAGTTCGGCTACTTTGGTTTCGCCTTTTTTTTGTAATTTTGGTTTTCATCCTCGTTTTTCTTCTGGGCAGGTTGAGCCTTCTGACTGTCCTGGTGTGGATTCGGTGGTTGACAGGTTGCAGCAGATTTGGGCTCATGTGGTGGACAATTTGGTGTTGTCTCAGGAGGAGGCTCAACGTTTTGCTAACCGTCGTCGGTGTGTTGGTTCCCGGCTTCAGGTTGGGGATCTGGTCTGGTTGTCTTCCCGTCATGTTCCTATGAAGGTTTCTTCTCCTAAGTTTAAGCCTCGGTTTATTGGTCCTTATAGGATTTCTGGGATTATTAATCCGGTGTCTTTTCGATTGGCGCTTCTGGCCTCTTTTGCTATCCATAATGTCTTCCATAGATCTTTATTGCGGAAATATGTGGTACCCGTTGTTCCCTCTGTTGATCCTCTGGCCCCTGTGTTGGTTGATGGGGAGTTGGAGTATGTGGTTGAGAAGATTTTGGATTCTCGTTTTTCGAGGCGGAGACTTCAGTATCTTGTCAAATGGAAGGGTTATGGCCAGAAGGATAATTCTTCGGTTTTTGCCTCTGATGTCCATGCTGCTGATTTGGTTCATGCTTTTCATCCGGCTTGTCCTGATCGGCCTGGGGGCTCTGGTGAGGGTTCGGTGACCCCTCCTCAAGGGGGGGGTACTGTTGTGAATTCTGCTTTTGGGCTCCCTCCGGTGGTTGTAGGTGGTAATGCAGTTGCCCCTGAGTTGCAGTCCTGGTCAGGTGTATCTGCTGATTGCAGTTCTGACTGGGGTATTTAGGCGTGCAGGATTCATTAGTCCTTGCCAGTTGTCCATGGTTGTTGGGAGGTTTTGGTCCTGGTTTGGTTCCTTCTGCCTTCATCCAAATCAGCAAAGATAAGTGTCTGTTTTTGTTTCTGTGGCACACATGCTGTGTGCTTAATAATTCTGTGCTATTCAGTGTTTTTTTGTCCAGCTTAGATTGTGTCAGTATTTTCTCAGTCTTGTTGGATTCTCTGGAGTGGCAGATATACATTCCATGTCTTTAGTTAGATTGTGGAACTTTTTGTATTATCTGCTGTGGATATTTTTGGAAGGGTTTTAATACTGACCGCTTAGTATTCTGTCCTATCTTTCCCTATTTAGCTAGAGTGGCCTCTTTTGCTGAATCCTGTTTTCTGCCTGCGTGTGTCTTTCCTCTCCTTCTCACAGTCAATATTCGTGGGGGGCTGCCTATCCTTTGGGGTTCTGCTCTGAGGCAAGGTAGTATTCCTATTTCTATCTATAGGGGTATTTAGTCCTCTGGCTGTGTCGAGGTGTCTAGGGTTTGTTAGGCACACCCCACGGCTACTTCTAGTTGCGGTGTTAGTTCAGGTATTGCGGTCAGTACAGTTTCCACCTACTCCAGAGAAATTTTATGCGGCTCCAAAGTCACCGGATCATAACACACTCCCGACTCCCGACTCTTTACTCTGACTCCTGACTCACGACTCCAGACTATCGACTCGTGACTTCCGACTCCCGACTCGCGACTCTGACTCCCAACTCCTGACTCTGACTCCCGACTCCCAACTCTGAATGCCGACTTTGACTCCCGACTCTGACTCCCGACTCTGACTCCCGACTCCTGACTCCCGACTCTGAATCCAGACTCCTGACTCTCACTCTCGACTGCCGAGTCTTGACTCTGACTCCCAACTCCCGATTTTGGCTTTGACTCCCGAGTCCCAACTCTTTACTCTGACTCCCGACTCGTGACTCTGACTCCCGACTCCCAACTCCCGACTCTGACACCCGACTCCCGACTCCCGACTCTGACTCCTGAATCTGACTCCTGACTCTGACTCCCGACCTTGACTACCGACTCCAGACTTTGACTCCCGACTCCCGACTCTGTCTCCAGACTCTGACTCTCGACTCCTGACTCTCGAATCCCTACTCCTGACTCCTGACTCTGACTCTGACTCCTGATTCTCACTCTCAACTGCCGAGTCTTGACTCTGACGCTCAACTCCCGATTTTGGCTTTGACTCTCGAGTCCCAACTCTTTACTCTGACTCCCGACTCCTGATTACCAACTTTGACTCCCGACACATGACTCTGACTCCCGACTCCCGACTACTAACTTTGACTCCCGACTCGTGACTCCCGATTTGTGACTTCCGACTCCCGACTCTGACTCCTGACTCTGACTCCCGACTCCCAACTCCTGACTCTGACTTCCGATTCCCGACTCACGACTCTGACTCCCGACTCTGACTCCCGACTCTCGACTTTTGACTCCCTACTCCCGACTCTGACTCTGATTCCCGACTCTCACTCCTGTTGTGAATTCTGCTTTTTGGCTCTCTCCGGTGGTTGTAGGTGGTAATGCAGTTGCCCCTGAGTTGCAGTCCTGGTCAGGTGTATCTGCTGATTGCAGTTCTGACTGGGGTATTTAGGCGTGCAGGATTCATTAGTCCTTGCCAGTTGTCCATGGTTGTTGGGAGGTTTTGGTCCTGGTTTGGTTCCTTCTGCCTTCATCCAAATTAGCAAAGATAAGTGTCAGGTTTTGTTTCTGTGGCACACATGCTGTGTGCTTAATAATTCTGTGCTATTCAGTGTTTTTTTGTCCAGCTTAGATTGTGTCAGTATTTTCTCAGTCTTGTTGGATTCTCTGGAGTGGCAGATATACATTCCATGTCTTTAGTTAGATTGTGGAACTTTTTGTATTATCTGCTGTGGATATTTTTGGAAGGGTTTTAATACTGACCGCTTAGTATTCTGTCCTATCTTTCCCTATTTAGCTAGAGTGGCCTCTTTTGCTGAATCCTGTTTTCTGCCTGCGTGTGTCTTTCCTCTCCTACTCACAGTCAATATTCGTGGGGGGCTGCCTATCCTTTGGGGTTCTGCTCTGAGGCAAGGTAGTATTCCTATTTCTATCTATAGGGGTATTTAGTCCTCCGGCTGTGTCGAGGTGTCTAGGGTTTGTTAGGCACACCCCACGGCTACTTCTAGTTGCGGTGTTAGTTCAGGTATTGCGGTCAGTACAGTTTCCACCTACTCCAGAGAAATTTTATGCGGCTCCAAAGTCACCGGATCATAACACACTCCCGACTCCCGACTCTTTACTCTGACTCCTGACTCACGACTCCAGACTATCGACTCGTGACTTCCGACTCCCGACTCGCGACTCTGACTCACGACTACGGACTCTGACTCCGGACTCTGACTCCCAACTCCTGACTCCCGACTCCCGACTCCTGACTCTGACAACCGACTCCCGACTCTGAGTCCAGACTCCTGACTCTCACTCTCGACTGCCGAGTCTTGACTCTGACTCCCAACTCCCGATTTTGGCTTTGACTCCCGAGTCCCAACTCTTTACTCTGACTCCCGACTCGTGACTCTGACTCCCGACTCCCGACTACCGACTTTGACTCCCGACTCTTACTGCCGACTTTGACTCCCGACTCGCAATTCCCGATTCGTGACTTCTGACTCCTGAATCCCGACTCCTGACTCGTGACTCTGACTCCCGACTCCTGACTCTGACTCCTGACTCCCAACTCCTGACTCTGACTCCCGATTCCCGACTCCCAACTCTGACTCCCGACTCTCAACTTTTGACTCCCTACTCCTGACTCTGACTCTGATTCCCGACTCCCGACTATTTACTCTGACTCCTGACTCCCGACTCTTTCTCTGACTCCCAACTCCAGACTATCGACTTGTGACTTCCGACTCCCGACTCCCGACTCTGACTCATGACTTCGGACTCTGACTCCCAACTCCCGACTCTGACTCCCGACTCCCAACTCTGATTCCCGACTCCGACTCCCAATTCTGACTCCCGACTCCTGACTCCCGACTCTGACTCCCGACTCTGACTCCCGACTCTGACTCCCGACTCTGACTCCCGACTCCTGACTCCCGACTCTGACTCCCGACTCTGACTCCCGACTCCCGACTCTGAATTCCTACTCCCATAGTTACATAGTTACATAGTTACATAGTTATTAAGGTTGAAGGAAGACTTTAAGCACATCTAGTTCAACCCATAGCCTAACATGCCCTAACATGTTGATCCAGGGGAAGGCAAAAAAAACCCATGTGGTAAGAGTAAGCTCCACCATGGGGAAAAAAATTCCTTCCCGACCCCACATACGGCAATCAGACTAGTTCCCTGGATCAACGCCTTATCAAGGAATCTAATATATATACCCTGTAACATTATAATTTTCCAGAAAGGTATCCAGTCCCCTCTTAAATTTAAGTAATGAATCACTCATTACAACATCATACGGCAGAGAGTTCCATAGTCTCACTGCTCTTACAGTAAAGAATCCGCGTCTGTTATTATGCTTAAACCTTCTTTCCTCCAGACGTAGAGGATGCCCCCTTGTCCCTGTCACCGGTCTATGATTAAAAAGATCATCAGAAAGGTCTTTGTACTGTCCCCTCATATATTTATACATTAACATAAGATCACCCCTTAGCCTTCGTTTTTCCAAACTAAATAGCCCCAAGTGTAATAACCTATCTTGGTATTGCAGACCCCCCAGTCCTCTAAAACCTTGGTCGCTCTTCTCTGCACCCGCTCTAGTTCAGCTAGGTCTTTCTTATACACCGGAGACCAGAACTGTGCATAGTATTCTAAGTGTGGTCGCACTAGTGACTTGTATAGAGGTAAAATTATGTTCTCCTCATGAGCATCTATGCCTCTTTTAATGCATCCCATTATTTTATTTGCCTTTGTAGCAGCTGCCTGACACTGGCCACTGAATATGAGTTTGTCATCCACCCATACACCCAGGTCTTTTTCATTGACGGTTTTGCCCAGAGTTTTAGAATTAAGCACATAGTTATACATCTTATTACTTCTACCCAAGTGCATGACCTTACATTTATCCCCATTAAAGCTCATTTGCCATTTATCAGCCCAAGCTTCTAGTTTACATAAATCATCCTGTAATATAAAATTGTCCTCCTCTGTATTGATTACCCTGCAGAGTTTAGTGTCATCTGCAAATATTGAAATTCTACTCTGAATGCCCCCTACAAGGTCATTAATAAATATGTTAAAAAGAAGAGGGCCCAATACTGACCCCTGTGGTACCCCACTGCTAACCGCGACCCAGTCCGAGTGTGCTCCATTAATAACCACCCTTTGTTTCCTATCCCTGAGCCAGCTCTCAACCCACTTGCACATATTTTCCCCTATCCCCATTATTCTCATTTTATGTATCAACCTTTTGTGTGGCACCGTATCAAAAGCTTTTTAAAAGTCCATATACACTACATCTACTGGGTTCCCTTGGTCCAGTCAGGAACTTACCTCTTCATAGAAGCTGATCAAATTAGTCTGACATGAACGGTCCCTAGTAAACCCGTGCTGATACTGGGTCATGAGGTTATTCCTCTTCAGATACTCCAGTATAGCATCCCTTAGAATGCCCTCCAGGATTTTACCCACAGTAGAGGTTAAGCTTACTGGCCTATAATTACCGAGTTCAGTTTTTGCCCCTTTTTTGAATATTGGCACCACATTTGCTATACGTCAGTCCTGTGGTACAGACCCTGTTATTATGGACTCTTTAAAGATTAAAAATAATGGTCTATCAATGACTGTACTTAATTCCTGCAGTACTCGGGGGTGTATCCCATCCGGGCCCGGAGATTTGTCAATTTTTGTGATTTTTAGACGCCGCCGTACTTTCTGCTGGGTTAAGCAGGTAACATTTAATTGGGAATTTTTATCACTAGTCATATTGGCTGCCATGGGATTTTCTTTTGTAAATACTGATGAAAAAAAGTCATTTAGCATATTGGCTTTTTCCTCATCCTCATCTACCATTTCACCCAGACTATTTTTAAGGGGGCCAACACTATCATTTTTTAGTTTCTTACTATTTATGTAGTTAAAGAATATTTTGGGGTTATTTTTGCTCTCTCTGGCAATGAGTTTCTCTGTCTCAATCTTTGCTGCCTTGATTTGCTTTTTACAGAATTTATTTAATTTTTTGTATTTATTTAATGCCTCCTCACTACCTACTTCCTTTAATTCTCTAAATGCTTTCTTTTTGTCCGTTATTGCGCTCCTTACAGCTCTATTTAGCCATATTGGTTTCCTCCTATTTCTAGTATGTTTATTCCCATACGGTATATACTGTGCACAGGTCCTATCCAGGATGCTAATAAACGTCTCCCATTTTCTTTGTGTACTTTTTTGTCTCAGGATATCGTCCCAGTTAATTGCACCAAGATCCTCTCTCATCCGTTGGAAATTTGCCCTCCTGAAGTTTAGTGTCCTTGTCACCCCTCTACTACACATCTTATTAAAGGAGACATGAAAACTTATTATTTTGTGATCACTATTCCCCAAGTGACCCCCAACCCTTATATTTGATATGCGGTCTGGCCTGTAGGTTAACCCCTCTGTGACCTTTGACGTACTATCCCGTCGAGGTGACCTGGGCCTATCTGACCCTTGACGGGATAGTACGTCATAGCCGATCGGCCGCGCTCACGGGGGGAGCGCGGCCGATCGCGGCCGGGTGTCAGCTGCATATCGCAGCTGACATCCGGCACTATGTGCCAGGAGCGGTCACGGACCGCCCCCGGCACATTAACCCCCGGCACACCGCGATCAAACATGATCGCGATGTGCCGGCGATGCAGGGAAGCATCGCGCAGGGAGAGGGCTCCCTGCGGGCTTCCCTGAGCCCCCCGCAGCAACGCGTTGCTGCGAGGGTCTTACCTCCCTCCCTGCCTGCTCCAGACCCGGATCCAAGATGGCCGCGGATCCGGGTCCTGCAGGGAGGGAGGTGGCTTCACAGAAGCCTGCTCAGAGCAGGCACTGTGAAGCAGCCTGCACTTCAATCAGATCGGTGATCTGTCAGAGTGCTATGCAAACTGGCAGATCACCGATCTGTATTGTCCCCCCCTGGGGCAAAGTAAAAAAGTAAAAAAAAAAATTTCCAAATGTGTAAAAAAAAATAAAAAAAAATATTCCAAAATAATGAAAAAAAAATAAAAATATTATTCCCATAAATACATTTCTTTACCTAAATATAAAAAAACCAAAACAATAAAAGTACACATATTTAGTATCGCCGCGTCCGTAACGACCCGACCTATAAAACTGGCCCACTCGTTAACCCCTTCAGTAAACACCGTAAGAAAAAAAAAAAAAAAACGAGGCAAAAAACAACGCTTTATTATCATACCGCCAAACAAAAAGTGGAATAACACGCGATCAAAAAGACAGATATAAATAACCATGGTACCGCTGAAAGCGTCATCTTGTCCCGCAAATAACGAGCCACCATACAGCATCATCAGCAGAAAAATAAAAAAGTTATAGTCCTGAGAATAAAGCGATGCAAAAATAATTATTTTTTCCATAAAATAGTTTTTATCGTATAAAAGCGCCAAAACATAAAAAAAATAATATAAATGAGATATCGCTGTAATCGTACTGACCCGAAGAATAAAACTGCTTTATCAATTTTACCAAACGCGGAATGGTATAAACGCCTCCCCCAAAAGAAATTCATGAATAGCTGGTTTTTGGTCATTCTGCCTCACAAAAATCGGAATAAAAAGCGATCAAAAAATGTGACGTGCCCAAAAATGTTACCAATAAAAACGTCAACTCGTCCCGCAAAAAACAAGACCTCACATGACTCTGTGGACCAAAATATGGAAAATTTATAGCTCTCAAAATGTGGTAACGCAAAAAATATTTTTTGCAATAAAAAGCGTCTTTCAGTGTGTGACGGCTGCCAATCATAAAAATCCGCTAAAAAACCCGCTATAAAAGTAAATCAAACCCCCCTTCATCACCCCCTTAGTTAGGGAAAAATAAAAAAAAAGTATTTATTTCCATTTTCCCATTAGGGCTAGGGTTAGGGCTAGGGTTGGGGCTAGGGTTGGGGCTAGGGTTAAGGCTACAGTTAGGGTTGGGGCTAAAGTTAGGGTTAGGGTTGGGGCTAAAGTTACGGTTAGGGTTTAGATTACATTTACGGTTGGGAATAGGGTTGGGATTAGGGTTAGGGGTGTGTCAGGGTTAGAGGTGTGGTTAGGGTTACTGTTGGGATTAGGGTTAGGGGTGTGTTTGGATTAGGGTTTCAGTTAGAATTGGGGGTTTCCACTGTTTCGGCACATCAGGGGCTCTCCAAACGCGACATGGCGTCCGATCTCAATTCCAGCCAATTCTGCGTTGAAAAAGTAAAACAGTGCTCCTTCCCTTCCGAGCTCTCCCGTGTGCCCAAACAGGGGTTTACTCCAACATATGGGGTATCAGCGTACTCAGGACAAATAGAACAACAACCTTTGGGGTCCAATTTCTCCTGTTACCCCTAGGAAAATACAAAACTGGGGGCTAAAAAATAATTTTTGTGGGAAAAAAAAGGATTTTTTATTTTCACGGCTCTGCGTTATAAACTGTAGTGAAACACTTGGGGGTTCAAAGTTCTTACAACACATCTAGATAAGTTCCTTGGGGGGTCTAGTTTCCAAAATGGGGTCACTTGTGCGGGGCTTCTACTGTTTAGGTACATTAGGGGCTCTGCAAACGCAATGTGACGCCTGCAGACCATTCCATCTAAGTCTGCATTCCAAATGGCGCTCCTTCCCTTCCGAGCCCTCCCATGCATCCAAACGGTGGTTCCCCCCACATATGGGGTATCAGCGCACTCAGGACAAATTGGACAACAACTTTTAGGGTCCAATTTCTCCTGTTACCCTCGGGAAAATACAAAACTGGGGGCTGAAAAATAATTTTTGTGGGAAAAAATTTTTGTTTTATTTTTACGGCTCTGCATTATAAACTTCTGTGAAGCCCTTGGTGGGTCAAAGCGCTCACCACACATCTAGATAAGTTCCTTAGGGGGTCTACTTTCCAACATGGTGTCACTTGTGGGGGGTTTCTACTGTTTAGGTACATTAGGGGCTCTGCAAACGCAATGTGACGCCTGCAGACCATTCCATCTAAGTCTGCATTCCAAATGGCGCTCCTTCCTTTCCGAGCCCTCCCATGCGCCCAAACAGTGGTTCTCCCCACATATGGTATATCATCGCATTCAGGACAACTTGGACAACAGATTTTGGGGTCCAATTTCTCCTGCTACCCTCGGGAAAATACAAAACTGGGGGCTAAAAAAATAATTTTTGTGGGAAAAAATTTTTGTTTTATTTTTACGGCTCTGCATTATTAACTTCTGTGAAGCCCTTGGTGGGTGAAAGCGCTCAAAACACATCTAGATAAGTTCCTTAGGGGGTCTACTTTCCAAAATGGTGTCACTTGTGGGGGGTTTCAATGTTTAGGCACATCAGTGGCTCTCCAAACGCAACATGGCGTCCCATCTCAATTCCTGTCAATTTTGCATTGAAAAGTCAAACGGTGCTACTTCCCTTCCGAGCTCTCCCATGCGCCCAAACAGTGGTTTATCGCCACATATGGGGTATCAGCGTACTCAGGACAAATTGTGCAACAACTGTTGCGGTCCAATTTCTTCTCTTACCCTTGGGAAAATAAAAAATTGGGGGCGAAAAATAATTTTTGTGAAAAAATATGATTTTTTATTTTTACGGTTCTGCATTATAAACTTCTGTGAAGTACTTGGTGGGTCAAAGTGCTCACCACACCTCTAGATAAGTTCCTTAGGGGGTCTACTTTCCAAAATGGTGTCACTTGTGGGGGGTTTCAATGTTTAGGCACATCAGGGGCTCCCCAAACGCAACATGGCGTCCCATCTCAATTCCAGTCAATTTTGCATTGAAAAGTCAAACGGTGCTACTTCCCTTCCGAGCTCTCCCATGCGCCCAAACAGTGGTTTATCGCCACATATGGGGTATCAGCGTACTCAGGACAAATTGTACAACAACTTTTGGGGTCCAATTTCTTCTCTTACCCTTGGGAAAATAAAAAATTGGGGGCGAAAAATAATTTTTGTGAAAAATATGATTTTTTATTTTTACGGTTCTGCATTATAAACTTCTGTGAAGTACTTGGTGGGTCAAAGTGCTCACCACACCTCTAGATAAGTTCCTTATGGGGTCTACTTTCCAAAATGGTATCACTTGTGGGGGGTTTCAATGTTTAGGCACATCAGGGGCTCCCCAAACGCAACATGGCGTCCCATCTCAATTCCAGTCAATTTTGCATTGAAAAGTCAAATGGCGCTCCTTCGCTTCCGAGCTCTGTCATGCGCCCAAACAGTGGTTTACCCCCACATATGGGGTATCGGCGTACTCAGGACAAATTGTACAACAAATTTTGGGGTCCATTTTCTCCTGTTACCCTTGGTAAAATAAAACAAATTGGAGCTGAAGTAAATTTTTTGTGAAAAAAAGTTAAATGTTCATTTTTATTTAAACATTCCAAAAATTCCTGTGAAGCACCAGAAGGGTTAATAAACTTCTTGAATATGGTTTTGAGCACCTTGAGGGGTGCAGTTTTTAGAATGGTGTCACACATGGGTATTTTCTATCATATAGACCCCTCAAAATGACTTCAAATGAGATGTGGTCCCTAAAAAAAAATGGTGTTGTAAAAATGAGAAATTGCTGGTCAACTTTTAACCCTTATAACTCCCTAACAAAAAAAAATTTTGGTTCCAAAATTGTGCTGATGTAAAGTAGGCATGTGGGAAATGTTACTTATTAAGTATTTTGCATGACATATCTCTGTGATTTAAGGGCATAAAAATTCAAAGTTGGAAAATTGCAAAATTTTCAAAATTTTCGCCAAATTTCCATTTTTTCTGCAAATAAACGCAGGTAATATCAAAGAAATTTTACCACTATCATGAAGTACAATATGTCACGAGAAAACAATGTCAGAATCGCCAAGATCCGTTGAAGCGTTCCAGAGTTATAACCTCATAAAGGGACAGTGGTCAGAATTGTAAAAATTGGCCCGGTCATTAACGTGCAAACCACCCTTGGGGGTGAAGGGGTTAATATTAGGTCTAGCAGTGCCCTGTTGTGAATTCTGTTGTGGGTTCTGCTCTTGGGTTCCCTCCGGTGGTTATAAGTGGTAGTGCTGCTGTTTGTCCTTCACAGCAGTCATCAGGTGCTTCCACTTTGGACGGGGCTATTTAGTCTGGCTTCACCCTTTAGTGAGTGCCAGTTGTCCATTGTTTTCTTGCGGATACACATCTCTGCTTGGTTTCTCCTGCTGGATTGTCCAAATCATCAAAGATAAGTCCTGGCTTTGTTTTTGCAGTCCACATGAATTTCTGTTATCTGTGACCCTGATCTGCTCATTATCGTCATTCTCTGTCATGGCATTTGTGGATTCAGGCGCCGCTTAAATTTGATGGACTTAGAATTTGCCAGACGTTGTGGTTTTCCCTTACAGCCTTTGAGGGGTATTGATGCTACACCATTGGCTAAAAATAAACCACAGTTTTGGACACAGTTAACCATGTGCATGGCGCCAGCCCATCAGGAAGATTGTCGTTTTCTGGTGTTGCATAATTTGCATGATGCTATTGTGCTGGGGTTTCCATGGTTACAGGTACATAATCCGGTGTTGGA
This sequence comes from Ranitomeya variabilis, assembly GCF_051348905.1. Classification (NCBI taxonomy): domain Eukaryota; kingdom Metazoa; phylum Chordata; class Amphibia; order Anura; family Dendrobatidae; genus Ranitomeya; species Ranitomeya variabilis. The sequence continues at coordinate 113,142,602 of NC_135232.1, forward strand.
TTGGAAATCTATGTCTGTGACTAGTTGGGGTTGTCAGGGGGTTCATGATGACGTTCCTCTGATGTCAATTTCCTCCTCCCCCTCTTCTGAAATTCCTGAGTTTTTGTCAGATTTCCAGGATGTTTTCGATGAGCCCAAGTCCAGTTCCCTTCCACCGCATAGGGACTGTGATTGTGCTATTGACTTGATTCCAGGCTCTAAGTTTCCTAAGGGCCGACTTTTCAACCTGTCTGTGCCTGAACATGCCGCCATGCGGAGCTATGTAAAGGAGTCTTTGGAGAAGGGGCATATTCGGCCATCTTCTTCTCCATTGGGAGCAGGTTTTTTTTTTGTTGCCAAGAAGGATGGCTCCTTGAGACCCTGTATTGATTATCGCCTCTTGAATAAGATCACGGTCAAATTCCAATACTCTTTGCCTTTGCTTTCTGATTTGTTTGCCAGGATTAAGGGGGCTAGTTGGTTTACTAAGATTGACCTTCGAGGGGCATATAATCTTGTTCGTATTAAGCAGGGTGACGAATGGAAAACTGCGTTTAATACGCCCGAGGGCCATTTTGAATATCTTGTGATGCCATTCGGACTCTCTAATGCCCCATCTGTGTTTCAGTCCTTCATGCATGATATTTTTCAGAATTATCTTGATAAATTCATGATTGTATATTTGGATGATATTTTGATTTTTTCAGATGATTGGGAGTCTCATGTGAAACAAGTCAGGATGGTATTTCAGGTCCTTCGTGATAATGCCTTGTTTGTGAAGGGGTCTAAGTGCCTCTTTGGAGTACAGAAGGTTTCTTTTTTGGGCTTCATTTTTTCTCCATCATCTATAGAAATGGATCTGGTTAAGGTTCAGGCCATTCATGATTGGATCCAGCCCACATCCGTGAAGAGCCTTCAGAAATTTTTGGGCTTTGCAAATTTTTATCGCCGTTTCATTGCCAACTTCTCCATTGTGGTTAAACCCCTGACCGATTTGACGAGGAAGGGCGCTGATGTAGCTAATTGGTCCTCTGAGGCTGTTTCTGCCTTTCAGGAGCTTAAGCGCCGATTTACTTCTGCCCCTGTGTTGCGTCAGCCGGATGTTTCTCTTCCTTTTCAGGTTGAGGTTGACGCTTCTGAGATTGGGGCAGGGGCCGTTTTGTCTCAGAGGAGATGGTTCCTTGATGAAACCGTGTGCCTTCTTTTCTCGAAAGTTTTCGCCTGCGGAACGCAATTATGATGTCGGCAATCGTGATTTGTTGGCTATAAAGTGGACATTTGAGGAGTGGCGACATTGGCTTGAGGGGGCCAAGCACCGTATTGTGGTCTTGACCGATCATAAGAATCTGATTTACCTCGAGTCTGCCAAACGGCTAAATCCTAGACAGGCCCGATGGTCCCTGTTTTTCTCCCGTTTTGATTTTGTTGTCTCGTATCTTCCGGGTTCTAAGAATGTTAAGGCTGATGCCCTCTCTAGGAGTTTTTTGCCTGATTCCCCTGGGATTCTTGAGCCGGTTGGTATTCTGAAGGAGGGGGTGATTCTTTCTGCCATCTCCCCTGATTTGCGACGGGTTCTTCAGGAGTTTCAGGCTGATAAACCTGATCGCTGTCCAGCGGGGAAACTGTTTGTTCCTGACAGATGGACTAGTAAAGTGATTTCTGAGGTTCACTGTTCTGTGTTGGCTGGCCATCCTGGGATTTTTGGTACCAGAGATTTTGTTAGTAGGTCCTTTTGGTGGCCTTCTTTGTCACGGGATGTGCGTTCTTTTGTGCAGTCCTGTGGGACTTGTGCGCGGGCCAAACCTTGCTGCTCCCGCGCCAGTGGGTTGCTTTTGCCTTTGCCGGTCCCTGAGAGGCCTTGGACGCATATTTCTATGGATTTTATTTCGGATCTTCCTGTTTCCCAGAGGATGTCTGTTATCTGGGTGGTCTGTGACCGGTTTTCTAAGATGGTTCATTTGGTACCTTTGCCTAAATTGCCTTCCTCTTCTGAGTTGGTTTCGTTGTTTTTTCAGCATGTGGTTCGTTTGCATGGCATTCCGGAGAATATTGTGTCCGATAGAGGTTCCCAGTTTGTTTCTAGGTTTTGGCGGTCCTTTTGTGCTAAGCTGGGCATTGATTTGTCTTTTTCTTCTGCATTTCATCCTCAGACAAACGGCCAAACCGAGCGAACTAACCAGACTTTGGAAACTTATTTGAGATGCTTTGTGTCTGCCGATCAGGATGATTGGGTGGCTTTCTTGCCATTGGCCGAGTTTGCCCTTAATAGTCGGGCTAGTTCTGCTGCCTTGGTTTCACCATTCTTTTGTAATTCTGGGTTTTATCCTCGTTTTTCTTCAGGGCAGGTTGAGTCTTCTGATTGTCCTGGGGTGGACTCTGTGGTTGACAGGTTGCAGCAGATTTGGGCTCATGTTGTGGACAATTTGGTGTTGTCTCAGGAGGAGGCTCAGCGTTTTGCCAACCGTCGTCAGCGTGTGGGTTCCCGGCTTCGGGTTGGGGATTTGGTCTGGTTGTCTTCTCGTCATGTTCCTATGAAGGTTTCTTCCCCGAAGTTCAAGCCTCGGTTTATTGGTCCTTATAGGATTTCTGAGATTATCAATCCAGTGTCTTTTCGTTTGGCCCTTCCAGCCTCTTTTTCCATCCATAATGTTTTTCATAGATCTTTGTTGCGGAAATATGTGGTGCCCGTGGTTCCCTCTGTTGATCCTCCTGCCCCGGTGTTGATTGATGGGGAGTTGGAGTATGTTGTGGAGAAGATCTTGGATTCTCGTTTTTCAAGACGGAGGCTTCAGTATCTTGTCAAGTGGAAGGGTTATGGCCAGGAGGATAATTCTTGGGTTGTTGCCTCCGATGTTCATGCTGACGATTTGGTTCGTGCCTTCCATTTGGCTCGTCCGGATCGGCCTGTGGGCTCTGGTGAGGGATCGGTGACCCCTCCTCAAGGGGGGGGTACTGTTGTGAATTCTGTTGTGGGTTCTGCTCTTGGGCTCCCTCCGGTGGTTATAAGTGGTAGTGCTGCTGTTTGTCCTTCACAGCAGTCATCAGGTGCTTCCACTTTGGACGGGGCTATTTAGTCTGGCTTCACCCTTTAGTGAGTGCCAGTTGTCCATTGTTTTCTTGAGGATTCACATCTCTGCTTGGTTTCTCCTGCTGGATTGTCCAAATCATCAAACATAAGTCCTGGCTTTGTTTTTGCAGTCCACATGCGGTGGACTTTATAGTTCAGTGAATTGCTATGTTTTTCTTGTCCAGCTTTGTCTGTGTAAGGATTTATTCAGCCAAGCTGGAAGCTCTGGAGTCGCAGAGTTACCCTCCATGCCTTTAGTTAGGTGTGGAGATTTTTGTATTCTCTGTGGTGGATTTTTGTAGTATTTTAATACTAACCGCACAGTACTCTGTCCTGTCTTTTCTTTCTAGGTAGCGTGGCCTCCTTTGCTAAATTCTGTTTTCAGTCTGCGTTTGTAATTTCCCTCTCCTCTCACAGTCAATATTTGTGGGGGGCTGTCTTTCCTTTGGGGATTTTCTCTGAGGCAAGATAGTTTTCCTGTATCTTTCTTTAGGGGTAATTAGTCCTCCGGCTGTGACGAGGTGTCGAGGGAGTGACAGGAACATCCCACGGCTACTTATAGTTGCGGTGTTAAGTTCAGGGTCTGCGGTCAGTATAGAGGCCACCTACTCCAGAGCTCGTCCATGCTGCTCCTAGGCCACCAGATCATAACAGTGCCCCCCTTCTTGTTGGGTCCTGAACCAGTTGTGAAAGGTAATTGTCTCTCATAGTTGTCAAAAACTGATTACCTTTACTGGAACTGCAGGTTTCTGTTCCCCAATCTATTTCAGGGTAGTTGAAGTCCCCCATAATAATGACTTCTCCTTGAGTCGCAGCTTCATCTATTTGCTCCGGACTCTGGCTTCAGACTCCCAACTCACGACTCTGACTCCCGACTTCCGACTTTGACTCCTGTCTCCCGTCTCCCGACTCTGACTTCCAACTCCCGACTTTGACTCCTGACTTCTTACTCTGACTCCCGACTCTGACTTCCGACTCTCGACTCCTGACTCTGACTCCCGACTCCCGACTCTGACTCCTGACTTCTTACTCTGACTCCCGACTCTGACTTCCAACTCTGACTCCCGACTCAGAGTCTTGAGTCTTGACTCCCGACTGCCGACTCTTACTCCCGACTCCCAACTCTGACTCCCGACTCTTGACTCTGACTCCCGACTCTGACTGCCGACTCCTGACTCCCATCTCCCGAATCTGACTCCTGACTCCCGACTCTGACTCCAGACTCCTGACTCCCGACTCAGACTCCCCACTCCCAATTCTGTCTCCCGACTCCCGGCTCCCGACTCTTACTCCCAACACCCGACTCTCACTCCCGACTCCCGACTCTGTCTCCCGGCTCCCGACCCCCGAATCTGACTCCCAACACCCGACTCTCACTCCCGACTCCCGACTCTGACTCCCGACTCCTGACTCTGACTCCAGACTATTGACTCTGACTCCCGACTCTGACTCCTGACTCCCGACTTTGACTCCCTTGTCCCGACTCCCGACTCTGACTCCCGACTCACGAATCTGACTTCCGACTCTCGACTCCCGACTCTGACTTCCGACTCTGACTTCCGACTCCCAACTCTGACTCCAGACTCCTGACTCTGACTCCCGACTCCTGACTCTGACTCCCGACTCCCAACTTTGACTCCCATTTCCCGACTCTGACTCCAGACTCCTGACTCTGACTCCCAGCACCTGACTCAGACTCCCAACTCCCGTCTCTGACTCACGACTCCTGACTCTGACTCCCGAATACTGACTCCTGACTCTGACTTCCGACTCCCGTCTTTGACTCCCGACTCTGACTCCCGACTCCTGACTGCTGACTCCTGACTCCTGACACTTGACTCCTGACTTTGACTCCCGACTCTGACTCCCGATTCCTGACTCCTGACTCTGACTCCCTACTCCTGACTCCTGACTTTGACTCCCGACTCCCGACTCCTGACTCCTGACTCTGACTCCTGACTCTGACTCCTGACTCTGACTCCTGACTCTGACTCCCGACTCTGACTCCCGACTCTGACTCCCGACTCAGACTCCCGACTCCCAACTCCTGACTCTGACTCCCGACTCTTGACTCAGACTCCTGACTCCTAACTCCCGACTCTGACTCCCGACTCCCGACTCTGACTCCCGACCTTGACTCCTGACTCCTGACTCTGACTCCTGACTCTGACTCCAGACTCCCGACTCTGTCTCCCGGCTCCCGACCCCCGAATCTGACTCCCAACTCCCGACTCTCACTCCCGACTCCTGACTCTGATTCCCGACTCTGACTTCCGACTCCGACTCTGATTTCCGACTCCTGACTCTGACTCCCGACAATGACTCCCGACTCCCAACTTTGACTCCCATTTCCCGACTGACTCCAGAACCCTGACTCTGACTCCCAACACCTGACTCAGACACCCGACTCCCTTCTCTGACTCACGACTCCTGACTCTGACTCCCGAATACTGACTCCCGACTCTGACTTCTGACTCCCGTCTTTGACTCCTGACTCTGACTACCGACTCCTGACTCCTGACTCTGACTCCTGACTCTTGACTCAGACTCCTAACTCCCGACTCTGACTCCTGACCTTGACTCCCAACTCCCGACTTTGACTCCTGACTCCCGACTCTGACTCCCAACTCTGACTCACAACTCTGACTCCCAACTCTGACTCCCGACCTTGAATCCCAACTCCCGACTCTGACTCCTGACTCTTGACTCTCAACTCCCGACTCCCGACTCTGACTCCCATCTCCTGACCCCCAACTCTGACTCTGATTCCCGACTCTCACTCTCGACTCCCAACTCGTTACTCTGACACCGGCTCTGACTCCTGACTGCCGACTTTGACTCCCGACTCCCGACTCTTTACTCTGACTTCTGACTCCTGACTTGTGACTCTGACTCCCGACTCCTGACTACCGACTTTGACTACCGACAATTACTCTCGACTTTGACTCCCGACTCCAGAATCGCAACTCCCGACTCGTGACTTCCAACTCCCGACTCGTGACTCTCGACTCCCTATTCCTGACTCCCAAATGGGGAGCTCCATTGAGTGAGTGCTGTCAGCCCCTCTCTTTTTTTGCTTCCCAACTCCTGACTCTGACTCCTGACTCTGACTCCCGACCTTGACTCCCGATTCTGACTCCTGACTTTTGACTCTGACTCCTGACTCTGACTCCTGACTCCTGAGTCCCAACTTCCGACTCCTGACGATGACTCCCGACTCTGACTCCTGACACCCGACTCTGACTCCCGACTCCTGACTCTGACTCCCGATCTTGACTCCCGACTCCTGTCTCTGACTCCTGACTCCCGACCCCCGTCTCCTGACTCCCAACTCCCGACTCTGACTCCTGACCTCGACTGTTGTGAACTCCATTTTCAGGCTCCCTCTTGTGGTCACAGATGGTATTGTGTGACTTTGGTTTTTTGGCTCCCCCTGGTGGTTTGGTTTATTATCCTGCGGGTCTGCTGGATCAGCTGCCTCGTTATTCACCAGGGAGGCTCCTATTTAGCTCTGCTTCACTTCCACTTGTTGCCGGCTGTCAATGTATTCAGTGCTATTCTGATTACTCCTGATTATCTCATTTTCTGCCTCTTCAGGATAAGCTAAGTTCTGTTTGAATATTTTTTGCTCATCTGCCTGCAATATGATTTCTGTGTATGATGAGTCTAGTCCAGCTTGCTAACATGTGATTTCTTTTTGCTGGTAAGCTCTGGGGTACGGAGTTGCTTCCCCCGCACCGTTAGTTGGTGCGGGGGCTCGAGCAATCTCTGCGTGGATATTTTGAATAGGGTTTTTTATTGACCGCACAGTTTCCTTCCTATTTTCTGCTATCTAGTATTAGCGGGCCTCATTTGCTAAATCTGATTTCATCTCTGCGTTTGTGCTTTCCCTTAACTCACCGTTAATATTTGTGGGGGGTTATTCTATATCTTTGGGGTCTTCCACTGAGGCAAGTGAGGACTTACTTTCCCTCCAGGAATAGTCAGTTTCTCAGGCCGTGACGAGACGTCTAGGATTTTTTAGGTAACGTTCCACGGCTGCCTATAGTTGTTTGCAGATAGGATCAGGTTGCGGTCAATCTAGTTACCACTTCCCCAGAGCTAGTAGTCTGTTCAGTTACTTAGCTAGTCCGACCTGCGATCCTTGCCACTAGGATCATAACACTCGACTCCCAACTCTGACTCTCGACTCCTGACTCTGACTCCCGACTCTGACTCCTGACTTCTGACTCCCGACTCTGACTCCTGACTTCTGACTCCTGACTTCTGACTCCTGACTTCTGACTCCTGACTTCTGACTCCTGACTTCTGACTCCCGACTCTGACTCCTGACTTCTGACTCCCGACTCTGACTCCTGACTCCCGACTCTGACTCCTGACTCTCGACTTTCGACTCCCTACTCCCGAATCCCGACTCCCGACTCTGACTCCAGACTCTGACTCCCGAATCTGACTCCCAACACTGACTCCCAACTCTGACTTCCGAATCTGACTCTGACTCCCAATTCCCAACTCCGACTCCCGACTGTAGACTTTGATTCCCGGCTCTCGACTCAGACTCTGACTCTCGACTCCTGACTCGTGACTCCAGACTCCCGACTCTGACTCCCGACTACAGACTCTAACTCCCGGCTCTGACTCCCGACTCCCAACTCTGACTCACGACTCTGACTCCCGACCTTGACTCCCAACTCCCGACTCTGACTCTCGACTCCAGACTCTGACTACCAACTCCGACTCTCGACTCTGACTCCGGACTCTGACTGCCGACTCCCGACTGACTCCCGACTCCTGAATCCCATCTCTGACTCCCGACTCCCGACTCTGACACCCGACTCTGACTCCCGACTCCCAACTCCCGATTCCCGACTCTGACTCCTGAATCTGACTCCTGACTCTGACTCCAGACTCTGAATCCCGAATCTGACTCCCAACACTGACTCCCGACTCTGACTTCCGAATCTGACTCTGACTCCCAATTCCCAACTCCGACTCCCGACTGTAGACTTTGATTCCTGGCTCTCGACTCTGACTCTCGACTCTCGACTCCTGACTCGTGACTCCAGACTCCCGACTCTGACTCCCGACTACAGACTCTGACTCCCGACTCTGACTCCCGACTACCAACTCTGACTCACGACTCTGACTCCCGACCTTGACTCCCAACTCCCGACTCTGACTCGACTCCAGACTCTGACTACCAACTCCGACTCTCGACTCTGACTCCGGACTCTGACTGCCGACTCCCGACTGACTCCTGACTCCTGAATCCCATCTCTGACTCCCGACTCTGACACCTGACTCTGACTCCCGACTCCCGACTCTGACTCCTGAATCTGACTCCTGACTCTGACTCGGGACCTTGACTACCGACTCCAGACTCTGAATCCTGACTCCCGACTCTGACTCCAGACTCTGACTCTCGACTCCTGACTCTCAAATCCCTACTCCCGACTCCTGACTCTGACTCTGACTCCTGACTCTCACTCTCAACTGCCGAGTCTTGACTCTGACGCCCAACTCCCGATTTTGGCTTTGACTCCCGAGTCCCAACTCTTTACTCTGACTCCCGACTCCTGACTTTGACTCCCGACTCCAGACTCTTTACTCTGACTCCCGACTCGTGACTCTGACTCCCGACTCCCAACTACCAACTTTGACTCCCAACACCCGACTCTTACTGCCGACTTTGACTTCCGACTCGCGACTCCCGATTCGTGACTTCCGACTCCCGACTGACTCCCGACTCCTGACTCGTGACTTCCGACTCTGACTCCCGACTCTGACTCCCGACTCTGACTCCTGACTCTGACTCCCGACTCCTGACTCTGACTCCCTACTCCCGACTCTGACTTTGATTCCCGACTCTCACTCCCGACTCCCGACTCTTTACTCTGACTCCTGACTCATGACTCCAGACTATCGACTCGTGACTTCCGACTCCCGACTCGCGACTCTGACTCATGACTATGGACTCTGACTCCGGACTCTGACTCCCAACTCCCGACTCTGACTCCCAACTCCCAACTCTGATTCCCGACTCTGACTCCCGACTCTGACTCCCGACTCCTGACTCCCGACTCTTACTCCCGACTCTGACTTCCGACTCCCGACTCCTGACTCTGACAACCGACTCCCGACTCTGACTCCAGACTCCTGACTCTCACTCTTGACTGCCGAGTCTTGACTCTGACTCCCAACTCCCGATTTTGGCTTTGACTCCCGAGTCCCAACTCTTTACTCTGACTCCTGACTCCCGACTACCGACTTTGACTCCCGACTCCCGACTCTTTACTCTGACTCCCGACTCGTGACTCTGACTCCCGACTACCGACTTTGACTGCCGACTCCCAACTCTTACTGCCGACTTTGAGTCCCGACTCGCGACTCCCGATTCGTGACTTCCGACTCCTGACTCCCGACTCCTGACTCGTGACTCTGACTCCCGACTCCCGACTCTCGACTTTTGACTCCCTACTCTGACTCTGATTCCCGACTCCCGACTCTTTACTCTGACTCCTGACTCCCGAATCTTTCTCTGACTCCCGACTCCAGACTATCGACTTGTGACTTCCGACTCCAGACTCGCGACTCTGACTCACGACTATGGACTCTGACTCCGGACTCTGACTCCCAACTCCCGACTCCCAACTCTGATTCCTGACTCCGACTCCCGACTCTGACTCCTGACTCCTGACTCTCGACTTTCGACTCCCTACTCCCGAATCCCGACTCCCGACTCTGACTCCAGACTCTGACTCCCGAATCTGACTCCCAACACTGACTCCCAACTCTGACTTCCGAATCTGACTCTGACTCCCAATTCCCAACTCCGACTCCCGACTGTAGACTTTGATTCCCGGCTCTCGACTCAGACTCTGACTCTCGACTCCTGACTCGTGACTCCAGACTCCCGACTCTGACTCCCGACTACAGACTCTAACTCCCGGCTCTGACTCCCGACTCCCAACTCTGACTCACGACTCTGACTCCCGACCTTGACTCCCAACTCCCGACTCTGACTCTCGACTCCAGACTCTGACTACCAACTCCGACTCTCGACTCTGACTCCGGACTCTGACTGCCGACTCCCGACTGACTCCCGACTCCTGAATCCCATCTCTGACTCCCGACTCTGACACCCGACTCTGACTCCCGACTCCCAACTCCCGACTCCCGACTCTGACTCCTGAATCTGACTCCTGACTCTGACTCGGGACCTTGACTACCGACTCCAGACTCTGAATCCTGACTCCCGACTCTGACTCCAGACTCTCGAACCCCACTCCCGACTCTGACTCCAGACTCTGAATCCCGAATCTGACTCCCAACACTGACTCCCGACTCTGACTTCCGAATCTGACTCTGACTCCCAATTCCCAACTCCGACTCCCGACTGTAGACTTTGATTCCTGGCTCTCGACTCTGACTCTCGACTCTCGACTCCTGACTCGTGACTCCAGACTCCCGACTCTGACTCCCGACTACAGACTCTGACTCCCGACTCTGACTCCCGACTACCAACTCTGACTCACGACTCTGACTCCCGACCTTGACTCCCAACTCCCGACTCTGACTCTCGACTCCAGACTCTGACTACCAACTCCGACTCTCGACTCTGACTCCGGACTCTGACTGCCGACTCCCGACTGACTCCTGACTCCTGAATCCCATCTCTGACTCCCGACTCTGACACCCGACTCTGACTCCCGACTCCCGACTCTGACTCCTGAATCTGACTCCTGACTCTGACTCGGGACCTTGACTACCGACTCCAGACTCTGAATCCTGACTCCCGACTCTGACTCCAGACTCTGACTCTCGACTCCTGACTCTCGAATCCCTACTCCCGACTCCTGACTCTGACTCTGACTCCTGACTCTCACTCTCAACTGCCGAGTCTTGACTCTGACGCCCAACTCCCGATTTTGGCTTTGACTCCCGAGTCCCAACTCTTTACTCTGACTCCCGACTCCCGACTCCCGACTTTGACTCCCGACTCCAGACTCTTTACTCTGACTCCCGACTCGTGACTCTGACTCCCGACTCCCAACTACCAACTTTGACTCCCGACACCCGACTCTTACTGCCGACTTTGACTTCCAACTCGCGACTCCCGATTCGTGACTTCCGACTCCCGACTGACTCCCGACTCCTGACTCGTGACTTCCGACTCTGACTCCCGACTCTGACTCCCGACTCTGACTCCTGACTCTGACTCCCGACTCCTGACTCTGACTCCCTACTCCCGACTCTGACTTTGATTCCCGACTCTCACTCCCGACTCCCGACTCTTTACTCTGACTCCTGACTCATGACTCCAGACTATCGACTCGTGACTTCCGACTCCCGACTCGCGACTCTGACTCATGACTATGGACTCTGACTCCGGACTCTGACTCCCAACTCCCGACTCTGACTCCCAACTCCCAACTCTGATTCCCGACTCTGACTCCCGACTCCTGACTCCCGACTCTTACTCCCGACTCTGACTTCCGACTCCCGACTCCTGACTCTGACAACCGACTCCCGACTCTGACTCCAGACTCCTGACTCTCACTCTTGACTGCCGAGTCTTGACTCTGACTCCCAACTCCCGATTTTGGCTTTGACTCCCGAGTCCCAACTCTTTACTCTGACTCCTGACTCCCGACTACCGACTTTGACTCCCGACTCCCGACTCTTTACTCTGACTCCCGACTCGTGACTCTGACTCCCGACTCCCGACTACCGACTTTGACTGCCGACTCCCAACTCTTACTGCCGACTTTGAGTCCCGACTCGCGACTCCCGATTCGTGACTTCCGACTCCTGACTCTGACTCCCGACTCCTGACTCGTGACTCTGATTCCCGACTCCCGACTCTTTACTCTGACTCCTGACTCCCGAATCTTTCTCTGACTCCCGACTCCAGACTATCGACTTGTGACTTCCGACTCCAGACTCGCGACTCTGACTCACGACTATGGACTCTGACTCCGGACTCTGACTCCCAACTCCCGACTCCCAACTCTGATTCCTGACTCCGACTCCCGACTCTGACTCCTGACTCCTGACTCTGACTCCCAACTCTGACTTCCGACTCCTGACTCCTGACTCTGACTCCCGACTCCCAACTCTGACTCCCGACTCCCAACTCTGACTTCCGACTCCTGACTCCTGACTCTGACTCCCGACTCCCAACTCTGACTTCCGACTCCTGACTCTGACTCCTGTCTCCCATCTCCCGACTCTGACTCCTGACTCCAGACTCTGACTCCCGACTCCTGACTCTGACTCCCGACTCCCGACTCTGACTCCCGACTCCCAACTCTGTTTCCCGGCTCTGACTCCCGACTTTGACTCCCGACTCCCGACTCTGACTTCCTACTCCCAACTCTGGCTTCCGACTCCCGACTCACGACTCTGACTCCAGACTCCCGACTCTGACTCCAGACTCCTGACTCCAGACTCTGACTCCCAACTCCCGACTCTGACTTCCGACTCTCGACTCCTGACTCTGACTCCCAACTCCCGACTTTGACTCCTGTCTCCCATCTCCCGACTCTGACTCCTGACTCCAGACTCTGACTCCCGACTCCCGACTCTGACTCCCGACTTCTGACTCCTGACTTTTACTTCTGACTCTGACTCCCAACTCAGAGTCTTGAGTCTTGACTCCCGACTGCCGACTTTTACTCCTGAATCCCAACTCTGACTCCCGACTCTTGACTCTGACTCCCGACTCCCAACTCTGACTGCCGACTCTGACTCCCAACTCCCGACTCCCGTCTCCTGACTCTAACTCCCGACTCCCAACTCTGACTCCAGACTCCTGTCTCCCAACTCGGACTCCCCACTCCCAATTCTGTCTCCCGACTCCCGACTCCCGACTCCCGGATCCCAACTCTGACTCCCGACACCCGACTCTGATTCATGACTCTGACTCCGGACTCACGACTCTGTCTCCCGTCCCCCGAATCTGACTCTGACCCCCAACTTTCGACTCTGACTCCCAACTCCTGACTCTAGACTCTGACTCCCAAATCCCGACTCTCGACTCGTGACTTCTGACTCCCAACTCGCGACTCTCACTCACGACTACGGACTCTGACTCCCGTCTCTGACTCCCGACTCCCAACTCTGTTTCCCGGCTCTGACTCCCGACTCTGACTCCCGACTCTGACTTCCTACTCCCGACTCTGGCTTCCGACTCCCGACTCACGACTCTGACTCCAGACTCCCGACTCTGACTCCTGACTCTGACTCCAGACTCTGACTCCCGACTCCCGACTTTGACTCCTGTCTCCCAACTCCCGACTCTGACTTCCGACTCTCGACTCCTGACTCTGACTCCCGACTCCTGACTGTGACTCCCGACTTCTTACTTTGACTCCCGACTCTGACTTCCGACTCTGACTCCCGACTCAGAGTCTTGAGTCTTGACTCCCGACTGCCGAATCTTACTCCCGACTCTCAACTCTGACTCCCGACTCTTGACTCTGACTCCCGACTCTGACTGCCGACTCTGACTCCAAACTCCCGACTCCCATCTCCCGAATCTGACTCCTGACTCTGACTCCAGACTCCCGACTCCCGACTTGGACTCCCCACTCCCAATTCTGTCTCCCGAATCCCGGCTCCCGACTCTTACTCCCGACACCCGACTCTGACTCCTGACTCCTGACTCTGACTCCCGACTCTGACTCCGGACTCCCGGCTCCCGACTCTTACTCCCGACACCCGACTCTGACTCCCGACCCCCGAATCTGACTCCCAACTCCCGACTCTCACTCCCGACTCTGACTCCTGTCATGATTCCCCAATGGCATGGGAACATCAGAAACACAAAATAACAGACTAGCCCTCGGGTGATGGAAACTCAAGCTGACCGTGACCTAAATCTACCACACAACTAACAGTAGCCAGGAAGCATTCCTACGGCTGCCTAGATGCCATGCGCCAGCCGGAGAACTAACTACGCCTGGAAGAGGAAGGAACAGACCTGGCTTACCTCTAGTGAAATTCCCCAAAGATGATAGTAGCCCCCACATATATTAACGATGAGTTCAGAGGAAAAGACATACACAGTATGAAGGTAGATTTAGCAAAGCGAGGTCCACTTACTAGATAGAGGAAGGATACAAAAGAGGACTTCACGGTCAGCTGAAAAACCCTTTCAAAAACCCATCCTGAAATTACTTTAAGACTCCTGTGTCAACTCATGACACAGGAGTGGCAATTTCAGTCCACAAGAGCTTCCAGTAACAGGAAATGACAAACTGTAAACTGGACAAAAAATACAAAACAAAAAGGACAAGAGTCCACTTAGCTGATCAGCAGACTGGTAGCAGGAACATGCAACTGAAAGACTCAGGTTACAATGATGACCGGCAAGGAAGTGACTGGAGAGCAAGGCTAAATAGGGAACTCCCAAAACTGATGGAAGCAGGTGAGCTGAGGCAGAAAAGAACACACAAGTCTCCAGTACCACCAGCCACCACTAGGGGAGCCCAAAAAGCGGATCACAACAGTACCCCCCCTTAAGGAGGGGGCACCGAACCCTCACAAGAACCGCCAGGGCGACCTGGATGAGCCCTATGAAAGGCACGAACCAAATCCGAGGCATGAACATCAGAGGCAGTTACCCAAGAATTATCTTCCTGACCATAGCCCTTCCATTTAACCAGATACTGGAGTCTCCGCCTGGAAATACGGGAGTCCAAGATCTTCTCTATAACGTACTCCAATTCACCCTCAACCAGCACAGGAGCAGGAGGCTCAGCAGAAGGAACCACCGGCACCTCGTATCTCCGCAACAACGACCGATGGAACACATTATGGATAGCGAAAGATGCCGGGAGGTCCAAACGAAAGGAAACAGGGTTAATAATCTCCAAAATCCTATAGGGACCGATGAACCGAGGCTTAAATTTAGGAGAAGAAACCCTCATTGGGACAAAACGGGAAGACAACCACACCAAGTCCCCAACACGAAGGCAAGGACCAACCCGACGCTGGCGGTTAGCAAACCGCTGAGTCCTCTCCTGGGACAAATTCAAACTGTCCACCACTTGTTCCCAAATCCGATACAACCGATCCACCACAGCATCCACTCCAGGACAATCTGAAGACTCCACCTGACCAGAAGAAAAACGGGGATGAAACCCCGAATTGCAAAAGAAAGGGGAAACCAAAGTGGCTGAACTAGCCCGATTATTAAGAGCAAACTCCGCCAACGGCAAAAAGGCAACCCAATCATCCTGATCCGCAGACACAAAACACCTCAAATACGTCTCCAAAGTCTGATTAGTTCGCTCCGTCTGGCCATTAGTCTGAGGATGGAAGGCAGACGAAAAAGACAAATCAATGCCCAACCTGGCACAGAATGCCCACCAAAATCTAGAAACGAACTGGGTACCCCTATCAGAAACGATATTTTCAGGAATACCATGCAAGCGAACCACATTTTGAAAAAACAAAGGAACCAACTCAGACGAGGAAGGCAACTTCGGCAATGGCACCAAATGAACCATCTTAGAAAAACGGTCACACACCACCCAGATAACAGACATCCTCTGAGAGACAGGAAGATCAGAAATAAAGTCCATCGAGATGTGCGTCCAAGGCCTCTTCGGAATAGGCAAGGGCAACAACAACCCGCTAGCCCTAGAACAACAAGGCTTGGCCCGAGCACACACATCACAAGACTGCACAAAAACACGCACATCTCGAGACAGAGATGGCCACCAGAAGGATCTAGCCACCAAATCCCTGGTACCAAAAATTCCAGGATGACCCGCCAGCGTAGAAGAATGAACCTCCGAGATGACTCTACTGGTCCAATCATCAGGAACAAACAGTCTACCAGGTGGACAGCGATCAGGTCTATCCGCCTGAAACTCTTGCAAAGCACGTCGCAGATCTGGGGAAATAGCGGATAATATCACCCCATCCTTAAGGATACCTGTAGGTTCCGAATCACCAGGGGAATCAGGCTCAAAACTCCTAGAAAGGGCATCTGCCTTCACATTCTTAGAACCTGGTAGATATGAGACCACAAAATTAAACCGAGAGAAAAACAACGACCAGCGCGCCTGTCTAGGATTCAGGCGCCTGGCAGACTCAAGATAAATCAGATTCTTGTGATCAGTCAAAACCACCACCTGATGTCTAGCACCCTCAAGCCAATGACGCCACTCCTCAAATGCCCACTTCATGGCCAAAAGCTCCCGATTACCGACATCATAATTTCTTTCGGCGGCAGAAAATTTTCGAGAAAAGAACGCACAAGGTCTCATCACTGAGCAATCGGAACTTTTCTGCGACAAAACCGCCCCCGCTCCGATCTCGGAAGCATCGACCTCAACCTGAAAGGGGAGAGAGACATCAGGCTGGCGCAACACAGGGGCAGACGAAAAGCGGCGCTTAAGTTCCCGAAAGGCCTCCACAGCGGCAGAGGACCAATTGGCAACATCAGCACCCTTCTTAGTCAAATCCGTAAGAGGCTTAGCAACACCAGAAAAAACAGTTATAAATCGACGATAAAAATTAGCAAAGCCCAAGAACTTCTGAAGACCCTTTAGAGAAGTAGGCTGCGTCCAGTCACAAATAGCCCGAACCTTGACAGGGTCCATCTCAACAGAAGAAGGGGAAAAAATGTACCCCAAAAAGGAAATCTTTTGAACCCCAAAAACACACTTAGAACCCTTTACACACAGAGAATTCTCCCGCAAGACCTGAAAAACCCTCCTGACCTGCTGAACATGAGACTCCCAGTCCTCAGAAAAAATCAAAATATCGTCCAAATACACAATCATAAATTTATCCAGATATTCACGGAAAATATCATGCATAAAGGACTGAAAAACTGAAGGTGCATTAGAAAGGCCGAAAGGCATTACTAAATACTCAAAGTGGCCCTCAGGCGTATTAAATGCGGTTTTCCACTCATCCCCTTGCTTAATTCGCACCAAATTATACGCCCCACGGAGATCAATCTTGGAGAACCACTTAGCCCCCCTTATGCGAGCAAACAAATCAGTAAGCAGCGGCAACGGATACTGATATTTGACAGTAATTTTATTCAGGAGTCGATAATCAATACAAGGCCTCAGCGAGCCATCCTTTTTAGAGACAAAGAAAAACCCAGCTCCTAAAGGTGATGAAGAAGGACGAATATGTCCCTTTTCCAGGGACTCCTTAACATACTCTCGCATGGCAGCATGCTCAGGCACAGATAGGTTAAACAAACGACCCTTTGGAAATTTACTGCCTGGAATCAGATCTATGGCGCAATCACACTCTCTGTGGGGAGGGAGAGAACCAATTTTAGGCTCTTCAAAAATATCCCCAAAATCCGACAAAAATGCCGGAACCTCAGAGGGAATAGATGACGAGATAGAAACCAAAGGTATGTCCCCATGAGCCCCCCGACATCCCCAGCTTAACACAGACATAGTTTTCCAGTCCAGTACTGGGTTATGAGATTGCAACCATGGTAATCCAAGCACTAACACATCATGTAAATTATGCAACACGAGGAAGCGAATCATCTCCTGATGGTCTGGAGTCATACGCATAGTCACCTGCGTCCAGAACTGTGGTCTATTACAAGCCAGAGGTGTAGAATCAATACCCTTCAGAGGTATAGGAACTTCCAGAGGCTCCAAATCAAACCCACAGCGCCTGGCGAAGGACCAATCCATGAGACTCAGAGCGGCGCCAGAGTCCACATAGGCGTCCACGGTAATAACTGATAATGAACAAATCAGAGTCACAGACAGAAGAAATTTAGACTGTAAAGTGCCAATAGAAACAGACTTGTCAACCTTCCTAGTACGTTTAGAGCATGCTGATATAACATGCGCGGAATCACCACAGTAGAAGCACAAGCCATTTTTGCGCCTATAATTCTGCCGCTCGCTTCTTGACAGAATTCTGTCACATTGCATTTTCTCTGGTGTCCCTTCAGAAGATACCGCCAAATGGTGCACGGGTTTGCGCTCCCGCAAACGCCGATCAATCTGAATCGCCATTGTGATGGACTCATTCAGACCTGTGGGCGTAGGAAACCCCACCATGACATCCTTAACGGCATCAGAAAGGCCTTCTCTGAAAATTGCCGCTAGGGCACACTCATTCCACTGAGTAAGCACAGACCATTTACGAAATTTTTGGCAGTATATCTCAGCTTCATCTTGCCCTTGAGACAGGGCTATTAAAGCTTTTTCAGCTTGAATCTCCAAATTAGGTTCCTCATACAGCAACCCTAAAGCCAGAAAAAACGCATCCACATTGAGCAACACAGGATCCCCTGGTGTCAATGAAAATGCCCAATTTTGAGGGTCACCTCGCAGCAAAGAAATCACAATCTTAACCTGCTGAACAGGATCTCCAGAGGAGTGAGGTCTGAGAGAAAGGAATAATTTACAATTACATTTGAAATTCAGAAACCGAGATCTATCTCCGGAAAATACCTCTGGTGTAGGAATCTTAGGTTCAGAAATAGGAGTACGTATAACATAATCTTGTAAATTCTGAACCTTCGTAGCAAGATTATTTAAACCTGCAGCCAAACTCTGAGAGTCCATCCTTAAACCGGAGAGATCAGAGCCATTCAAGGATTAGAAGGAGAGAAAGGCAAGGCTGTAAATAGAGCAGAAATACAACTGAGCCAACTATGTGACTTCTTTTACTCTCCTTTCTTCTGCCAATTACTTTAACAGAGGCCGGTCATACTGTCATGATTCCCCAATGGCATGGGAACATCAGAAACACAAAATAACAGACTAGCCCTCGGGTGATGGAAACTCAAGCTGACCGTGACCTAAATCTACCACACAACTAACAGTAGCCAGGAAGCATTCCTACGGCTGCCTAGATGCCATGCGCCAGCCGGAGAACTAACTACGCCTGGAAGAGGAAGGAACAGACCTGGCTTACCTCTAGTGAAATTCCCCAAAGATGATAGTAGCCCCCACATATATTAACGATGAGTTCAGAGGAAAAGACATACACAGTATGAAGGTAGATTTAGCAAAGCGAGGTCCACTTACTAGATAGAGGAAGGATACAAAAGAGGACTTCACGGTCAGCTGAAAAACCCTTTCAAAAACCCATCCTGAAATTACTTTAAGACTCCTGTGTCAACTCATGACACAGGAGTGGCAATTTCAGTCCACAAGAGCTTCCAGTAACAGGAAATGACAAACTGTAAACTGGACAAAAAATACCAAACAAAAAGGACAAGAGTCCACTTAGCTGATCAGCAGACTGGTAGCAGGAACATGCAACTGAAAGACTCAGGTTACAATGATGACCGGCAAGGAAGTGACTGGAGAGCAAGGCTAAATAGGGAACTCCCAAAACTGATGGAAGCAGGTGAGCTGAGGCAGAAAAGAACACACAAGTCTCCAGTACCACCAGCCACCACTAGGGGAGCCCAAAAAGCGGATCACAACAGACTCCCGACTCCTGACTCTGACTCTCGACTCCTGACTCTGACTCCCGACTCCCGAATCTTACTCCTGACTCCCAACTTTGACTCCCATGTCCCAAATCCCGACTCTGACTCCCGACTCACGAATCTGACTTCCGACTCCTGACTCCCAACTCTGACTTCCGACTCCTGACTCTGACTCCCGACTCCCGACTCGCGACTCCCGACTCTCGACTCGTGACTCTGACTCACGACTATGGACTCCGATTCCCGACTCTGACTTCCGACTCCCGACTCTGACTCCAGACTCCTGACTCTGACTCCCGACTCCTGACTCTGACTCCCGACTCCCAACTTTGACTCCCATTTCCCGACTCTGACTCCAGACTCCTGACTCTGACTCCCAACACCTGACTCAGACTCCCGACTCCCGTCTCTGACTCCCGACTCCTGACTCTGACTCCCGACTACTGACTCCCGACTCTGACTTCCGACTCCCGTCTTTGACTCCCAACTCTGACTCCCAACTCCTGACTCCTGACTCTGACTCCCGACTCCTGACACTTGACTCCTGACTTTGACTCCTGACTCTGACTCCCAACTCTGACTCACGTCTCTGACTCCCAACTCTGACTCACGACTCTGACTCCAACTCCTGACTTCCGACTCTGACTCCCGACTCTGACTCCTGACTCTGACTCCTGACTCCCGACTCCTGACTCCTGACTCCTGACTTTGACTCCATACTCCCGACTCCTGACTCCTGACTTTGACTCCCTACTCCCGACTCCTGACTCCTGACTCTGACTCCCGACTCAGACTCCCGACTCAGACTCCCAACTCCTGACTCAGATTCCTGACTCCTAACTCCCGACTTTGACTTCCGACTCCAGGCTCTGACTCCCGACTCCCGACTCTGACTCCCAACTCTGACTCACGACTCTGACTCCCAACTCTGACTCACGACTCCCGACTCTGACTCCCAACTCTGACTCCGACTCCTGACTACCGACTCTGACTCCTGACTCCCGACTCCCGACTCTGACTCCCGACTCCCGACTCTGACTCCCGACTGACTCCTGACTCTGACTCCCAACTCCTGACTCCTGACTCTGTCTCCCGACTCCAGACTCCCGACTCTGACTCCCGACTCCTGACTATGACTCCCGACTTTGACTCCTGACTCCCGACTCTGTCTCCCGACTCCAGACTCCCGACTCTGACTCCCAACTCTGACTCCCAACTCCCGACTCAGACTCCTGACTCCCGACTCTGAATTTCGACTCCTGACTCTGACTCCCGACTGTGACTCCAGACTCCCGACTCCTGACTCTGACTCCTGACTCTGTCTTCCGACTCCCAACTGTAATAATTATAGGATATAACTCAGGAGACTCTTTGCGTGGAACAAGAAAACTACAGGACAGAGTTTTATAAGTGGTAAAGTCTATATTATGACACGGTGATTCAAACAGGTGCAGAGAGAAACTCAAGTCCACAACACTTGGTGTAAATATAAAACGCAGCTTAGCAGTCTATAAGAAACTTCAGAGGAAAATGCAATCACGCAGAAAGTCTATGAAGCACAGTTATTCTTGAGGATGCTTAACACAAATAAATCCTTGTCTTAGTCCAAACACAGATAGATAAACTTATAAGGCAGTTCAAATCATATCTTAGCTCAACCAGGGAGGCCTGGTTAATAGTCTCACGTTCTTGCAGAGCAGAAACAGCTTACATGTCCAGCAAATGCAGATGGAAGTAAACACGAGCAGCAGATGAAGGAGGATTACTGGAACTGGTGTATGGAGCAGGAACTCAGAGCAGAGTAGCAGGATCACCACACAGGTTCACAGGAGCAGGTATATAGCCAGGGAGTAATCAGAGATCAGGAGCTGGATGCAAGGCAGAATACTCTAGCACAGACTGAAGGCTGGGGTGGAGTTTTATAGCAGGAAGACACAATGCATCTCTGATGAAAATGAGAAATCTTCTGTTGGGCATTGATGTTTTCCACAGGTTCCCAAGAGTCTTCCTCAGGGGGATATCCCTGTCATCTTATCAGATATTGGAGCCGATTCCTGCAAATCCTGGAATCAATAATTTCCTCCACCAGAAATTGTTCTTGCCCATCAATCACCACAGGCTGCGGAGGTGGCACAACACATCCCTGGAAGGTATTAGGAGATACAGGCTTTAGTAAAGATACATGAAAAACTGGGTGTACCTTCATAGTCCCGGGCAGCTTCAGCCGGCAGGCCACAGAGCTCACAATACCATTGATCTTGAAAGGGCCAATTCATTTCTGTCCAAGTTTTTGTGAAGGAACGTTTAACTTCAGATTCTTAGTTGCTAATCACACGGAATCTCCTACCTTGAACATGGGTGCAGGTTTACGGAATCTATCAGCCGATCTCTTATAACGTTCTTGAGCTGTGGTCAGGGATTCCTTCAGAATCTCCAGATTTTGTCTCATCGCAGTCAGCCTTTCCTCCACTGCCAGAACCGGAGAAATAATTGGAGACCTAGGTAAAATACAGGGATTATAGCACAGATTGGCAAAGAAAGGTGTAAATTTAGTGGAGGCGCTCTGAGAATTATTATATGAAAATTCGGCTAATGTCAGCCACTCCAACCAATCATCCTGTAGATGGCTGACATAGCATCTTAGATATTGTTCCAGCATCTGGTTGGTATGCTCAGTCTGACCATTTGTCTGAGGATGGTAAGCGGAAGAGAGACAGACATTAATTTTGAATGCAGAGCAAAACCCCTTCCAGAATCTTGAAGTGAACTGTACTCCACGGTCAGAGATGATCTCATCCGGGACACCATGCAACCAAAAGACATTCTGTATAACCAAGTTCACTGCATCTTTAGCTGAGGGGAGGCCGGTGCATGGAACAAAATGAGCAGCTTTAGTCAGGCGATCAACTACCACCATGATTGTATCCATGCCCCCCGATGTAGGCAGCTCCACAATAAAGTCCATTGATATAGACCCCCAAGGGCGGGACGGAACAGGTAATGGTTGTAGAAGACCCGTAGGTGCCACAAGAGGAGTCTTGTAACAGGCACATACCTCGCAAGAGAGAACATAGTCCTTGGTATCCTTCAGGCAAGTTGGCCACCAGAAGAATCAGCTCAGGAACTCTTGTGTCTTCTGTACCCCCCTGTGACAAGCCAACTTGGAGTCATGTACCAACTTGAGGATCTGCAGACAGACGACCTCACGGATGTAGATACGTCGATCTCTGAACCACATGCCACCCTTAAAGAAAAGATTAATATCCACAGATGGGTTGGCCAGAAATACATCACCGTCATAGGCCTCCCTGCACTCCTTCCACAAGTCCTGATCGTGGATAACTCCGATGAAATTGACATCAGATAGAATGGTCTTGGACGGGGCTCCAGGTACGGAATCCGCAGCATGGATTCGGGATAAAGCATCAGCCTTCCCATTACGAGAACCTGGACGGTACGAGATAACAAAGTTAAATTGATTTAGAAATAAGTTCCAACGAGCCTGACGAGGAGAAAGACATCTAGAAGATCTAAGGAACTCTAATTTGCGATGGTCAGTTAGCACTATGATTTGTTGTGCAGCTCCTTGCAGATGATGCCTCCATTCTTTGAAAGCAGCAATAATAGCCAGCAATTCCTTGTCTCCCACGTCGTAATTCTTCTCTGCTGAGGTTAGTCTATGGCAAAAGAAAGCACAAGGATGTAGCAGACTCTTCTCTCCAGTTCTTTGTTAGAGAATAGCCCCCAAAGCATTATCAGAAGCGTTCACCTCCACAATGAATGAAAGTGTTGGATCTGGGTGTATCAACAGCGGTGCTGATGTGAAACAGATCTTAAGCCGATCAAAAGCTTGTTGAGCCTGTGATGACCACTTAAAGGGCTTTTCCTTCTTTGTCAAGGAAGTAATGGGACGGACAATATCAGAAAAATTTTGAATGAAGCGTCTGTAGAAATTTGCAAAACCAATAAAACCTTGGACCTCCTTAACGTTCTTGGGTACCGGCCAGTCAAGGATAGCCTGAATCTTACCAGATTCCATGTTCAGCCCCTGGGGAGAGATGATATAACCTAAGAACTGTATCTCAGAACGATGGAACTCGCATTTCTCCAGCTTAATATACAGATGGTTCTCTTTCAGACGTCTTAAAACAGTTTTGACATGTTCTTCATGTTCCTGTAAAGAGTCAGAAAAGATTAGTATATCGTCCAAATAGATCACCACAAACTGGTCCAACAAATCTCTGAAAATGTCATTAGCATGGTGTTGAAACGTTGCAGGGGCGTTACAAAGCCGGAAGGGCATCACAAGAGATTCCAAGTGTCCATACCGGCATCTGAATGCTGTCTTCCACTCATCCCCTGGATGAATACACACCAAATTATAAGCCCCACGAAGATCCAGTTTAGAGAACACCTTAGCATGGCAGACTCTTTCCAGTAATTCGGGAATCAGAGGCAAAGGGTAACGGTTTTGTACGGTTACCTTATTGAGTTCCCGATAGTCAACACAGGGTCTCAGGGTCCCATCCTTCTTTTTTACAAAAAATATAGGTGCCCCTGCTGGTGAGGAAGAAGGACGTATGAAGCCTTTGGCCAGATTTTCATCAGTATACTCCTTTAAGGCTTGAAGCTCAGGTGCCGCCAAAGGGTATATGTTACCAAAAGGAATAGCTGCCCCAGGAAGCAGCCCAATGGGACAGTCATAATGCCTGTGTGGAGGAAGCTGATCTGCATTCTTCTTGTCACAGATGTCAGAGAACTCTTTATATGCTGGAGGTAAAGAAAATATCTGTACATGTGGTTCCGTAGCCATGGACTCAGGGACAGTTTTATGTTAACGCTGAGTTGCTCCTTGTTGGAAAGCTAATCTCCTTGGTCTCCCAGTTGATAATTGGGTTCTGAGAATGCAACCAAGGAATGCGTAAAATCACAGGAAAATGAGGAGAAGAAATTAGC
Source organism: Ranitomeya variabilis (assembly GCF_051348905.1). NCBI lineage: Eukaryota > Metazoa > Chordata > Amphibia > Anura > Dendrobatidae > Ranitomeya > Ranitomeya variabilis. The sequence goes on from NC_135232.1 coordinate 113,167,051, forward strand.
AAGAAAGAAAGTTGCTCCTGATGATTAGTCTCCAACAAAATTTCAAGGGGTACGGTCTCCTGATTCACAGGCCCAGAGATTAAACGTGACCCATCCACTGTTTCCATGGTAATTGGAGAGGCTCTTTGCTGAATTTCAATACCATGTTCCTTGGCAAATGCGATATCCATGAAATTGCCACCTGCACCAGAGTCAATCATAGCTGCACTGGAAATCCACTGTCCTGAACACAGGATCTTAATAGGGAGAGAACAGTGAGAGTTCTTTTCCTTAAGCTCCTTGGGGGGTAAAGTCATAGAAAGTGAATGGAATACAGCGTTTAAAGGCAGGCTACATTCAGAGATGTCAGATTCATCATCACAGTTGTCATACTCCCCTACTATCTAGGACACTTAGGACAATTAATCAAGAAGTGGTCAGACTGGCCGCAGTAGAAACATAGACTTTCACGAAGGCGATCCCGGCGCTCATTGATCTCGCGCCTCTGAACGGAATCAAGTTGCATGGGCACCTCCTCCACCTCCTGAGAGGTTTTACCTGCAGGCTCTTTGGAAGGAAGGGAAAAGTTAGAAATACGGTTATATGCAGCAAATTTCTCCTGCCTACGCTCAGAAAGGCGAATGTCAATGCGCACACAATGCTGTATAAATGTCTCTAGCTCTTGCGGTGACTCAGAGCGAGCTAGTTCATCTTTTATAATACTAGACAAACCCCTTTTAAAAATAGGCAATTGTGCATAACTGTCCCAATTGGTATCTACCGCTAATCTCCTGAATTCAGTGGCATACTCAGTAACAGAACGTTTAGCCTGGCGTAAAGACAGCAAAGCAGATTCAGCGGTTACACGGCGATTAGGGTCATCAAACATTAATGCCATAGCAGCCAAGAAATCATCCAAGTTATTTAACCGTGGGTCACGAGATTCAATCATACGATTCGCCCAGGCGAGCGCTCGTGATGTCAATAGCATTATCACACACAATACTTTGGATCTATCACTAGGAAAATGGTCAGCATGCACATCAAAATATAGCATACATTGATTCAGAAAGCCACGAAATTTGTCACGATCACCATTAAATCTGAATGGGGGCAACTTAGGTGGGCTAGCTGGTGGCGGTTGCCCAGAGGGTAAAGTCACTTGTGCAGCAATTTGCGTGCTTATGTCCTGAAAAGCCTGTCCATACTGGGACTCTATGCCAGCAAGTTTGTTTTCCTGGGCTGCCATGCGGGTGCTTAAGTCCTGCAAAGTTTGTCCAAACACTTGTTGATTGTGTTCAAAGCTTCCAAACTTCTTTTGCAGACCTTCCACATCTTTCTGCAGTGATCTAATTATGGAAAACACCTGCTCTAATCTGCTTTCTGCAGTCATTGTTCCAGCAGTCTCCTTTTTTTATGGCTAGAGTATCCTGTAATAATTATAGGGGATAACTCAGGAGACTCTTTACGTGGAACAAGACAACTACAGGACACAGTTTTATAAGTGGTAAAGTCTACATTATTACACAGTGATTCAAACAGGTGCAGAGAGAAACTCAAGTCCACAACACTTGGTGTAAATATAAAACGCAGCTTAGCAGTCTATAGGAAACTTCAGAGGAAAATGCAATCACGCAGAAAGTCTATGAAGCACAGTTATTCTTGAGGATACTTGACACGAATAAATCCTTGTCTTAGTCCAAACACAGATAGATAAACTTATAAGGCAGTTCAAATCATATCTTAGCTCAACCAGGGAGGCCTGGTTAATAGTCTCAGGTTCTTGCAGAGCAGAAACAGCTTACATGTCCAGCAAATACAGATGGAAGTAAACACGAGCAGCAGATGAAGGAGGATTACTGGAACTGGTGTATGGAGCAGGAACTCAAAGCAAAGTAGCAGGATCACCACACAGGTTCACAGGAGCAGGTATATAGCCAGGGAGTAATCAGAGGTCAGGAGCTGGATGCAAGGCAGAATACTCTAGCACAGACTGAAGGCTGGGGTGGAGTTTTATAGCAGGAAGACACAATGCACATGAGACCAAAGACGCCATCTTGGAAAAGGGCAGTAATGCACAAAAGGTAAAATATGTTCAGAGTCCTGACACCGACTCCCGACTCTGACTCCCGACTCTGACTCCCGACTCTGACTCCCGACTCTGACTCCCGACTCCCGGCTCTGACTCCCGACTCTGACTCCTGACTCTGACTCCTGACTCCCAACTCCTGACTCTGACTCCCGACTCCCGAGTCCCGACTCTGACTCCCGACTCTGACTCTTTCTCCCGACTCCTGACTCTGACTCCCGACTCTGACTCCTGACTTCTGACTCCCACCTCTGACTTCTGACTCCCGACTGACTCCCGACTCTGACTCCCAACTCCAGACTCCTGACTCTGACTCCTGACTCCCGACTCTGACTCCAGACTCCCGACTCTGACTCCCGACTCTGACTCCCGACTCTGACTTCCGACTCCCGACTCTCGACTCCCACTCCTGACTCCCATCTACCGACTCTGACTCCTGACTCTGACTCCCAACTCAGACTCCCGACCTTGACTCCCATCTCCCGACTCTGACTCCCTACTCCTGACTCTGACTCCCGACTCTGACTCCCAACTCCCGACTCCCAACTCTGACTCTTGACTCCTGAATCTGACTCCCGACTCCTGACTCTGACTCCCGACTCCTGACTCTGACTCCCGACTCTGACTCCCGACTTCCGACTTCTGACTCCCAACTCCCAACTCTGACTCCAGACTCCTGACTCCCGACTCTTGACTCCCGACTCTGACTCCCATCTCCCGTCTCCCGACACTGACTCCTGACTCCTGACTCCCAACACTGACTCCAGACTCTCGACTCTGATTCCCGACTCTGACTCCCGACTCTGACTCCCGACTAATGACTCCCGACTCTGACTGCCGTCTCCCGTCTCTGACTCCTGACTCTGACTCCCAACTCTAATGTCCGACCTTGACACCCGACTCCTGACTCTGACTCTGGACTCCCGACTCCTGACTCCCAACTCCTGACTCCTGACTCTGACTCCCAACTCGGACTCCCAACTCCTGACTCTGACTCCCGACTCCTGACTCTGACTCTGACTCTGACTCCCGACACTGACTCCTGACTCTTGACTTTGACTCCTGAATACCGACTCTGGCTCTTTCTCCCGACTCGCGACTCGTGACTCCTGACTCTGACTCCAGGCTCCCAACTCCCGACTCCTGACTCTGACTCCCGACTCCCAACTCCTGACTCTGACTCCCGACTCCCAATTCCTGACTCTGACTCCCGACTCCCGACTCCCGACTCCCGACTCTGACTCCTGACTCCTGACTCCTGACTCCTGACTCCTGACTCCCGACTCTCGACTCTGACTCCTGACTCTGACTCCCGACTCAGACTCCTGACTCCCGACTCCCGACACTGACTGCCAACTCTGACTCCCATCTCCCGACTCCCGTCTCTGACTCCTGACTCCCAACAATGACTCCCGACTAACTCCTGACCTTGACACCCAACTCTGACTCCCGACTCCCGACTCCCAACTCCCGACTCCCGACTACATAATTGAGCATACATCTAGTTTTGAATGCTGCATTTATCTGATTACCGTCCTTAAATTCCTCCACATGTTCTCCATTGTTTTTATGGCACGGGGACTAGTATTCCTTAGCTTAAGGTTTGATCTTTGGCTAGTATGCAGGGGTTCCTTCAGTGTTACTATTGGGTAGAGGGACCCTGGATTATTATTTTTTAAGGTTCATCAGGGACCTTAGGGCTAGCCGCCATGGAGTGGGGGTGCCATAACGTTTCCCCTAGGGCGCCAACCCCCGCAGATAGGCAGGCATCAGCCCAGGTATCACTGCAGCAATACTAGTACTCCATACCAGTTTGTTCACGGTGTGTCTTTGTGTTTGTGTTTTTGGGATTGCCACAGGTTGGTGGTATTTTAATCATTTTCTAATAAAAATATTTTTAGAGGGTATTTTATGATGCACGAATTGAATGGTTACCCTTAATTACTATTATTTGGCTAATTAGTTTTTTCCCAACTCAGACTCCCAACCTTGACTCCCATCTCCCGACTCTGAGTCCCGACTCCTGACTCTGACTCCTGACTCTGACTCTGACCCCCAACTCCCGACTCTGACTCCGGACTCCTGACTGCCGACTCTCGACTCCCAACTCTGACTCCCATCTCCTGACTCCCGACACTGACTCGCGACTCTGACTCCTGACTCCCGACACTGACTCCCATCTCTCAACTCTGACTCCCAACTCTGACTCCTGACTCCTTACTCCCGACTCTGACTCCTGACTCCCGACTCCTGACTCCCAACTCTGACTGCCGTCTCCTGTCTCTGACTCCCGACTCCCGACTCTGACTCCCGACTCTAACGCCCGACCTTGACACCCGACTCCCGACTCTGACTCTGGACTCCCGACTCCTGACTCCCAACTCCCGACACCCAACTCTGACTCCTGACTCTGACTCCCGTCTCTGACTCCCAATTCCTGACTCTGACTCCCAACTCGGACTCCCGAATCCCAACTCCCGACTCCTCACTTTGACTCCCGACTCTGACTCCCGACTCCTGACTCTGACTCCTGACTCTCGACTCTCGACTCTGACTCCTGTCTCTCGTCTCTGACTCCCAACTCCCGACCTTGACACTCGACTCCTGACTCTGACTCCCAACTCCCGACACCCAACTCTGACTCCTGACTCTGACTCCTGACTTCCGACTCCCGACACTGACTCCCGACTCTGACTCCTGACTCCCGACTCCCGACCCCAACTCCTGACCTTGACTCCTGTCTCCCGACTCTGACTCCCGACTCCTGACTCTGACTCCCAACTCTGACTCCCGACTTCCGACTGACTCCCAACTCTGACTCCCGACTCTCATTCCCAACTCACGACTCTTGACTCTGACTGCTGACTCCCAACTCTAGCTCTGTCTCCCGACTCGTGACTCGCGACTCCTGACTCATGACTTCCGACTCCCGACTCCTGACTACCAACTTTGACTCCCATCTCCCGACTCTGACTCCCGACTCCCGACTTTGACTCCCAACTCTGACTTCTGACTTCCGACTCATGACTCCCTACTCCTGACTCTCGACTCTGACTCTGACTCCCAACTCCTGACTCTGACTCCCGACTCTTGACTCTCGTGTTGTGAATTCCGTTCTCGGGCTCCCTCCTGTGGTCGTGAATGGTACTTTGGTGAGTTCTGTCCTTGGACACCCTCTGGTGGCTTTGAGTGGAACTGCTGATCTTTGAGGTTGGCTTTCTCAGCTGCCCTCGTTTATTGCTTCTGCTCGCTTCCCTATTTAACTCTGCCCAGGTCGTTAGTTCATGCCAGCTGTCAATGTCTCAGTAGTGGTTCAGATCTCTCTTGGAATTCTCAGATGACCTGACTACTCCAGCAGAAGCTAAGTCCTTGCTAGTCATTTGCTGTTTATTGGTTTTTGAATATATTTTTCAGTACATGCTATGTTTCAGTCCAGCCTGCTATTATGATATTTCCTTGCTAGCTGGAAGCTCTGGGGGTGCAGAGCTGCACCTCCACACCATGAGTCGGTGTGGAGGTCTTTTTGCACACTCTGCGTGGTTTTTGTAGTTTTTATATACTGACCGCATAGTTCCCTTTCCTATCCTCTGTCTTTCTAGAGAAGATTCGGCCTCCTTTGCTAAAATCTGTTTCATTCCTGTGTTTGTCACTTCCCTCTTAACTCACAGTTAATATTTGTGGGGGGCTACCTTTACTTTGGGGAATTTCTCTGAGGCAAGGTAGGCTATTATTTCTATCTTTAGGGGTAGTTAGCTCTTAGGCTGTGAAGAGGCGTCTAGGGAGAGTTAGGTACGCTCCACGGCTATTTCTAGTGTGTGTGATAGGATTAGGGATTGCGGTCAGTAGAGTTACCACTTCCTCAGAGCTTGTCCCAGGTTTTCTATTTTAACCATCAGGTCACTTCGGGTGCTCCTAACCACCAGGTCATAACACTCTCGACTCCCGACTCTGACTCTGTCTCCTGACTCCTGTTTCCGGACTCGTGACTTCCGACTCCTGACTCTGACTCCCGACTCTTGACTCTGTCTGACTCCCGACTCTGACTCCTGACTCTGACTCCTGACTCTGACTCCTGACTCCCGAATCTGAATCCAGACTCCTGATTCCCTACTCCGACTCCCGACTCCTGACTCTGACTCCTGACTCTGACTGACGACTCATGACTCACTCCTGACTCCTGACTCTGACTCCCAACTCTGACTCCCAAATCCCGACTCCCATTTCTGACTCCTGTCTCCCGACTCTGACTCCTGACTCTGACTCCCGACTCTGACTCCTGACCTTGACTACCGACTCCCGACTCTAACTCCAGACTTTGACTTCCAACTCCCGACTCTGACTCCCGACTCTCGACTCTCGACTCCCGACTCTGACTCCCAACTATCACTCTAGGCTCTTGACTCTTGACTCTGACTCCCGAATCCGGACTCTGGCTATGACTCCCGACTCGTGACTCTGACTCCCGACTCTGACTCCTGACTCTAACTCCTGACACCTGACTCTGACTCCCAACTCCTGACTCTGACTCCCGACTCTGACTCCCGACTCTGACTCCTGACTCCCGATTCCTGACTCTGACTCCCAACTCTGACTCCCGACTCCCAACTCTCGACTCCCTACTCTGACTCCCGACTCTGACTCCTGACTCCCAACTCCCGACTCAACTCCCCACTCAAGACTCTGACTCCCGACTTCTGACTCTGACTCGTGACTCTGACTCCCGACTCCCAACTCTGACTCCCGAATCCAGACTCTGACTCCCGACTACTGACTCTGACTCCCGACTCCCAACTCTGACTCCCGACTCCCGACTCTGACTCCCGACTCCCGACTCTGACTCCCGACTCCCGACTCTGACTCCTGACTCTGACTCCTGACTTCTGAATCTGAATCCAGACTCGATTCCCTACTCTGACTCCCGACTCCTGACTCTGACTCCCGACTCTCACTCCCGACTCCTGACTCTGACTCCCGACTCCCAAATCTGACTCCCGGCACCCGAATCTGACTCCAGACTCCCGACTCTGACTCCCAACTTTGACTCCTGACTCCCGACTCTGACTCCCGACACCAGACTCTGACTCCTGACTCTGACTCCCAACTCCCGAGTCCCGACTCCCGACTCTGACTCCCAACTCTGACTCCCGACTCCTGACACCCGACTCAGACTCCCGACTCCCGACTCAAGACTCTGACTCCTGACTTCTGACTCACGACTCTGACTCATGACTCCTGACTCTGACTCCCGACTCCCGACTTTGACCCCCGACTCTGACTCCTGACTCTGAGTCCCGACTCTGACTCTTGACTCTGACTCCGACTCCCAACTCTGACTCCTGACTCTGAGTCCCGACTCCCGAATCTGACTCCCGACTCCTGACTCCCTACTCTGACTCCTGACTCCTGACTCTGACTCCTGACTCTGACTCCTGACTCTCACTCCCGACTCCTGACTCTGACTCTCGACTCTGACTCCCAAATCCCGACTCCCGACTCTGACTCCTGACTCTGACTCCCGACTCTGACTCCCGACTCTGACTCCCGACACCCAACTCTGACTCCAGACTCCCGACTCTGACTCCCAACTCTGACTCCTGACTCCCGACTCTGACTCCCGACACCCGACTCTGACTCCCAACTCTGACTCCCAACTCCCTACTCTGACTCCCAACTCCCGACTCTGACTCCCGACTCCTGACACCCGACTCAGACTCCCGACTCAAGACTCTGACTCCCGACTTCTGACTCTGACTCCCGACTCTGACTCATGACTCCCGACTCCCAACTCTGACTCCCGACTCTGACTCCCGACTCCCAACTCTGACTCCCGACTCTGACTCCCGACTCCCGACTCTTGACTCTGTCTCCCGACTCCCAAGTCTGACTCCTGACTCTGACTCCTGACTCCCGAATCTAAATCCAGACTCCTGATTCCCTACCCTGACTCCCGACTCCTGACACTGACTCCCGGTTCTGACTCCCGACTCTCACTTCCGACTCTGACTCCCGACTCTGACTCCCGACTCCCCACTCCCAACTCTTACTCCCGACTCCCGATTCTGACTCCCGACTCTGATTCCTGACTCCCGACTCCTGACTCTGACTCCCGACACCCGACTCTGACTCTGACTCCCGACACCCGACTCTGACTCTGACTCCCGACTCTGACTCCTGACTCCCGATTCCTGACTCTGACTCCCAACTCTGACTCCCGACTCCCAACTCTCGACTCCCTACTCTGACTCACGACTCTGACTCCTGACTCCCAACTCCCGACTCAACTCCCCACTCAAGACTCTGACTCCCGGCTTCTGACTCTGACTCGCGACTCTGACTCCCGACTCCCGACTCCCAACTCTGACTCCCGAATCCAGACTCTGACTTCCGACTCCCAACTCTGACTCCCAACTCCCGACTCTTGACTCTGACTCCCGACTCCCGACTCTGACTCCCGACTCCCGACTCCCGACTCTGACTCCTGACTCTGACTCCTGACTCCCGAATCTGAATCCAGACTCTCGATTCCCTACTCTGACTCCCGACTCCTGACTCTGACTCCCGACTCTGACTCCCGACTCTCACTCCCGACTCCTGACTCTGACTCCCGACTCCCAAATCTGACTCCCGGCACCCGAATCTGAGTCCAGACTCCCGACTCTGACTCCCAACTTTGACTCGTGACTCCCGACTCTGACTCCCGACACCAGACTCTGACTCCTGACTCTGACTCCCAACTCCCGAGTCCCGACTCCCGACTCTGACTCCCAACTCTGACTCCAAACTCCCTACTCTGACTCCCAACTCCCGACTCTGACTCCCGACTCTGACTCCCGACTCCTGACACCCAACTCAGACTCCCAACTCCCGACTCAAGACTCTGACTCCTGACTTCTGACTCACGACTCTGACTCACGACTCCTGACTCTGACTCCCGACTTTGACTCCCGACTCTGACTCCCGACTCCTGACACCCGACTCAGACTCCCAACTCCCGACTCAAGACTCTGACTCCTGACTTCTGACTCACGACTCTGACTCACGACTCCTGACTCTGACTCCCGACTCCCGACTTTGACTCCCAACTCTGACTCCTGACTCTGAGTCCCGACTCCCGAATCTGACTCCCGACTCCTGACTCCCTACTCTGACTCCTGACTCCTGACTCTGACTCCTGACTCTGACTCCCAACTCTGACTCCTGACTCTCACTCCTGACTCCTGACTCTGACTCTCGACTCTGACTCCCAAATCCCAACTCCCGACTCTGACTCCCGACTCTGACTCCCGACACCCAACTCTGACTCCAGACTCCCGACTCTGACTCCCAACTCTGACTCCTGACTCTCACTCCTGACTCCTGACTCTGACTCTCGACTCTGACTCCCAAATCCCAACTCCCGACTCTGACTCCCGACTCTGACTCCCGACACCCGACTCTGACTCCCGACTCCCGACTTTGACTCCCGACTCCCGACTCCCAACTCCCTACTCTGACTCCCGACTCCCAACTCTGACTCCCGACTGCTGCCTCCCGACTCTGACTCCAGACTCCCGACTCAGATTCGGGAGTCAGAAGTCAGAGTCTAGCCTGACACATGACACCCTTGACACCCTTGACACATGAAAACCTCTCTCCCTTAATCCCAATACCATAGGGTTAATCGTATTGTGTCAGATCAAACACATGGGAGAGTTCGACTCAATGAAATGGCCTCTAAATTTAGAGATCGAGGCTACCCTTATTCTTTTCTAACACTGCCTACTAGAGTTGAGCATCTTTTACTTTTTTAGGATCAAGTCGGGTTTCGCGAAACCCGACTTTGTCAAAAGTCGGGTCGGGTGAAATCGGCCGATTATTGCGAAAAGTCGGGGGCCGACTGAAACACTAAACCCAATGCAAGTCAATGGGGAATCAAAGTCGGCAGAGAGTGGAGGACAGGAAAACACCTACAGTGCCTATTTTAATGCCAAAAACATCAATTCTTATTACTGAAGCTTGTCAATCTTAATTTACTTTATAATAATAGTTAGGCATTGAAAATTGGGGTCATTTGGCTAAAATTGTGGGGGGGTAGGGCTGGTTCAAGTTTTTCGTGGGCCCAGGAAACGCAGACTCTGTCACGGCAGTGGAGTAGGGAGAGGTAAGTATTTCAACTTTGCAAGTGCTGTGATCCTGAGCAAGCGGGGGGGCCCACTTGTTCGCATTGGCACTGGCACAGGGCCCCTCAAAGTACGGCGGTGTGTTTGACGGTGGGGGCGCCTCCCACCGGCGGAGACACTTTTGCGTACTAAGAGGGGCCCTGTGCCAGTGACGTTGTCAACGAGTATGCACCCCCTACCTGATGAAGGAACCTGCACTTTCATCTGCACCTTCCTGTTTGTCCCCGTGTAAGGTGGTATAGTATGCGGGAAGGGGAACCTGACTCTCAGCTGGGTCAGATTCTGGCTGTGTAGAGTGCAAGTGGAATGTAGTGGTCTGGGTCAATGTACCAGCAGACTCATCTAGCAGTGGCTGGGCAATGGGCAGGATGAGGAGGAAACACAGATATAGGCCCAAATAATAAAGTGGGCTAAATTCAGTTCAAAATTGGTAACAGAAGTACACTGGCGGCATAGCTTTGTTCAGCGGAGGACAATTGTAAGGAGTGGCAGACACAGTTAGTAGGCCCAAAAAAGTAAGTAGGCTAAATGCAGTTAAAAATTGGTAACAGGAGTAAACTGGCGGCATAGCTTTGTAAAGCGGAGGTCAACTGTAAGGAGTGGCAGACACAGTTAGTAGGGCCAAGTAATAAAGTGGGCCAAATGCAGTTTAATATTTGATATAGGCTGAAAATTGAAGCTCAGCTTTGTTCAGTGGAGGAGAAAAGCAAGGAGTGGCAGACACCGTTAGTAGGCCCAAACAAACAAGTAGGCCAAATGCAGTTTAATATGTGATATAGGCTGAAAATTGAAGCTCAGCTTTGTTCAGTGGAGGAGAACAACAAGCAGCGGCAGAGACCGTTGGTAGGCCCAACCAAATAAGTAGGCCAAATGCAGTTAAATATGTGATATAGGCTGAAAATTGAAGCTCAGCTTTGTTCAGTAGAGGAGAAAAAGCAAGGAGCGGCAGACACCGTTAGTAGGCCCAACCAAACAAGTAGGCCAAATGCAGTTTAATATTCGAAACAGGAGTAAACAGGCGGCATAGATTTGTTCAATGGAGGACAGCTGTAATGAGTGGCGCAGACACAGGTTGTAGGCCCACATTTAAAAAGTAGGCTCCAAGCAGTTCAAAAATGGTAACAGGAGTAAACAGGCGGCATAGCTTTGTTCAATGGAGGACAGCTGTATTGAGTGGCGCAGACAGACACAGGTAGTAGGCAGGTAGTAGGCCTAAAATAAAAAAGTAGGCTCAATGCAGTTTAAAATTGGTTACAGGGGTACACAAGCGGCACAGCATTGTTCAGCGGAGGACAATTGTAAGGAGTGGCTCAGGCAGACACAGGTAGTAGGCCTAAAATAAAAAAGTAGGCTCAATGCAGTTCAAAACGGGTTACAGGAGTGAACTGGCGGCATAGTGTTGTTCAGCGGAGGACAATTGTAAGGAGTGGCAGACACAGTTAGTAGGCCCAAAAAAGTCAGTAGGCTAAATGCAGTTCAAAATTGGTAACAGCAGTAAACTGGCGGCATAGCTTTGTTCAGTGGAGGACAACTGTAAGGAGTGGCTGACACAGTTAGTAGGCCAAAATAATAAAGTGAGGTAAATGTCTGCCAAAATTTTTTTCAAAAATAAACAGGTGGCATAGCTACGTACAGGGGTGGGCTCCTCTGCTGAGTAGCAGACAGTGGTGGTTGGCGCAAAGTATTAAATGGTCTAAATGGAGGCCAGGGCCCCTGTATATTTTAACTATCATCTATCATTTCAACAAATTTGTATTGGCAGTGCCATTGAAGGATTTATCAGCACAGACTACACTGTGGTGGAGCAGGGAGAGGTAAGTATTGCAAGTGGTAGAGCACTGTTCGACCAGGGGGGAACACTCTCTCGTGGGTGGCCGTACTGGCACAGGGCCCCTCACATTACGACGGTGTGTCTGACGTTGGTTGTGCACCACCACCGTCAGAGACACTTCATTGTTCTATGAGGGACCCTGTGCCAGTGCCGTCGCCCAAGAGTGGGCACACCCACCTGTCCAGGCAAACAACACTCGCACGGGTGCTTGCTCTAGGTGGTGACCACGGCCCTGTGGGGGGAGTCAGCCCATTTAGGGAGGTTAAAAAATGGCCTATGGTGGACATTCAGCAGCTGCAAATGGAGGAATTGGAGCAGTCAGTAAGAGGAGGCCAAAAGCAAGAAATTTTTCAGGCAAGCTACGTGTCAGCAGGGGAAGATGGGGCAAAATAATTAGAAATCCATGATTGGTTCATTTTAATGAAGGTTAGATCATCAACATTTTGGGTAGCCAGACGAGTCCTTTTTTCGGTCAGTATTGAACCAGCAGCACTGAAGACTCTTTCTGGTAGCACACTAGCAGCTGGGAAAGCGAGCTCCTGTAATGCATATTCTGCCAATTCAGGCTAGGTGTCTATTTTAGATGCCCAGTAATCAAAGGGGAATGACGTGTGAGGGAGAACATCGATAAGGGAGGAAAAATAGTTCGTAACAATACTGGACAAATGTTGTCTCTTGTCACTTTGAATTGATGCAGCAGTACCTGTCGTGTCTGCGGTCATTGCGAAATCACTCCACAACCTGGTCAAAAAACCCCTCTGTCCAATGCCACTTCTGATTTGTGCACCTCTAACACCTCTGCCATGTTGCCCCCTGCAGCTCGTGTGAGAACCATCACCGCCGCTGTGTGCTGGGAATGCCTGAACCAAACGGTCTACAAGAGTTGCTTGTTTGGTAGCCAATATTTGCTCAAGGTTCTCATGTGACATGATATTTTGTCATTTCTCTTTATAGCGTGGATGCAGGAGGCAGGCCAACCAGTAATCGTCATCGGTCATCATTTTTATAATGCGGGGGTCCCTTTTTAGGATACGCAAGGCATAATCAGCCATGTGGGCCAATGTTCCAGGTGTCAATTCACTGCTTGTGCTGGGTTGAGGAGCACTTTCTTGCAAATCAACATCACTTGTCTCCCGCAAAAACCCTGTACCTGACCTTGCAACGCCACCAGTTTCTATTGCCCCCTGAGAAGCATCCTCCTCCCATAAATATTCATCCCCATCATCCTCCTCCTCCTCCTCTTCGTCCGCCAAGTCGTCCAGGAGAGTTCCCTGAGCAGACAATGGCTGACTGTCATCAAGGCTTCCCTCATCCTCGGCTGCAGACGCCTGCTCCTTAATGTGCATCAAACTTTGCATCAGCAGACGCATTAGTGGGATGCTCATGCTTATGATGGCGTCGTCTGCACTTACCAGCCGTGTGCATTCCTCAAAACACTGAAGGACTTGACAGAGGTCTTTTAGCTTTGACCACTGCACACCTGACAACTCCATGTCTGCCATCCAACTGCCTGCCCGTCTATGTGTATCCTCCCACAAATACATTACAGCACGCCTCTGTTCGCACAGCCTCTGAAGCATGTGCAGTGTGGAGTTCCACCTTGTTGCAACGTCGATTATTAGGCGGTGCTGGGGAAGCTTCAGCGATCGCTGATGGTTCTGCATACGGCTGGAGTGTACAGGCGACTGGCGGATGTGCGAGCAAAGTCTTCGCACCTTCAGGAGCAGGGCTGGTAACCCCGGATAACTTTTCAGGAAGCACTGCTCCACCAGGTTCAAGGTGTGAGCCAGGCAAGGTATGTGTTTCAGTTCTGAAAGGGCTATGACTGCCATAAAATTCCTTCCGTTATCACTGACTACCTTGCCTGCCTCAAGATGTACACTGCCCAGCCATGACTGAGTTTCTTGCTGCAAGTACTCGGCCAGTACTTCCGTGGTGTGTCTGTTGTTGCACAAACACTTCATTTCCAACACAGCCTGCTTACACTTACCACTAGCTGTTCCATAATGTGACACCTCGTGAGCAACACTGGCAGCTGCGGATGGAGTGGTAGGGTGACTGTGCTCTTTGGACGAGCTTTCGCTTCTGGAGGAGGAGGAGGAGGAAGAGGAGAATGTTATGATCTGGTGGCCTTGGAGCCGCATGAAAACTTTCTCTGGAGTCGGTGGAACCTGTACTGACCGCAAATCCTGAACTAACACCGCAACTAGAAGTAGCCGTGGGGTGTGCCTAAGAAACCCTAGACACCTCAAAACAGCCGGAGGACTAAATACCCCTATAGATGGAAATAGGAATGCTATCTTGCCTCAGAGCAGACCCCCAAAGGATAGGCAGCCCCCCACGAATAATGACTGTGAGTAGGAGAAGAATAGACACACGCAGGTAGAAAACAGGATTTAGCAAAAGAGGCCACTCTAGCTAAATAGGAAAGGATAGGACAGATTACTAGGCGGTCAGTATTAAAACCCTTCCAAAAATATCCACAACAGATAATACAAAAAGTTCCACAATCTAACTAAAGACATGGAATGTATATCTGCCAATCCAGAGAATCCAACAAGACTGAGAAAATACTGACACAATCTAAGCTGGACAAGAAAACACAAAGAATAGCACTGAATTGTGAAGCACACAGCATGTGTGCCACATGAAAAAAAAAACAGACACTTATCTTTGCTGATTTGGCAGAAAGGCAGGAGGAACCGGCAGAGGTCCAACACCTTTCAACAACAACTGACAACTGGCAAGGACTAATGAATCCTGCACACCTAAATACCCCAGTCAGAACTGCAATCAGCAGACACACCTGACCAGGACTGCAACCCAGGGACAACTGCATTACCACCTACTACCACCGGAGGGAACCCAAAAGCAGAATTCACAACAGGAGGGGTGTCGAATGCCTACTGCCAACTGTTTCCTAGACCGTGGGCTAGGCAGAACTGTCCCACTATGGCTGTCCCCTGTGGACCCTGCATCCACCACATTAACCCAGT